>NW_022146339.1:25383-146253 GCF_002938485.1 Sitophilus oryzae | reverse complement strand
TCATTTAATATTTCGTCTCTTAACGACAAAACATGAATCAAGATAACGTAGAAATTGGTATTCAACAAATCGTTATGACCCCAGAGATGTTACAGCAACTTATACAAGGAATGACCTTGAGTCCGAACGTTAATGTCCAAAACCTTGAAAGAGGAAATTTTGCCAAATGTAGTGCACGTTTTAACGGTGAACAAGGCACCGACGTTAATGCTTTTATCGATTCCATTCTTGTATACAAAGACTGCGTAAACATATCAGAAGAAAATGCTCTTAAGGGTTTACCAATGTTACTGGAACATAAAGCTGGAATTTGGTGGCAGGGTGTTAAAGAAAGTATCAGTTCTTTTGATGCAGCGATTGAAGCTTTAAGATGTACTTTTGGACATGAAATACCTCCATACCAAATATACAGAGAATTGTTTTCTAACGAACAAAAAGAAGATGAGAATACAGATATTTTTATAAGTAGATGTAGAGCTCTTTTTTCCAAACTCCCAGATGAACATAAAATCACTGAAATTTGTCAGATAGACATGGTTTATGGTCTTCTTCATTATCGTATTAGAAAGAGAGTCAATAGAGATGATGTTCAAAATTTTAATGATTTATTACAATTAACCAGAGCAGTAGAGAGAACACTAGGAGAAAAAGAACCAAAAGAATCAAAATCTGTTGAAAAAGCAAGAAAGGCAGGTTTACACTGTGTATACTGCAAAAATTATGGACACACGAAAGATATTTGTAGAAAACTAAAAAGAAATCAAAACACAACAGTAAAATAAGAAACTCCCAAACCTATTCAAGCAAGTGATTCAAAAATGGAAGAAACTGTTAATATT
Organism: Sitophilus oryzae; assembly: GCF_002938485.1. Lineage (NCBI taxonomy): Eukaryota > Metazoa > Arthropoda > Insecta > Coleoptera > Curculionidae > Sitophilus > Sitophilus oryzae. The sequence goes on along the minus strand of NW_022146339.1, from coordinate 145,414 downwards.
ACTTCTACACTAACATGTTATAGTTGTGGAAAGAAAGGATTCATTAAGAGCAACTGTCCAGATTGTAGAAAACAGAACAGTAAAAATAACAATGTTATTACCACAGCAAGAATTGCAGAGTTTTATACGGAACAATATAACAGTGACTCCAGATTTCAACCGTTAGTATCTGTTGAAATGTTGGGACAGACAAGTGTTGCATGTATTGACACAGGAGCAAGAGGAAGCCTAGCAGGTGAAAAGTTAAGGAAGTTGTGCAAAAGAGAAGAAGTTCCATATCACAAACAAAGATTAACCATTAGATTAGCAGATGGAATTGATAGAGAGGTGCAAGCCCTGATTTTTGAGGTTGAGGTAAAAATACTTAACAAGGTAATACCACTTTCTTTAGTTTCTATACCTGAGCATAAGCAAAATAGAACGTTGTTAGGTTTAGATTTCATTGAACTCGCAAATATTGTTTTAAATTTACCCAATGGACAATGGTATTTTTCAGTAACACCACAGTATACTTATCTATTTGAAGACAATGTGGAAGAAGAAGTATCAGCTGAAGAGATTGATATTTTCTCAGCAGAAATAACTGATGTTGCCTAGACATCTGAAGAAGGTAGTCAACTGACTGAGACTGAGAAAGAAGAAATTGAATTGTTACTGGAAGAGTATCAAGAGTTATTTACCCCAAGCAATGAACCAACACCATATGCTGAACATACTATAAATTTAACAAGCGACATTCCAATTTCAGTACCACCATACCGTATGTCAGAATCGAACAAAAAGTTCAACAAGATGAGCTAAACAAATTACTAAGTGAGGAGTAATCGAAGACTGCGAATCACCTTATTCTGCACCAGTACTATTAGTACCAAAGCCCGATGGTAGCATAAGATTATGTGTAAATTACCAAGGATTGAATGAGGTAACAATTTCAGATAAATATCCTTTACCTAGAATAGACGATTTATTACATACAGCGAAGCAAACCACATATATGACAACCTTAGATCTTAAGTCTGGATATCATCAAGTATCAGTACGAGAAAGCGTTAGAGATAAGACTGCATTTATTTGCCCATTTGGAATTTTTAGATTCAGACGAATGCCGTTTGGTATGAAAAATGCCCCATCAACGTTTCAGCGTTTGATTGACAGATTTCGAGCTGGATTACAAGATTTAACCATCCTTGCTTATCTAGATGACCTGATATTGCTATCAAGATCTTTTCAAGAACATCTTGCTGACCTAAGAAAGGTATTTGACAGACTTAAAGTATTCAAGTTACGACTCAACAGAAGAAAATGTGTTTTTGTATGTTCCTCAGTGAAATATCTAGGACATATGATAACTCCCAAGGGAATTCAACCTGATCCGGAAAAGATTTTCGCAATTTTAGAAAGACAACCACCAAAGGACACCAAGCAATTATTATCATTTATTCAAACTTGCTCTTGGTTTAGACGATTTAATCCTTCTTTTGCAGAAATATCCCGACCATTGACCTTATTGACTAGGAAAAATGCAAAATGGAAATGGAATGAGGAACAGCAATCAGCCTTTGACCATTTGAAAACTTTATTAACCCCTAGCCCAATCCTCAGACAAGCTGACAGTAGACTTCCATATGTATTAAAAACTGATGCCAGTTCATATGCAATTGGAGCGGTTTTACTCCAAGGGGAGAGAGAAGATGAAAGACCAGTTGAATATGCAAGTAGGTTACTCACCTCAGCTGAGAGAAACTATCATACGACTGAAAGAGAAGCTCTTGCAGTAGTACGGGCTGTTGACAAATTTAGAGGTTATTTAGAAAATTCTGAGTTTGTGATCCAAACTGACCATCAACCATTAAAATGGCTCATGTCATTGAAATCACCTAGTGGAAGACTAGCCCGTTGGTCACTAGCCTTACAATCATATAATATGAGAATTGACTACACACCAGGTAAATCAAATGTTATAGCAGACACGCTATCTAGACCACCTATACCTATTGAGAAACTTGAAGTGAACCAAGTAGTTGTGGAGATGCCTAGAGAAAGACAAGATATCTATACATCTGTTCATAATAAGACGTTCAAATTAAAAGGGATCCATAAAATCTGAACCCAAAGCAGGTGGTCAAACATCTGTCAAAGAAATTGTATGCATTATACCTGAAAGGAAGTTTAGGGTTTTGCTAAAGTGGATCATTTTAAATATGTTGTATACCATATGGATTTAAATAGGCCATAGAGCCTATTTTATTAAGAAAATTTGTTTAAAAAAACTTTTCAAGGTATTAAAAATCTTGTAGTGAGGTACTTATTTAATTATCTATATTTAATACGTCTAACATTTCATTCAACATCCACAGGTTATGGAAAGTGCTATAAGAAGTATTATTAGTAAAGTTGTTAGCGATTTAAAAAATGGTTTTTTATTTCCTGGTCACCATTTCATTATTAAAGATAGAAGTGGTCCTATAAATTTGCCTATTATTTACAAATTACCAAAAAATGTATAATCACTTTTAAGTTACCTAGATACTGATTCTTTAAAATTAAAAACCTAAAACAATAAATTAAACTACAATTGACATTCAAGCATGAAATTAAACAGATAAAGAGTGTCTATACCTATGTGGCGGATTCATATCTCCAAAAAATCCTATATGGGTAAATACCCATATGGCGAAATATGTGGCGAAATCGCCACTGCAAGAAAATCTACAAAATAAAATAGTTATTTTTTGTAAACACTTCTGCGTTAATCCAAACGGAAACTACTTGTCAAAAATTAGGTTAACAGATATACCAAATTTGCCTAACGAACAAAAAAATTGTTAACGTTTCGGAAAGTTTATCTCTTTCCGTCGTCGGAAGCAAAAAAATACAAAGAATAGAGAAAAAAACGATTTAAAATATTTAAATTCAACTATTCGAGAACACTTTAGTTTTTTAAAACAGATACGTCTACAAAAACCGTTGATGTTCTGTTAAAATGACATTATATTAAGTTAAACTTCAAAATTAACCATTACTACCTGATAACAATTACTTAATAAGATAAAACCAAAAGCCCCAAATTTCTGTATGATTATTTTTAATTTTTACGTATGTTATGTTTATTTATGTTATGTTCTTTAAAATCAAAGAAGCGATTGCCATACATTACTAACATCTACAGATGCATGAGCAATACATTTATTTTTATTAGATTGTATTAAAAAATCCTCTTTTATTTTTCTTTTAGAGACTATCGCTTCTTTCATTATAATTTTGGCGTTATTAAAATTTATTTTGTGCCCTGTGTCCCATGAATGCTGACAAATCTTAGATTTGTTAAAATCGCCGTTTCTTAAATAATCTTTATGTTCTTTAATTCGAACATTTAAGGGTCTAATGTTTAACCAATGTAAAATTTATCGCATTCACGTGGTATTTTGCAAATTACATTTTTTGTTTGTTGTTCTGTATTCATTGGTTTAGTATCTGATAAAATGGATCTAAGTGTATTTTGTGTTTTGAAAGATAATCGTATATTATATTGTTTTGCTATCCTTCTTATTTTTTCCGAAACGCCTCGTATGTATGGAAAAAGTAAAAAGATAAAGGTATTTTCCAAACTAAATGAAAATCAAAACCACTTTCTATTGGTTCTTTTAAGTAAATAATAATAATAAATAAATAAATAAAAACGCCTTTATTTTTAACTCGGCGAAATTCAGCTGAGCGGTTAGTTTAACCGAGCATTAAAAAAAATACAATTATAAGTTTACAATAAAAATAAAAAGTTTTACGATATTATCTACCTATCATAATATACTACGAAAAAAATACAAAAAAAAACAAATAGGACAAAAAAAAGAAACAAAAAAGGATAAGCACCTAGTTATTTATCTGTAAAAGATACTTTTTAAATTTTTGATTTAAATGTATAAAAACGATATATGTTTGATTGACTGATAATGGGATACTGGTTAAACAGTTTAATTGATTTTCATGAGAAGCAGCTCGGGTTATGGCTTTATTAATGTTCAAGTTATTTATAGTGCGTATTAAAACGAGTTTCGCGTGGATGAATATTGTCCCTACGGTGTTAGTTTTTCAAACAAATATGAATTAGGCTCTCAAATTTAATTAATTTATGCAGGAAGCAAGCAAAATTAAGTTTTGTCGATCCGATATACTTAGCCACTTTAGATCATGAAGCATGTGGCTCACGTGATCGCTACGTTTTAGGTTGTAATAATATAATGAAAGAGTTCTGAACTTTTTTGCAATTTTGAATTTGGTTGAAACATCCAAACAAGGTCCATATACAAAATTACAGTAATTCAAATGACTTAAGACAAGTGCTTCGCATAATTTTTAACGCAAAGCTCAGAACATCTTTGCTTTTATAGATGTTGCGGAGATTAATATAGGCTTTGGAGACACTTTTGATACTTGAATGCATTAATCGAAATGCTTGTCGAACACTACACACCCAAATTTTTGTACTCGTCCATACAATGAAATGGATTCTTACACCATTTATTGACACGTTTAAAACTCTGAGCTGCACAATTCTTGGCTGGTCAAAAAGTTATATAATAGCTGACTTATTCGAGTTCAGTTTTTAGGCCGTGATTTTGTGAATATTTAAAGATGGATTCTAGACAATCATTAAGTCTCCTTGAGGCTTCCACTGCATCAGATGTGAAACCTGGATTTGCGTGTCATCTGCGTATCTGTGACCTATTACACTTCTACTATAATTAGACATATCCATTTGTGAAAATGATGAAGAAAAGAGGACCCAAAAGTGACCCCTGAGGGACCCCCCTATCAATTTTCAAAGGCATTGACTTTATGTTACTCAATACCAAGTGTAAATCCGACTTAAATAAAAATGTCCTATTTACAAATATTAACAGATAAAACTTGATTTTTTCAAGAAGTCAGAAGGGTTGTTAACAGCAGTATAACCAAGCAGAATAACCTCTACAACAATACAGAATATTGAATAGAATGTATGTAACTTCAGAATAAGAACATACCCAATACCCAACATCTAGAATGAGGAAAACATGCAGAAACTACAGTAAAAGCATACTAAATTATAATACTGATTGCTAACACTTCAAACGTATAGACGAATATCCATACTAGAAAAAATATCAATACATGTTTAATTATTTCATTAGGAGCGACAATTTTTGAACTGTCGAAATGTTCAAGTTGGTTTCTGTAGTGCGTGATGTTGGATGTTTGCCAGAACGAGTAAATAAACTGTTCTAAAGGTATTTTGAGTACCTATAATTAGATTAAATTAAGTTTCGTTTATGTAAACGAATGCATTATACTTACGCTGAACCAAAAGTCGACATAAATATAATGAAAAAGTTTATTAATATAATGAATTAAATCATTAATTTTGAGCCGATGAACGATTTCATTGGCACAATGAAAAGTAATTCATTAACTCTATGAAATTTAACTTCATTAAATCAATGAACAGTGTTCATTAATTTGAAGAACACATTCATTGGTACAATGAACAGATTTCATTAATATAATGTACCTAAATCCTTATATTAATAAACCGTATCATTAATACAATGAAATAATTTCATAACCTATTTAGTTGTACATTTAAAAGTCGACACTATTAGTAACTCTTGTTATACCATATAATCGATGATAAAGATAGCTGTCATTGATATGAAATGTCATTGATAGTCATTTCCCAGTCAACTACCTAAAATAATTCTACTATAAATAGATTTCCATTTGAACAAGCCCTTAGCTACAAAGGTAACAAATTACCAATAGTGCCGACTTACTTACGAGCACAGTAAATTTTTCCATTAGAGCAATAAAAAACAAGTGCAATAAACTAATAATAATTTATTAAACTCGATATAGCATATAAAAATTAAAAATTAAAAAAATCGAATCGACGAAGAGAATAGTAATGTTATTATTAATTTTAAGGTAAATTATAATAAGAAAATTAATTTACCAGTCGATATCCTGAGGGATTTCTATAAACAGACCATTTCTTCATTATATTAGCTGTATCCTTAGACTTGATAACGTCTAGACGAATTTGCAACAGGCTTTCCAGTTGCATCACGTATGATGTTAAATTGTCGAATTTGAGGGCTTGAAGGCAGGTCTCAACATCTTCTTCCGGTTCTAAAAGCCATATATCAAAATAATTAAAATGCCAAATATTAAAAGAACATTCGAATTTACCATTTTCAGTTCCATGCCTCGACTTGTTACTATGTTTTTCTTCTTTTTGTTTTTTATCTTCTGAAACATATTTGGAAACCGCTGTTAATGAATACACACACCAGAGATCTCACACAGCGGAATTTCATTTGACAACACAACAAATTAACTACAATACGATAGGACTTTTATTTAAAATATTTAAAATATTGAAGAGAACACTTACCTTACCGCTCTAATGAAACTAATGTAGAATGTAGAACGTTTAGGAGAGGAGTTAATCACCACGTTATAACGAGTTATAACTCATAATACTATACCATTGTTATAACGAGTTATAACTCATCATACAGTCTCAGGGCTTTAAGAAAAGCCAGTATCTGAGACGGCTCCACAGAGGCCAGCTCTCCATCCTCGACACCAGACGTACCAAGGTTCATGGCACGAATGGTCGTCGTCTCTGCGCACTCAGTGATAAGGTGTTCTGGTGTTTCCCCATTTTCCCCACAAAATCTGCATTCGCCGTTGTTTCTCAGTTTCAGCCTACTGAGGTGTTCGTTGGGACAGTGTCTTGTTAGAAACCCCATGACAATCCGAAGATTGTTTTTACTTAAATCAAGGAAAACCTTTGATTTTTCTCGGTCATAAGTTCTAAGGAACTTTTTCGAGTGTCTTGACCATTGGAGGACACCCATTCCAAGTTACGGATGGAGTCTTCCAGATTCTTCAGTTCCGCTTTCAGTTGGTTCCCGTTTGGAAAACAGAACGGTTCCGGTCCAGTTAGTGGAGTGTTCGCTCCTTTTCTAGCTAGATCATTTGCTTTTTCATTGCCTTCTATCCCTTGGCGAGCAGGCACCCAGAGTAGGAGAACTTTATTTTCTTTGCCTAATTTGTTGAGCTTCTCTAATGTATTGCCTAATGAAACTAAAGCCTCACTGAATAACTCAACCACACAGACGTTATTAAAGTGCCAAAGTAACCGATCAACATGGCGGACATTTAAGCCCTAATATTTTATGCATGATATTAATAACCGCGTACATTAATATAATGTAGTGTATTCGTTGTATTAATAACATTGTTCATTGTCACAATGTACAACTCATTAATCAATGATTTAGTACATTAATATAATGAATATGTGTTTATTAAAGTTTCAGCACTAAAATAAAGAACGCGTTCATTGTCCCAATGTTCATTATATTAGTGAAAATCTTACATTAATTTAATAACCAGATTTTCATTATATTGATGAAATTAGATTCATAGTATTAATAAATCGGACATCGATATATGATTAACAAATCATTATATTAATGAGAAAAATCATTTTGTCCCAATGAAACAACAGTTAATAATCAACGTTCATTAATATTATGAACAATATTTTTTTCAGTGTATACGTCTTTGATTAACGCCAAAGTTATTAAAATTCACAAGATAGGTATTTGTTAATTTATAAATAAATACGATAGAGGCCATATTTATTGCAACTAAAAAGCAAAATAAAAACACTAAATCACCACAATACACCAAAACACTTTTACTTTTACACTGGACGCGCGTTTCGCTAACCATGTTAGCATCATCAGCAGATGATTATAAACTAAAGTACAATCTACAAGGTGAGCGTTTATATACTCGCTCAGTGGGCCCCGAGTGGGCGTGGCAAAATCTAGCCAACCGAGTCAGAGCCAACTGAGCGTAACAGTTAGATTTCCGCCACTAGAGTAGTAGGAACAAAGAACTTGAAGGAATTGGACCGTTGACTCTGTTCGTACTATCTTTACATTTATTAATTCTGATGCTTTCATATGCATCTAATTGCCTGTAATTTGAGACTTGTTTAATTAATTTTAAATTATTAAGATCTATACAATGTTCATTATCAATAATATGTTCGGCAACACAAGATTTATCCGGTCTACCATATCTTATCTGAGCTAAATGTTCTTTAAATCTAGTTAATATTGATCTTCTAGTTTGCCCAACATATTTCTGATTACAATCTTTACAAGAAATTTCATAACACGCAGATATATTCCTAATGAATCACATCATAGTGTTGAACATAAAATGGCTAGTTTAAATTTCTTAGTTCATAGATTACTTAGTTTCCCACTTTCCAACGAAAGATATGAAATAGAAAGAGATTACATTAGGAATGTAGCTGAGTGTAATGGATATTCTCCTTCACTAGTTGATAAATTAATTAGAAAACGTAGGTATAGGTTAATGATTTCTGAAAATTCGACTTTTCAAGTGGAGAAAGATACGTCTAAATATTTTTTAATACCGTTTGATAGAGAGTTATCCCGTGGTCTAAAAGGAATTTTTAAGAATGTCAATTATAAACTTGTGTATAGTGCTAATAATAAATTACAATAATTATTAGGTAATCCAAAGGATAAAACAACTCCACTGGAAAGGTCAGGTATTTATGAAATTTCTTGTAAAGATTGTAATCAGAAATATGTTGGGCAAACTAGAAGATCAATATTAACTAGATTTAAAAAACATTTAGCTCAGATAAGATATGGTAGACCGGATAAATCTTGCGTTGCCGAACATATTGTTATAATGAACATTGTATAGATCTTAATAATTTAAAATTAATTAAACAAGTCTCAAATTACAGGCAATTAGATGCATATGAAAGCATCAGAATTAATAAATGTAAAGATAGTACGAACAGAGTCAACGGTCCAATTCCTTCAAGTTCTTTGTTCCTACTACTCTAGTGGCGGAAATCTAACTGTTACGCTCAGTTGGCTCTGACTCGGTTGGCTAGATTTTGCCACGCCCACTCGGGGACCACTGAGCGAGTATATAAACGCTCACCTTGTAGATTGTACTTTAGTTTATAATCATCTGCTGATGATGCTAACATGGTTAGCGAAACGCGCGTCCAGTGTAAAAGTAAGTGTTTTGGTGTATTGTGGTGATTTAGTGTTTTTATTTTGCTGTGTAACACCAAAGGTTCCAACCCTCAACTGTAATCAACTAAAAAGCTATAATTAGTTAAAATGCTAAGATAAACATTTTTATAAAATGTGTTTTTATGAATTTTATAACCGTTATCATTTGGAAAATACGGAAAATACAATAAAAGTATTCAATAACGTAAACGAGAGACCGTAAAAGAATGGATACGACAAACGACCCAGGTAATAGATGTCATCCACAGAGTCAAATCCCTCTAATGGCAATGGGCAGGACACCTGGTCAGAAGAACGGACAACACATGGCCCACAAAAATTACAACATGGTACCCACCAGGTATTAAGAGACTTAGAAGAAGACCGAGCCTGAGATGGGACCATGATATTAGGAAATAAGCAGGGATAACTTGGGTCCGCATAGCCAACAATAGACCTATGGATGGACCCAACTACAAGGAGAGTATTTAAATATGTGAAGGAGCCTACACCATAATTGGGAATGGTTGAATAAGCATTATTTTTTTATGCAGGGAAAAAAATCTTGCATAAGACACCGACATACTAACGACTAAAAAAACCCTCCTCGCATTCCAACGCTCTATTCAGCTGGAAACCGCTTGATGCGGTATGGCGCCGCATTCTATTTTCTTTGGTTGGTATTATTTCTCGCATGCATCTATATGGAATTTTTCATGATGTTTCACCGCTTAACAGCCCTTACATCATATTTTTAGCATTAAAGACTTGTCGGCAACTGTTCCGTTAGAATAACTCTCTAAACTGCTTCCATATTCATTGCAGAGGAATAGTATGTGTTCGATACTATCAACTTCCTGGCAATACATGCACAAATTTTAGGTGGATCTCTCCCTTTTATACAAATAGCTGTGAAAGCATCATAAGGAATAGGTTGAATAAGCTGAAAATGATGATGATGATGATACTATAGATAATAACAAATATGAAAGTTTGCCCTTTAACACAGTAAAAGTGCAGAAAATATTTCTTATTAGATGTTGATATTGTTTTAGTACCCATATTCTTACGTATGTACCCATTTAGTACCCACTTCGTAGTAAATCATCAGACAAAATCAGTAATACCTCGTAGCGTACTGTATAATGTGACTATTATCAATAAAAACCGCCTTTAATTTTCTTTTGAAAGATACATATAGAGTGCAGAATATAAGTGGAATTTAGATATGTTAAGTTCTTAAATGTATTCTCCATACACAATATTACTTCTATTGATAGTAGTTTTTCTAAAAGCCGCTGTACAATAAAATGACCAATTTACTATAATTTCGAAATAAGTAATACATGAAATTGCGATACAATGGCGGCTATTACATAAAGCAATTCCAAATAGTTCTGCCTTTATAAGCAATCTGAATAAAATTGATTTCCTTTTAATCTATGGTAGAAGAAAAAAAGGAAATTGAGGTGAATTTACTAAAAAACACCAAATATAGGTATTAATAAGAAATGTTCAATAATCTTTAAAAACAATAAAACGTTTGTTTTAAAACATCAGATTTACAGGTACGTAAACACAAAACGATAACTATACCGGGTGCTTCTCAAAAGTGGCTCACCCCTATAACTTTTTAATTTTTTCAGATAAAAAAACGAGATTTGGTATGTTAGTATATGACATAAATTAGGATTGATTGACGTATTCAGTTGTTTTTGGTCACTTCCTGTTTCACAGGAAATGACTACAACTTGACTACAACGATTTTTAAATGGCACCATCGGTATATTTCTACTTTATTCGGTAGAAAATGACACTCTCAATAGAATGACATATCATATGTCAACATTTGACACTTCCGCATATGGTTTATTTGAAATTGTAACATGCGGTTCATAACGACAATTGACTCGAAAAACCAAGTGTATGGTACCAAATTATTTGTAAAAAAATGCTTTTTCCAAATAAGCTAATGAACCACCCTTGTTCCATTTGAAAAAAAATGAGATATGATTAAAAATACGATTTGGGCATCTTTTAACTGGCCAGGCCAAGCCACAAAAAACATTAGAAAATCAAATATATTTTTTCAATGCTCCTTGATTAAAAATTAGTGTTTATCTAGATTGAAATTTAAAAACCAATTTTGCAATCAACAAAAATCAATTGTTTTAGGCGAAAATGTCAATTCAAAAATTGACATATGATATGTCATTCTATCCAGAGTGTTATTTTCTATCGAATAAAGTAAAAAAATACCGAAGGTGCCATTTAAAAATCAAAAGTTGTAGTCATTTCCGGTGAAACAGGAAGTGACCGAAAACAATTAATGCGTCAATAAATCTTAATATATGTCATATACTAACATACCAAATCTCGTTTTTTTTATCTAAAAAAATAATAAAGTTATAGGGGGAGACGCACCCGGTAAAACCTTATATTATTAATTAATTATAAATATAAAATGGTAAACTTTTTAAAATATTGTATTTAAAATTAAACCTTTCCATATCAAGTAATTATCCAACGTTCTAAGCTCGGTTCAAAGTGTGCTTTTTACGCTTCAAATTTAATTTTCAAAGAAATTAACTGCATAGAGCAGGTGTGTGTATTCATCATAAACACCTGGCCCTCCACCAGTAACAAAGAAACGGAATACTCCTTGTGGGTTTATTGATTTCTAGTTGGCTTTTGCACTTATTGGCATATGTATATTCAGTCCATAACGCAACAATATATAGATAGTTCGACATATATTAGAACAGATATTCGAAAATTTAAACTATAAACAGCGATAGACTCATTCATGATTCTCACGCGACATCAATACTTTAATAGAAAGTGATTAAAGTATCTACTCAGATTAAAAGTTAATCTGGCTTTTGTTATCAAGTAATTTAGAGAAAACATACAATATAATTTAATTATAACCATGCGATACGTAATTTTCTTATCTATTAAGTTTCTGTGTACTTAAACTGCATTGATATAAGCATTAATAATCTTTATTTCAAAAATTAGTTGAATTCAAACTTGCGTTAAATTAAAACGTTGCCATTGAAAGTTTTAAAATCAAAATATGCAGTTTTAGTGTTTATTTAGTGATTTTTAGCCGACCATACCAATAGGTATGGTAGGCTATTAGGATCGGCAAAAAAAAATTTTTTTTTAATTTCACTCAAAATGAGTTACTTGGGTCATAAATGACCTAAATACAAAATATTTTCATGGTGTCTGTCTGTCAGTGTGTAACACGATAACTCAAAAACCGCTGAACCGATTTTAACCAAATTTGGCACAAGAATACTGTGGCACCCGAGAATCTGGCTATTAGTTTTTGGTGGGGGTGGGGGGTTGGTAAGGGGGTATGGGAGGGGGTTAAAAATTTAAAAAGATCGTAACTCCAAAATTACAGTAGCTAGCGAAACGCGGTTTTCAAATTAAGTTTAGGAATAATATTTGCAACAAAATTTGTAATAACATCAAAATCAGTCAAAGTCGCAGTTTTCGAGATATTAACATATTTTAGTATGGGCGGCTATACGTGCCTCCCGGCGCCAATTTTTTTTATAAGTTTTATGCTCCACAAGAATCCGCGATGTATTTTTTTTGTCGTAAACCGTTTTAAAGTTACTTACTTATTTACTGCCATTACTCGCTGACGAGTATTTGACACGCATCTTCTTCTTCTTAGGCCGCCGCGCCGTCTTCCTTCGGAGGTTGGCGATCCAACTGGCTATGATGGTGCGTGAAACAGCACCTCTGAAAATTTCGATCGATGTTCTTCTTTCGATCGATGTTATCTACAACGACGCAGATCCTTAAGCCAGGAGTTTTGCCTTCTTCCCACTGATGTCCTGCCCTCAATTTTGCCTTCGATTATCAGTCTGAGCACCTCGTATCGATCACCCCTCATAATGTGACCGACGTACTGTAACTTCCTTTCCTTCATCCGCCCGAGTACCTCCTCATTTGTCACTCTATCCATCCAGGATACGACGATACAAGTACATCTCAAAAGCGTTAATGCGGTTTTCCAATGTCTGATTGAGTGTCCAACTCTCAGAGCCGTAGAGAAATACTGGAAAGATGTAGCAAGGGCAGCATACGTATGAGCAGTTCGAGGCTTAGACCTCGGCTGGAGTAGAGGGTTTTCATGGAAGCAAAAGTACGTCTGGCCTGTTCGATCTTCGCTAAAATTTCAGTTTTGGGGTCGCAAGCGTCGTTAACTAGGGCTCCCAGATACTTTATGGACGATACTTGTTCTACCACCTTCTTGTTAATTCTGAGGACAGTATTTTCCGGTGTTTTGGAAAATACGTATCTAAAATACGTATAAAATACATGTTTTGGAAACTGACACGCATCAGAAGATTGTTACGCAAAGCGTTCTCTTTCATGAGCTTTTCTGTGACTGAAAAGCCCGATACGTGATGTTATCTCACTTCCGCACTCTGGACATTCAAAAATCTTATTATTTTGTTGCCTCTTTACTTATTGGTTGTTGTTGTCAACTAAGTTTACAATTCTCCCCCATTGCGTTCTATTGTGCGCTACTTCCTCCCACTGATGCTGCATACTTATCCCCTTTAAGTTTACATGGAAAATATCTTTGTATCTTTTGAGTTGTCCACCCAGTTTCCTCTTACCATCTCCAAGCTCACCGTAAAGAAGAGATTTCGGTAGGCTCATCTTAACCGGGATTTAGCAATCATGACTTCAGCGCTCTCGCAGCTTGCTCTTTCAAGGAATGATACGTTTGAGACATGGTGGTACCATTTGATTCTTAATAGTTGTCTAAGGTGTCTCTGTTCCAACTTGTTTAATGCGCTCGTGTGTCTGCGGCACGGCACCCATGTTTCGCTTCCATATAACATGGTGGGGATTATTATTGCTCGGTACACTGCATCTTTCGTTTTTGTGCTCAAGTCATGATTGTAGAAAACCATGTCTTTTAATTTCCAGAATGCTCTTAAGGCGCTGCTAATTCTATGCTGAATTTCAGAGTCGATATTGGCCTTTACCGAAATCAAACTGCCGAGGTAAGTAAATTCCGCTACGTATTCCAATAGTTCTTCCCCGATTTTTATGGCACTGTTATGATTTTCCGGGGGAGTGCACATGATTTTAGTTTTATCGATGTTCAGCTTAAGGTCCAAAGTCTCGTATGCCCAGGTATATATGTTGAGCATTTCCTGTAATTGCTGTAATGTTTTTGCAACTAGAGCGCAGTCATCAGCGTATTGAAGTTCTGTGATAAATTTTATACCTACGTGTTTTTGCCCTGAGTTTTTTTATGTTGAACAAACCGCCGTCATACCTGTACCTGATACCCATTCCTCTTTCCTGCAGTTTGCTGTCCACTATAATAGAGAGCGCTGCCATGAATATGTTGAATAGGAGAGGAGCTAGGACACATCCCTGCCTAACTCCTGTATTCCTTTTCTCCCTTAATGTTTTTTAATTCATGGAGGAAAATATGCAAGCCAGACGCCGATTTTGACGGCAGTTTTGGGGTGATTAACTGCCTTACCGACCAAAAACCGCAATTGTGCGCTGGAGAGAATCTTCTCAAGATACTACCTCTTGGTATTGCTTACTGAGGAGGCGGTAACTTGTGCTGGTCTGTAGGTGCAAACATCTTACCGAATACTCTCTGACCAACAAATACTAGTATCTACCGGTGCCCCTAGTAGTACAACACCTGATACACGAAAAAACACTATGCTTACGGTAATGAACGACACAGTAACTAATAAAGTAAGTAATTACATGTAAACCAGGAACATAAGTAGTCGGTTATATTGTCTGCTTGATATTATCCATTTGTCTGGCTTCTTTTTCTTTTAAGTTTATTAGTGACTAGGGACTCCATAGAAGTATGACCCACGTTCCGGTTTTCTAGGGATCGAAGCATCTCTGGAACTACATACTCTCTGGCTTTTTGTATAGCATTCTTCGTTCAGCTGTCCATCGGTTTTATATTACAAAAGGATGTGCTCCACCGTATCAGTATGGTATCAGCATTGGTGTCACCATAAAGACATCTTGGGCAATTAACTTTATTTTATTTAGGTAATACCAAAAGCAACCGTGGCCAGCAAAAAAATGATTCATGGCATAGCTCATCTCTCCATATTGTTTCTTATGTTAGCTGTACCCTTTTGCATCTAACCCATTCATTTATAAATTAATAATTTGAATTTATTAGTAAATTGGAAGAATTTAAAAATCAAACGTAGATTCTATTTTACAATATAATAATAATCACGAGAAAAAAAATAAATTATAATAATCAGAATAAAATCTTTATAGAAGCAAAATACCCTTATTGTAAGTATTTTCTTGGAAGATGGAAGGGCATATTTAAACTTAAGTATTACTTATATTTGGTGTAAAAAAGAATTACTACTTGCAAGGGACCTTAACTAATTTCATGCAAGTTATCGACCTACTTAGGCCTGAACACAAACAAAGAGGGTCTAAAACAATAGCCCTTTTGTTTTACAGCGGGTGCATGTCTGATGTCTGGCCTCTCAAACGTAATATGCTTATACACTTTCGTGTTAAGAAGGTATCATCGTAATTTTCTTGACTCGTTTTTTCCCATAACTCTAAAATCGAGAAGCTGTGAGTTAATAAGGATACACAACACTTAAAACTTAGAACATATCTGGGAAAAAGGTTACAAATTTGTTTGCCTTTTAGTTTTAAAATGTTTAGTTTCGTAATTTCAGCTTTTCGTTTTGAACTGTTCTAACATAATGTTTTGACCTAAAATCATCGTCTTCGTTTATTCGCCATCGAAAAAATATATTCTCCTAAATTAAGTGGAACTTTATTTTCTATTTTCAGAAAATGTTTTTCACTTCAATAATGTTTATGTAACCCCAGACAACAATAAAAAAGTTAAAATATTTAATTTGTGACCTAACCTATGCAATCAGTCGAAATTGAATTTAATTCAATTGCGTTGAAATAAATTGTTCTATTGTTAATTTCATTACTATTGTTTGTGTTACTTCTATTAACAATTTTTCATCTGTCGACAACCGAAGTACGCTTGATCATTACGTATTATTTAGATATATTTTTCATAATATACCGGGTGATAATAAATATTTCCACAAACCGGTAATTCGTTACGTTTTATTCAATAATTTTAAACTTTGTTTCAAAATATGGTTGTGTGTGATCAAAATTCCCGTTCTTTTTAAATTCCGTCAATTTCCCGTTAGAAAACAATTGAATAAAACCCGGTTTAACTAAAAGTAAGCCCCAAAGCGAAGAATTTAACACAGCACCCTGTATATTATGGCTTGAACAAAACTGGGATGCCAGCAAAACTGGTGCTACTATGGTACTTTTTTCTAGAGATAATTAGAACTTATTAATTCTTAGTATTTTTATAGAAACGCTTCGTATTCTAAATTTCAAGAAAATGTAAGATTAATTTTTACATATTAAACAAAAAACTTAAACTTGGTTTTACTTAATTGCAAACTGTTTAATCGATCATCTCAATCTCAATGAAAAATCCGATAAATGATTCCTTTTTCTTTCATATTTTAGGGAACAGTTTGACGTATTAAGGATAACTTCAAAACTCTTCCATATTGAATTTGAAAGAAATCGCTCATTTTTTATTTCTATAATTAACAGTTTATTTTAACAATTATTATTGATATCTATATTGATAATTTAACAAAAAATCAGAAATATGAATTTATTTTCGACCCATAAAAATATCTTCAAAGTCCACAGCCTACTTGTAATCAGCCTGGCGACTTAAAATCTGTAGGGCAGGTACACAAGATATTCGATTCTTCTTCTTCTTCAGGTGCCTCTTCTCAACGAAGATTGGCGATAACCATATCAAATTCTTCTGGTTTTTCTGCTGTTCTGTCGATTGTTTCAACGTTTCAACATTCATTCCTGTCTAATGCCTTATGATTTTCATCAACGACATCTGTCTTCTGCCTGGACCACAAATTTACCTTTGATGTTAAGGTGTAGTAGATGGTATTTGTCGTTCCTGAGAATATGTCCAAAGAATGTCGATTTCCTTTTCTTTATTATACCTAGAATCTCTTTCATGGGTCGTGCAATATAATACGGAGTCACTTATATGACATATGCTCCATCCAATCCGTCACACGACAAATGCTCCATCCAAGGTATCTTCATTAAAAGCTTCCATCTTCCTCATTGTAGTCACAGGATTCCATTCCACATAAGAGTATATATTATAGATATTCGCTTATCTTAAGAAATTAATCGGGTTCTGAGCTTCATTGCCTACGTGTACATCGACTAGTGTCAATCCGCTTGAACAGATCGGAAATCCATCAGAAATAATGCTCTGCCCGACGGCGATTAATATCTCAATGCGGATCCAAATTCTTAACAACTGAATCCTCTTTTTCGGTAGGATTGAACTTATTCAACAAACATAATATAAATTGATATACACAGGATAAGATCGACTTAGAATAACATTTAGAAACCCACCTTCTAACCTTAAAATTTCGTTCATTATACGTTGATAAAAATCTAGTTTTATTTTGTCATTTTCTTATTTAAAATGGAAATTAGTCAAAAGTTAACACTCCAATATCAAAAATACTAAAAATCTCACAGAAATATATTTTAGTTTTTACACATTCTACCCTTATCTGATATTTAGAAATTGAAAGAACAAACCTTAACATGTATTAAGGCGGGTTCTCATTAGTCGATTTTATTGATCAATATCATTGAATCTATTCCATTGAACATAGAAATAAATGGAAAATTCGTTCACATGATTGAAGAATATTGAACATTCAATCTAGTTTTAAAAATGGTTGCCAAGAAGAAAATTGTGCGTGCTGGCGTTCGTATGATGTGTGAACATTTAATAAACACAATCAAAAACAGGAAACAAAGTAAACCCCGTCGTTGGTGGGTCAAGCTATGAATTTTAAAACAAAAAAATGAAGGCGCTTCAGTAAAACTGTTAGTGGAATTGGCAACAGGTGACTCAGATGCCTATAAGAACCATTTAAGAATATGTGAAGATCATTTTGACTCCAGAAATTTTGCAACATGGAAATCCGTCCATTTAAACGACATTTTGATTTACTTTTGATTTCAACAGAAACACATACCGAAAAACACTTCGATGCGACTGAACGCTTGTTCCAGCTTGTTCTCACAGGCAAGCACTATTCAATTTCATTGAATCAATACGATTGGTCCACCAAAAGTAGGAATGGCTTCCAGCTTCCAGTTTTCTAGAAATGCGAAAACATTGAACAATATGGTTGAAATAATGTTCACATTAATCTGTTTTATTTCAATGACATAGATTCAATGATATTGATCAATAAAATCGACTAATGAGAACCTGCCTTTTTAAGAAAAATGGCGATAGACACGAAATTCAACAAAAAGTGTTTCAAACCGATCGACTGAATCGGATTACAAGTTGCCGATATACACGTAGTCCTTGAAAATTCGTTTAAAAAACAAAGACAAGCTCTTCCTTACTGATTGATCAAACAAACAAAAATGACCTGGTAATTCTTAATAAGCCGTGGTACTTCTACGTCTTTCAGTCGTAAAGCATTTTAACATCTATGTCCTTGCTAATCGGTTGGTTTAATAGTGTATGTCAAAAAATTTCGTATCATAAGTTATTTCCATTATAAAAACTCAAGTTCAAAACAGTTTGGTGTCAACAAAGGTTTGTTAACACCACAAACAGGCGAGCTGTTTTTTAACATGATTTTTAGCCTACCATACCTGTTGGTATGGTTTGGTTAAGATCGGCAAAAAAAAGTTTTTTTAATTTCACTCAAAAATCAGAAATTTGGGTCATAAATGACCTAAATACAAAATATTTTCATGGTGTCCGTCTGTCTGTAACACGATAACTCAAAAACCAATAAACCGATTTTAACCAAATTTGGCATAAAAATACTGTGGCACCCGAGAATCTGGCCATTAGTTTATGGTCGGGGTGGAGGGTTGGTAAGGGGGTATGGGAGGGGGTTAAAAATTTTAAAAAATCGTATCTCCAAAATGACAGTAGCTAACGAAACGCGGTTTTCAATTTAAGATTAGGAATAATATTTGCAACAAAATTTGTAATAACATCAAAATCAGTCAAAGTCGCAGTTTTTGAGATAAAAAATTGGAAAAATTCCTTTACTTTGAAACTAAAAGAATTGCCTACCAACTTTTTATTAACATAGTATATTAGTATATACTATGTTATATATTAGTATGGGCGACTATATGTGCCTTCCCGCGCCAATGTTTTTGATTTTAGCCAGTATTACATTATCAAATGTCTTTGTCAAAGATCTTTTATAAAAGATATTTGATGAAAAATTTAACATTGTTAATATACAATATTTTATAAAATATAATAAAATCTAATAAAATAAAATCTTTACCAAAGAAATTTGAAAATGTAATAGTGGCTTTTTAAATACTGTATGATCGAAAAGAACGATGTACAGTTGTCTTGGTTTGGTTTGGTTTGGTTGTAATACCAATAATTTAGTTGTAATACCATATAATTTTACATACAAATTGACAGCGATCTTCATATCCAAGCTGCCACTGACGCCGTTTTTTTTCGACCGTATGGTAGTTTGCTGCACCATTTCTCAATACATACATGTGAGGTTCGATAGCAGCACATCAGTTTATCGTTTTTCAGATTTAATATTACTGGAAATCGAGCTGGAAATCTACGACTAAAATTAATATCGTTTATAAATTGAATATTGCCGCCGTCGCTGTCTCACAAATATGATTTGATGGGAAGATGGAAAGACAGATCCTGACGGAAAGTTTACAGAATTAAACATTTCTGTAAGCTTTGCTGACGGAGATGATTAGCGTTTGCATTTGCATCGTTTCAACTGTTAATAAATAATATAGATCGTAAATAGAAATACATATTTTGATTCATATCGAAGCGAATAAAGTGTGATTTCTGGACAAATGAGTATTCTCTTACACACTAAATTTAATTTGTCTTTTATTTCATTTCATTTTTGTTAAACAATGTAGTATAAATACCAGTTAAAATTCTATAAAAAATAAATATTTAACTGTTATTTATTATTCGTTCTACTATAAATATCATTAAAACTACACTGTTTATTAAAGAATTTGACAAAATTAAGCAATAAAAACAATAATTATAAATAAAAAATCCAGTAAAAAACAAACTAACACATACATACATAAATATTTCAACAAACGCGTTTCCATGTCCTGTGATTCACACGAAATTTCCGTTGTTTTGTTTAAAATACAGGAATTAGTCAACGAAATTTTTATGGAAAATTGCAAGCGAGGTCGTGCATTTTTAATATAATGTTGATGACCTTCACAGTTGATAACTGCGGTCCTCGACTCTCCATTTATTTAGATAATGCAACGGATTTTGTATAGATAACTTTTTGTTGCAGATATGACTAACGAGAACATTAACATTAAAAATGCAGTTGATGCAAGAAGGTTAAAAGCTGGTATATCGAAATAAACACGTTTTAATAAACAAAACAGTCCTTAGATACACCAATATCAAAGAGAATTAATTGTAGAGCTTTCAGCTATATTGTCTTTTTATTGGTTTTATATGAGGCGCATTGTAGGCGAGTGTGTGTTGTGTGTCATACGGCTTTATGGCGAAAAGGCGTATCTCGATTTTTGACGATTTTGAGATACCAACATTGACGATTTGACATACCGACGATTTTGAGATAACAACGTCATGACATGCCCATTGGGTCATTTTTTAACGTAGCAAATGTGTATGTTATTTGCAATATTTTATGTTATACCTTTTTCATTTTATATTAATTTAAAAATTTGCCCCATTTCAAATACTAGAATTCTTCGTTATGACAAAGAGACGTATGTTGAGATAGGGCTCTTTGTTATATCAATTGTTATACTACAAGAAAGATGGAATTTGAGATAATAGGTCCTTTGTTTTAAGTTATGCGTGCGAGAGAATTACACACATTCTGCCTAATTATTTTCTGCTGATTGCAAAAAATTGCTTGGGACGAAATAAAAGTTCTATCATGGCAGCAGCTCTCTTTTTCAGTGTGGCTAATTCAACACACTTGAAAGAAATAAGACTCTGATTTTTTGCCACAAACCATGGTCAGAATCAAAGACATCTAAACAAAGGGAGACAAAACAATTTACATTTTATCGCGATCCCGAACCGT
This sequence comes from Sitophilus oryzae, assembly GCF_002938485.1. Taxonomy (NCBI): domain Eukaryota; kingdom Metazoa; phylum Arthropoda; class Insecta; order Coleoptera; family Curculionidae; genus Sitophilus; species Sitophilus oryzae. The sequence goes on along the minus strand of NW_022146339.1, from coordinate 124,050 downwards.
GTATGCAAAACTCGATGATTACAGATTTACGCGGTATGTGATAGAATACGGTTCGAGTTCCAAATGTTATTATTGTTATTAATGTTTTTTTGGGTACCTGTAGAAAAGTTAAACTAAATATTTGTATAGGTATATAACTTTAATTATTATTAGATTATTAGGGAAATTACAATAGCATTGTAATTTACAACTAGCGGCATCGTTGTGGATTCATCTTTACTACACAATTGTCGAAATCTGTAGGAATTACGCTGACATTTGACGTTTTCATTTGTTTTCATTCAACTTATATTTGACAGCGCGCGGTTGTGAGTTTTCTGCGGTAGTTTGCTGCTTTTGCAGCTTTTGAACAACTTTCTAATAATAATTATTAGTGTTTATTCCAAAGAAAACTATTTAAAGTAGTTTTTAACTATCTACGATGGTTCGCCCCTGCATAGTTTGTAAAAAGGTGGACTATTCTAACCCGGAATTGATATTTCGACGGTAAGTGTCATTACGTTTTTTTTTATCTTTAGCCATGCTTAATGTTATAAGTAGATTATATACGTATATTTTCTTATTTGTTGGCGCTTTCGATTGTGAAATTAGGGTTACCCTCAGTTAGACCTCAGGCAAAACTAGTTATAATGGAAAATTGGTCTGAGACAATCCCAATCAATTTTTGATAAAATTCATCAATTTTTGATAAAAAAAAACATCACGCCACCGTCACGCCACTGATTTATGTACCCATCTCTTTTTAACTCTCATAAAAGTGTCAAACCATGTATGATTCTAAAAAATTCAGTTTATGAATGGAGTGTTCTGTCTACCCATTTAGATGTCTTTGGTCAGAATGGATTAGACTCTCTGCACATAGCACATAGCGTATCCAGAAAATTGTCCGCGAACAAATAGCCAAAAGAAAATTGACCCAAACAACACCGAATCGAAGATTGCCCTAATAGAAAACTGCCAAAAATCATAATTTCTCTTAGAATATTTTAGCGAACCAGAAAGTTGCCTGAAAAATACAATAATTTTCCGCTCATTATCGTTGTCATCCCTGCCGATTTCTGAAAAATTGTATTTTTTTGTGCCTATCACCATCCGGCATAAACACGTAGAATGGAAGTCGAATTTGTAATCAGTGAACGTGTGTATGGAAAACAGAAACTATTACTCCACAGTTATTTGTATCAAAAAGGCAGGGGTGAAGAAACATGTTTTGTTTTTGTTTAGTTTGATTTTTATTAAATGGATCGTGTTTAAATGCCCTCTATTAGAACAATCATTTACCAAAAATCGACAATTAGGTGATGTTTTATTTCTGTCAATTGTAATTCGATGACTTTTCGGGCAACTATCTTTTTCGTTAATTTTCTTTTTGATCAATTATTTTCAGGTATTCTTCGGTGAATTGTTTTCGAGCAATTATATCGCATGCAATAAAAAAAAGCGAATTATTTATGCCCAACCAGCTGTTATCGGTAATTCGTGAAAGATATAGAACAGTAAGCCTAAAACGATAGCTAATTTTTTCAATATCACATTCAAAACTAAACTCAGGGTCAAAATCTATAATATTACGAAAATATCAAGCTCTACAACCCCGTTGCACTGGTGATAAACCTGTCATTAAATCACCAGAAGATGTTTTATTTTAAATCATTGCCTGACTTAACTAAATAATTATTAAAAATATGCATATTAGTACTTAAAAAAGTATTTTCGTATAAAAAACAATATTATTAAAATAAACTTGATAAGAGTATTTTCATTTATTACATTGTTTTTGCTTCTAGAAATAAACATTGTCTTTGTTTTGAGTTAATTTAATCCAACGCGATTAAAAGTATTTAAAAATATTTGCTTCTGATTTTTTGGTGATTTCTAGTAAGGAACACATATTTTTTCCTTGTTATAAGAACACTTTATCATCACTTTTAATTTTATTTTACATAGGCGTATGTATACTATTCGATCGGTAACAAATTTATTATATTAAAACAAAAAGGCCTATCTCTATTGAACAACTAAAAATAAATTTCTTATTAGAATTTACGCTCAATTTATCTTGAGAACGTTTCCTCAATGTCTCCGTTAAACAAAAACACTGTTAAAAAATTAAACACTTTACATTTATTGGACAGTTAAAGTAGTTTCTTTAAATTGCTCTCCTGAAAAGTAGCAAAAATCGAGATACGCCTTTTCGTTATAAGGCCGACGATATTAGCTCGGTATCAGATGCCATACGAATTAAAAGCAAGTTTTTGCATTTTGCAAATCAATTATCGCACCAAAGTTTTCACAATTTAACATATATAATTAAAGAAAATAAAATGTAAACGATTTTCTTATTTGTAGGTAATCATGTTTCCAGCGACCGTAAAATTATTTTCAATTCCTAAAATAGTCTACCAGACATGACTAACTGCAAGAACAACGCTTCCAAAAAGAAGAAATGAATTGCTGCTGTAAGCCAGCCAAGAATTCTAAATTTAGCATCTCTGCTGGGGATATTCTGTCTTTTTCGTTTCTTTTTGAATTACAGAAATAGGTAAGAACTGCTTCGATCCGGTAGTACTTTTTAATCTTTTGGATATTTCAGTACAAGTATACTCGTTATTCTTCATTAAAGACCTTATATTTTTAGACATATCGTCAAGTATTCGTGTTGAGAGCAAAGAAATAAGTTTTTAAATGAATGTCACATCATAAATCGCTATAGTTTTTATGTATAAGTAGTTTTCAAAATTAATGCAAATATAGCAACAAAACAAAATAACAATAAAGCTACCTAGTGACACTACTATTAATTTAAAAATGTCATTAAAAAGAGATTTAAAATGCATATGACCCAAAAAGCTTTATCGACTTCATACTTAAGAGAACAATAAAATAGTATCATTAATAAACTAAGAATTAAAATTGAATTTGGCGAACTGCTTACCAAAGAATTACAAAATTGACAAGTGTACGGCCCAAAATTTTTTTTTCAAGCGGTCAACTCAAATTAAAAATAAAAACCATAAAACAAATTTAAAGGACGTAAATGTTGTATAATAAAATACAACTAATAATATAAAATAAAAATAATACTAATAGATGGTACGTTACTAATGGTAATAGCCAACTTTGATCTGGGCGCTGCAAATGGACAAATGTTGTATAGCAACAAAAGTCTTGTATGGCTACCGAGATGACCTACCTACAATTAAAGAAAAAAAAACATGGTGTGAGCAACAATGTTACCAGTTATTATTAAAATAAAGTGAATTTAAAATTAAACAGGTACTTGAATGATTTATCAATAGTCCAACTTAAAAATACAAGTTTAAATAAAATAATAAAATGCCACACAGGCTAGTCACACAGACTATTAAAAAAAACATGCCACACAGGCTATCAAAATGCCACACAGACTAAAGAAAATGCTACACAGGCTTAAAAAATGCCACACAGGCTATCAAAGTGCCACACAGGCTAGTCACACAGACTATTAAAAAAAACATGCCACACAGGCTATCAAAATGCCACTCAAGCTAAAAAAATGCCACACAGGCTAAAAAAAATGCCACACAGGCTATCAAAGTGCCACACAGGCTATCAAAGTGTCACACAGGCTAGTCACACAGACTATTAAAAAAACATGCCACACAGGCTATCAAAATGCCACACAGGCTATCAAAGTGCCACACAGGCTAAAAAAATGTACAAGTTAATAGTCAAACTACACTACGGGGCTAACCACTCTTCAAGTCCAATTACGCTACGGGACTAACTACTTGTCAAGGCTAATTACGCTACAGGACGAACTACTCTTCAAGTCTAACTACGCTACAGAGGGTCACTACGCCCCAAAGGCTAACTGTAGAAAATAATAAAGCTAATCATAACTCAATCAAGATCAATTTGATAATACAAATACAGAAATATATTCTTATCTTCTATTAAAGTCACTTAGACAAAATATAAATAAATCACTGTAAAGAAATACTTCAATATTATCATCCGCAAATCATATTTTCTATATATTCAATCAAGATTAATTTGATAATATTAATACACAAATATATTCTTATCTTCTGTTAAAGTCACATAGACAAATTATAAATAACTCACTATAAAGAAATACTTCAATATTATCATCTGCAAATTATCTTTTCTTTATATTCAATCAAATATCTTAAAATTTATCTGAGATTCAGAAATATAATATATCTCAATAAAAACAATAAACAGTAACCAACTAGTTGCTCAGTGAGATAAAATAAACTCACCTTAATTAAACTTCTTATTCGGCACGGCAATGGAACTCAGAACTACCACAAAACCTTAATTAAACCTCAGAAACTTTAATAGTTTTAATTTAATAAGCGCGTACCACTTCTTTCTCTGACGCTGTCTAAAGCCCCGTTCTCAGAACTGCGTCGTGTCGACAGCGACACTGATTGACACTTCAAACGACCAATGGGAGCTGTACTAAATTTAAAATTGACAGCTGTTTGAATTTTGTACAAATCTGATTGGTTCTTTTGTCGTGTCGCTGGCGACAGTCGCAGTTCTCTCTAAAGCCCCGTTCTCAGAACTGCGTCGTGTCGACAGCGATACTGATTGACACTTCAAACGACCAATGGGAGCTGTACTAAATTTAAAATTGACAGCTGTTTGAATTTTGTACAAATCTCATTGGTCCTCTTGACGTGTCGCTGGCGACAGTCGCTGTTCTGAGAACGGGGCTTAATACTGTTTTAGACAACGATACTGTATTGAATGTTATCTGAAACCTTTTTGAAAAGTGCAGGTAGCATGAATTTTGGGCTTGTTTTTGTTTACATTCGAAATTCCATTGCGCTCCGGCTTTTGAAATGTCTGTTTTTTATTACGTCAGATAAAGAAAACGTAGCATAGAAAAATAGAGTTCTTACACAAGTATCGTATAAAAGTATGTTTAAAAAAGATTACAGGATTGCAGCAGTAACTGGCAATTTCGTAGTAGGTCACCGCAACATTCATCAAAATACAGATCACTATCATATCAGTACCTAATAATGCATTACAAAAAAGGAATTCACAAATTTCATCCATAAGTTATTAGTGACATTTTTAGTTGAAGGTAGAAATTAATAAATGAAGAAAGACAACAAAACAATCAGAAAACAATAAAAACTATTTCGCTAAGTTCTTTCACTAAATTTAAAAGAAATCATACCTAACCCTTCGTTTTCCTAAACTGGGCTCTGTTTTGCTGACTTACCTGAAATAAAATAGAAAATATTAGACATTTAAAACACTATAAACTTTTATGTAAATGTGTTGGCAAAAAACATAGTAAAAATGTTGTGAAACATGTTAAAATATGTTGTGAAATTCAATATATCATTATTATATAAATTCTAGAAGAAGCAAATACGAGCAACTAATAATATCCTATCAAAAAATTACGAACAATCAAAAATTTCAGCAAAATACATAATGAAGCTCTATCTCAAATATGTACTTCTTTCTATGCCTACTGTGGCTACTTTTATTTTTTCTTTTATAGCCTAGTCAAATTGTAGGTACTTAAAAAAAATCCATAGTGGGAAAGTATTGGCGTAGTTTTCTTTTATTCTTTATGATATTTGGGGATGATGAATTCAAATCTGATGTTTGCTAACAAAATTTTGTGATGGATCATTTTACATTTACATTTTTTGTGATGCATGGTTTCATATATCATACTTTCTAAATTTTAAATTTGTAAGAACTACAACCATTATAAAAGTATCTACAATGCATTCCTTAACACTATACAGGGTGAGTCTTAAATAAGTGCAAATATTTTCAGGGAGTGGTATATTTCGACCCCAAGAACACGTCTATGAGTTTTTTTTCGCAAAAAAAAAGATATTGAAAATCGTGCATTTTCTTTTAAATTTCCCTGTATATTTTTCGAAAACTTTTTAGAACTGCCTGTTCACCGCAAATTTTCCAGCGGTAGGTATAATTTCTTAATCTCTGATATTACCATAGTTGCGGCTTTACTCCATGCTTACGGCACTAAACGGGATGCAAATACAGAAAAAATCCGGTGGCTCTCAAAATTTAAAAAAAAATATATTTTTTTAAATTTTCAAACTAAAATAAATAACTCGGTTATTTTGGACTTATCTGAAAAATAGTAAAGAGAAAATATGTTTCTTTTATCGAGATCTACCAGCCCTGAAAATATTTGCACTTATTTAAGACTCACCCTGTATAGTTTTTAAATTTTCCAAAAAAATATTGCATATCGCAAGCATTGCAAATATTGTAGTAAATTGCGAAAATAGGGCTACATTTGGGCCTATGATGGCAACATTTGTGAAATGGAACGAACAACAGTATAAACACTCCTTTTCGACTATGGTACAAATATTTAGTGCATTATTGGAGATAATTGAGCAATTTAAAGCACTAATCTATTCATATTTGCGCTTAATTCCTATTGACTATTAATTTTGAGGTTAATCCGACCGGTTATCTATTTTTTTATATCTGTTATTAACACGAAATGAGTTAATCAATTTATGGTAGATGGGAGCAAGTTACTAAGCCAGTTCAAAATGTAACTAATTTATAAAGGAAAATGTAAAAACAGTATTCCATTTTTCAAATACCATAAAATCAAGAGAGCTGTAACACATTTTCTACAATAGTAGATCCGTAATCAAACGAAGCACGCTTTCGATCTACAAATGTAATTTTTGATATAAAATTGTTATTATAATGAAAAAAGCGATAGCCTCTAAAAAAGAAAAATAAAAGAGTATTTTAATATAGTCTAATAAAAATAAATGTATTGCTCGTGCATCTGTAGATGTTAATAATTTATGGCAATTGGCAATCGCCTCTTTGATTTTAAAGAACATAAAAACCAAACATAACATACGTAAAAATTAAAAACAAATTAAAGATAATCATACAGAAGTTTGAAGCTTTTTGGTTTTACCTTACTAAGTAATTGTTATCAGGTAGTAATTGTGTAATTTTGAAGTTGATATGTCATTTTAACAGAACGTTAACGGTTTTGGTAGACGTATCCATTTAAAAAAAAACTAGTGTTCTCGAATAGTTTTGAATGATATTTTAAATAGTTTTTTTTTGTGCTTTTTTTGCATCCGACGACGGGAAGAGACATAATTCCGGAAATGTTAAGCATTTTTTTGTCCGTTAGGCAAATTTGTTTATTAGTAAACCATTGCTGACAATTAGTCTCCGTTGGATGAAAGCAGCAGTGTTTCGAAAAAAAATATTTTGTAGATTTTCTTACAATGGCGAAAAAACCATAGGACTTCATTAAAGTAAATGACATTGTTATTATTTCAAAAACGGATAAATTTAGATACATTATTAATAAAATGTATTAACATACATAATAAGAGATGCATACTAGACATAGGGGATATTCTATTTAAAATATGTTATTTGGAAACCACTTCCGGATAAAGGTAGCACCAGGAAGTGGAAAATATTTTTAAAATAAACTAGACCTTGAAATAAGCTTAACTTCAAACAATCAAATTTGTATTTAAACTAGATACTAAAATACTTTTCATGAACCAGTTGCATAAAATACCCTATATACTAACTCCAATTCCTGTTTTTAGTATAATGTTTGTCATATGTTATCAAACAAACATATTAAGTATGGTATCCCAATCAGTAAATTGAATTCCACTGAAGGTAGTGTGGCGTGACACAAACAGTGTATTTTTATTTACTCTGAACTCGCTCAACCCAATGTTTAACTGTCAATTATTGGTGAAGTGTAAATGTTTACTTGCTTTAAAAATCACTGGTAAGTTGATTTGTATATACAGGAAATGTTTATACGGACTAATACACAGCAACTAGATTTTATCAAATAATAAAGATATACTGACACTAAATCATAAAAATTAAAATATCTAAAACAATCTTTGTTTGAGGAGTTGGAAACAAGATTATAGTATTTTGAAGAGACATGAATTCCCCATTGAATAGCTGAATAATATACTGGGTGTTTTGTTTAAAATAAAAGAGTAACTTGCTTCTAAATGTGACCAATGTTCAATATTAATTTTTTCTCACTCTGCATGACTTTTTCGCTCAAGTTTTAATTTAATTTTAGTACAATAGTTTACCTACATATTAGGTCGTGTCGGGTAAATTCTAATTTAGGTAGCTTTTTTTGAAATTTCAAATTTGTTCTTCATTTTTAGGAAATGATAAATAAAACCGTACTTACTAAGTCATATGCTTCTCAACAAAATATTCGATAGCAAAAAAGTTACAGCGATTTATTAAAAATGTACATTTTTGAAAAACACTCCGTAACTGCGAAACGGTAACAGATATCGATGTGCTATTTTCACCATCATGTTTTTGATAAAAATTGAACTCCAGAAACCAATATGAGTTTTCGTCTATCTCCTAAAGAAAAGGAGGTTTCCCTTTAAAAGCGTCAATTTTGACCCACCCTGTACCTATATTTCTTAAAACGTTCACTGAACCTTAAAATCTTCAAATTTACTATGCATTAAAAGAAACAATCTGTTAATTGACCATTAGTAATTAGTAATCTTAAATAAAAAAAACAGCACATAGCACATCTCATTTCAGACCTAATACATTTTTTTTATCTTACGCTTATTATTACATCTGATATCATTTAATATCTCCTAATAAGAGAAAAGTCCTTGTATATAAAATGGCGATTCTCAAGAATAACATATACCTTCACTTTCTTTTATGCTGGATATGTTTTTGCGTTCCGTGCCCTACATAGCGATGTCATTGACCCAGAAGGTTAACTGGGTTCCATTAACTTACGGTTGGATAAATTCTGATAAATGGTACGTTGAACTTTACCCAATCCCGTGTAACCCGAGTTGCCATCATTATGAGCAAGATACCGCCAAAGTACCTTAGATTAACTAACTGTAAAGGCTGGTTATATGGACTTATTGGGCGATAGAGCCTGTTGAGTGAGCATTTAACTATATTTAAATTAGAGAAAAAGTAAAGTATAAACAATTCAAAACTTTACTTTTATAAGTTTTTAATTGTTTGCAAACTTAAAAAGACTTTTAAGTCATCATTTGATATTTGCCGTAGAAAAGTAGTTCAGCAGCATATTCTGTAGATAAAAATAAGTAAAAAAGTTCGTATAAATTATGTCATAAAGTTTTAGTTTCGGAGACACAGGGTGTAGGAGTGTGTGTAAGTGTGTAGAAGTTTCATTTTTGTTTTGATTTTTCTCAAATAATTTCTGAAGTAACGTCAATATTTGGATGAAAATTGGTGTCTGGGAGTTTTTGACATGAGAAATTTGATTTTGATGTCAATATGATTCCTATTTGTAGAGGGCGCCACTTACATTTGTTTTAACTGTTTTGAAGAGTAATAACTTTTTGCTCGTACCTGTATAAAACTAGTGGAAAAATATGCATTTACAACAATTTTTACGTAACAAAAGTCTCTTGGCAAAACTAGCTAGGAGTAATGGTTCTCGAGATATTTCGAATCGAAATTATCAATACCTGTCATCGTTGACATAAATTTAAACATGTTCACTAAAAATAGTTATTTCGAGTAAAATCATAAATTTGAAATGTTTTTGTGACAAAAGTTCAACAGAAACTTACAATTTGTTGGAAGGAAAATTTATGATTAATTTAAAAAAATACAAAAAGTTTCCAAATTTATCATTTCAGTCAAATAACTCTACTCAACAAGTTTATTTTTTGTCAATAATGACATATATTGACTAGTTTCACTCTAAGTATCTTAAGAACGGTTGCTAGTAGCGATTTTTACCAAGACACATTTTTTACGTAGAAAATCACGGAAATGTATATTTTTTCACTCAGCAGCTTTATACAGGTACGGACGTATTACTTTTCAAAACAGTTAAAACATATGTAAGTAGTGCCCCCTACAAATAAGAATCATATTGACATCAAAATCAAATTTCTCATGTCAAAAAACTCCCAGGTACCAAGTTTCATCCAAATACCGACGTTACTTCAGAAATTATTTGGAAAAAATCGAAATAAAAATGAAATTTCTACACCCTGTATCTCCGAAACTAAGCATTTTTGGACATACATTTATACGAACTTTGTTGCTTATTTTTATCTGCAGAATAAGCTGTCGAAGTTTCTGGAATACAGTTCGAACTACCCTGCATGTGACCAGCCGATTTTGATTTCTAAGTTCCAAGTAGGGTTGCCGCCTGTCCTTTTTTGGAACAAATTGTCCTTTTGAATTTTTTTTTACCTAAAAAGTCCTTTTTATTATTAAAAGTATCTACAGCTATCAGCAATATTCCTTTCATCCAAATTTAATTAGACACGTTATAAAATTTATAAATAAATATTTTTTTTCAACGTCAAAAAAGTATTAATTTTTACGACATGATTGCAATATAAAAAATAATTTAAATATTTTTAACCATTTTGATCTTAAAAGATCTTTTCAAAATTTTAAAGTAGCGGTATATAATCAGCGGTTCCCAACAAGAAACCCCCCCCCCTCTCCCGCCGATCCTTTTTCATAGTCCAATGTCCTTTTTTTACTTTGCAAAAAGGTGGCAACCCTAGTCCCAAGACAACTCTGGCGCAGATTTTAGTTTCGATTGTATAGTATATTACGTTCAATAAATATCTAAAAAAGACTTTATTATACTGATAATAGTAATACAAAGTTCATTCAATTTCCTTTTTGTAATACTGTTCCGCCGTCTGTATAGATATATGCATTCTAAATATTAGTAGACCTTGACTGTACGACACGACATATTTCAAAAGTTTTATTTGTAACTGTTTTGAAATTGCGGAAAATGTGTTATTTGTAAAACTTTTGAAATTTCAATAAATCAAATTATTTCTCATATCACTAACTTGTTTTCTATAGAAATATTGAAATTAAGTGAGTAATATGTAAAAAACTATTCAGCATGAGTCAAAAAAATTAGTAATTCTAACTTAAAATTACTTCCTTTAAATCTGTGAACATTCAATAATTATATTTTGTCTCCGAAGTTTCAGAATAATATAAATATAAAACACTTCTTCAAAACTTAAATGACTAATAATAGAAAATTTTAGTAATCCTCTCTCTTTACTAGCGTTAAAAAGGCTAATCTGAATATTTCTGTATATCTGGATAATTGTTTATAGGAGTTTCATAATGTTCTACAGTTTTATGCCATTTTAGACAAACCTAGTACTGAGTGATTTATATAGGTATAAAGGCGCGGTTCCTACAGTTTCTGCCGCATCCCGCATTTCGACCTCCATATTGTTCCATTTTGCCATTCTTCCTGGTTAATAGCTCTATCTCTCATGTACTGGTCTACTCCATCTAACCACGTAGTTGTAGGTCTTCCTCTTTTCCTTCTGCTTTGAGGACGATACTCATTGCTCTTTTTGGCCATCTTTAACGTCCCATTTTTTTACGGTGCCCATATCATAGTAGCTGTTTCGATTCAATTTTTGATTCAATTCTCGATTTTCTGACTGATTTATATACTCTAAACATTAATTACATACTTTTGGAACAAATGCATATACATAAATAAAGTCATCGGCAAAAGTCTTGCACCCCCTTACTATTTTAATAAAAAATTACATTTAAAACTATTTTTTCGTGGAAATCAATAGATGCTAAAGTTATGTTAAAAAATAACACAAAAAAGGGAAAACTTTCACCAAGTTTAATAATACATTTTGCCAAGATACAAAAAAGAGAAAATAAATAAATAAATATTAAATTCTGACAAAATTAAGGTTACTAATATAAAGTTTTGCTTCCTCGATTTGTTACGAGTGCTTCAAGTTGTCGGGGTTATCCCCACTACTTCAAGTTATCCCCACTATAAGGTTGTTTATGGTTTCTTGAGGTAAGTTCTGCCATTCCTCTTGAGCGACAATGATCAACTCCTGGCGATTTCTTGGTGGGTTATTTCTGCGAAATACAGCTCTGGTGATGTAGTCCCAGACATGTTCAATAGGATTCATGTCGGGGGAGAGTGGAGGCCATCCAGACGAGTTATTTTCCCTTCATTTAATGCTTCCTGGACCATCCTAGCTCTGTGAGGACGAGCGTTATCATCCATGAGAATAAAAATATTGCCGATTTCTTCTCGCAATGGATCAATTATTGGTCTGATTACAGTTTTCACATACAAATGGGCGTTCATCACCTCAGGAATATGAATGAGCTCTGTACATGATGCCACCCCAGAACATCTCAGTTCCTCCTTGATAAAGAGCAACAGCAAGGGCTGTATTCAAGCGATGTTGCCTCCCTGCCTCCCTCCACACTCGCTGACGGTAGTCATCACTGATCAAACCTATCCCGGTTTCGTCAGTGAAAATTACGTTTCTGATGGTAATAATCAGTTCTGGTGTTCTCTAGCCCACTGTAGCCTCCTTTGCCTATGGTGTAAAGTTAATAGAGGGACCCGCAGTGAACGTCTACGCCGCCATTCAGCATTAGAAAGTCGTCTGGAAATGGTTCGGCTTGAGATTCGGCTGATAAGCCGGTGTAACCGATTTCTTCTGGCAAATTGAGCCAAGTAGCGATCCTGTCGTTCAGTCATTACCCTTGTACGGCCCAACCTAGTACCACCAATTTCCGGTGTCCATATACCGTTTAATTCGGCTTACAGTACTTCGCACTAAATTTAAACGATCAGCAATTTGATGCCTGCTGAGATCTTCTTCATGCAAAGCGATGATTCGGGCCCTATCGAAGGCAGAAATTTCGTGCTCTGGCATTTTTGTCGCCGTTCACAACACTTACTACAAGATTGAACTCGAACTGAGAAACAAAATTTGACCGCAAATAGCAAAACCATACACATTCCATCGATAAGGTTTTCTTTATGCTTCTTTATTTTTCGGCTTTTATGACCAATTTTTTGTAGACACATATTAAGGTATTTGTACAGGGTGGGTCAAATTCGACGCTTTTAAATGGAAACACCCTTTTCTATAGGAGATAGACAAAAACTAATATCGGTGTCTGGAGCTCAATTTTTGTCAAAAACATGATGGCGAAAACCGCATATCGATATCTGTTACCGTTTCGGAGTTAGGGGGTGTTTTTCAAAAATATGCATTTTTAACAAAAACTTTTTTGCTATGGAAAATTTTGTATTTTTATGATAACATTTCCAACGCACCTTTTTACGTAGAATTTAATGGTTTAAGTATACTTTTTTTTAAATTAATAATTTAAGAATTATCAACAGAAAATTTGATTTTTTATATGGGACACCCTATATATTTTTAATTTATTGAAAAGAATTTAAAATTACCTTTCCAAAAATATAACACACTTGATATTGTCCTCGATTCCTCTTCGAGATATAGAGTATATAAAAATTCGCCCGCCTTAAATAAGTAGGCTTTGAACGGCAGCGGCTGTAATGCAAAAAAATTCTAGCTGTGAGCATCAATTAAAACGAAAATAATATTTGCTATGAGAGATGCAGAATTTTATGACAATTTAAAATATATTTAACCAATATCAACACATTTAAACTATATCTAATAACAATAAAAATAGCAAACCAAGACATGAGATTTTGCTACAATAGGTGTTCGACATATCAACCGTCTTCTGTTATGGACAGACGGGGCAGTTTTTGAACATTTCTCGCGGAATTCATTAACTCAGTGGGGGTGAAAGATACCCTTTCATAACTGCTAAGTATTTCTAATTATTCTTGTCTAGATTAAACGGAAGAATAAGGAACCTTTATTCTTCCGCAAATATATCCATAGGATTAGATCTATGGGCACTAAGTCAGACGGCTTCTCGACGGCCAACGGCTGGGATCTTGGTTAGCTATTCAATTATTCTTGAAATTGGCTGCAAAAATTTGCTGATAACTTCAGCGTTCAGAGGCGGTGCGTCCGTCGTCCTGCTGGAAAAATATGTTTTCGAGTTCCATTAAGAGCATATCATCAATAAGGGGTCCAACGCCTACTAGTTAAAAGTGGCGAACTTTTAAAAATTCTGTATTTCGAGGGGGATTATAACAAAATATCAAGTGTGCTATATTTTTGGGAAGGTAGTTTTAAATTCTTTTCAGTTAATTAAAAATATAGAGGGTGTCCCAAATAAAAAATCAATTTTTCTGTTGATAACTCTTAAATTATTAATCTTAAAAAAATTATACTTAAACCCTTAAATTCTACGTAAAAAGGTGCTTTGGAAATGTTTTCATAGAAATAGAAAATTTTCCATAGCAAAAAAGTTACAGCATTTTGTTAAAAATACACATTTTTGAAAAACACCCCGTAACTCCGAAACGGTAACAGATATTGATGTGCGGTTTTCACCATCATGTTTTTGATAAAAATTGAGCTCCAGACACCGAAATTAGTTTTCGTCTATCTCCTATAGGAAAGGGTGTTTCCATTTAAAAGCGTCGAATTTGACCCACCCTGTACACATAGCCAAAACAATATGCTATGCTAAGAAATAAATTTATGTGGGGTTGCAAGACTTTTGCCGATGAGTGTACTTAGGACATGAGATCGGTATTAGAAGGGATAATCAGACGCACGAAATCAAACGAAGAATATGTTTGTCGTGGGTGGCATTCGGTAAACTAAAGCATATACTGAGATCGGATCTTCCAATATGCTTAAAAAAGGTCTTTAACCAGTGTACCTTGCCTATCCTCGCTTGGAGCTGAGACACTTTGACAAAAAAGAACATCAATAGAATACAGGTCGTGCAACGGAAAATGAAAAGATCCATGTTTACACAGTTAGGGATAAAATACTAATTCATACCATAATAAATCGAATAGGAGTAAGGAATCCGGTGATGTCTATCTTACATCTTAAATGGAACTGGGCAGGATGACAGATGGACGGTGGACAAAGAGACTTGTGGAATGGAGACCAAGACACGACGCCTATGGAAGCAGAGAACGACCTCCTAGTCGATGGACATTTGATATAAAAAGAGTTTTAATATGATATTTTCCACTAAAACCTAAAAGGGATAAAGATGCAGAATCAGTGGGAGGAAGCAGCGCAAAATAGAACCCAACGGAGAATAATTGCAAACTCAGTTAACAACGACAACCAAAAAGTAAAGAGGCAACAAAGTAATGAGATTGTTGAATGTCCAGAGTGCGGAAGAGAGAAAACATCACGTATAGGGTTTTTCAGTCACAGAAAAGCTCATGAAAGAAAACGCCTTGCGTAACCATCTTATGATGCGTGTCAAATACTCGTAAGCGAGTAATGGCAGTAGTAGTATAAAAAGAGTGGCTGAAAATTGGAATCAAGTGGCACAAGATAGAAAGGAATGGCTAGAGTTAAGGGATGGTATTTGTTCAGCAGTGGAATAAACTAAATGATGATATATGTCATTTTAATTCTCGTTTTAGTTTCAAAAGTTGTTTTTTACAATTTTTGGATATCGCCTATCGAATATTTTACTAAACGATAGATATATGGATGATTGCAAGGTACAAATACTACATTATTGAGTAAAAAATGAGGTCAATTTGTTAAATCAAATAATAAAGCATTTAACGCAATGTAGGTTTACTTTACAATTTTTAATTACAATATTTAGGGCAATAGGAAAATGTACTTCTACTATCTGTAGTAACATAAGGACAAGTACAAAGTATAGTAAAAATATACAGGGTGGTGCATCGTCGTTGGAAACACATGAAATCACATGCAAACTTTGAACTGTCCAGATAGTGGCTCCCCTGTTAATTTTACAGCGAAGTTAGCAAATAGGTTTTAAAAGGTCTGTGTATGCTGAATACACATGCCAAATTTGAACAATTTTGGATAAGCCGTAATTTAAGAAAAATTACATTTATTTTTAAATTAAAACAGGTAAAAATGCAAAACCAGGCAAATGCCAACGTACCTTAAGTTGTCATCCTATAATTTTGTCAATGTCAAATTGTATTTTCTAAACGTTAGGCCCTTGCCTTATTCGAACCAGTTTTAATTACAAAAATACCTTTCGGGGATACTAAGTGTAGGTACTATAACGTAATAGCGTCGATTGAACAAATAAGAAGATGCGCCAACTTATGGGCGATTTCCTGGCACAAAACCTGTCCGAGATGTAGTTGGCGATACTGTCGCCGCAAGTCAACCTGTCCGAGATTTAGTTTAGCTCTGCGCCGCTGCGCGCTTATAGTCGTTTACAGCGCAGCGGATAAAGAATACTGCACCGTAGTTCTGCTTTCAGTTGACAGAGTGAGTGGTTGCCGGAGACAGTGTTGCCAGAACTACTCGTATGGATTAATCCGTAGATTTACGGATTTTGTGTACAGGGTGGCTCGAATCCGACGCTCATCATTGGGATTTCGGAAACCGTAAGAGATACAGGATCGGTTAAATGGAGGCAAAGTTGCGCAATTTGATGCTCAATAAAATGCCGTATTGCATATTGAAAAATTCCTAATACTTCCGATTATACTCGAAAAAAAAAACGAAATTTTCAATTTTGTTTTCTACTGTTTCCTGGCTTTATTTGTTAAGATAACTTAAAATGAAAAACACATTTTCATGGCCACTTTTTCTGCTCTATAACTCTGTGTGATTAAATATTGACTCTGACGTTTCGGAATTCTGGCGACCATCATCAACTTATTTTTTTAAAATACGGACCTGATTTTTTTTTCAATTTAATTAAATCCTTTCATCACTCTTAAAACACTATATATAGTCACTTTGATATTTGCCGACGTTTCGTACAGAAAATTCCATCACCAGAATATTTTATGCAAAAAAAATAAAAATGCAATACGGCATTTTATTGAGCATCAAATTGCGCAACTTTGCCTCCATTTAACCGATCCTGTATCTCTTACGGTTTCCGAAATCCCAATGATGAGCGTCGAATTCAAGCCACCCTGTACAGTACATTAATAATACGGATTTTTTATTATTAAACAATTTAACATATTATATGATTAAACAAAGAACGGTGTAAATATTGTGGTAAATGTCAATACTTGTCATTTCCAAGCCAACTAAACGATTTTTTTCGATTATACGAAATATTCAGTACCTATAAAAGAATTTTTATTTTTGTTGTTTATTCTATCTTTAACATAAATAAAATTTCAATACATAAACGCGGATTTTTTATCCAAAGATATTTTCGACAAACGTATTACAGATATTACACATTCTAATCAGTTTCACACCGTCTTCGACAGGTCTTCGCCGAATGAGAAGAAATGAGTGTTTTATGCGTTGGCCGCAGAACGGGTAGAGGCTCCACCGTACATAAAACACTTGAGATGTGAGGGGAAATCAAATCAGCCTTGTCACGAATTTGCCCATTAGGTTGCGTATCGTTCCAATTCTTTTAATCAATGGTAGTAGTGTAGATAGCACAACAAATTACATTTGACAATGATAAATCATGGGTTGATAGCTTAAGGTATATTACATTTAACTGGTCTTGGCATTGTTACCTGTTCAGTTTTTTGTCTCACATGTACAAATTACATGTAAGACAAATAGATTTAATTTAAAAATGTCAATTTAAATTTAAACTAAACGTAACTCCCATATACAATAAAACTAAATTTGGATTTGTTTTTAAAGCCCTAAGGAAAACAATAATTTGTCGAAACGTCGATTAGTTACTAAACAATAAACCAGAGTTTTACTTGACACAGATCCAACAAAAAATAACAACTTTAACTATTTTGGGGCCACAAGCACAATGAAATATTGTAAACTTTATTTATTTATTTACATTAACCCCTTATACCATACTTATTTTACTTCAAAATTATATGTATATACAGTATGTCCCCGGATTGTCTTTACAAGAGGAAAAACTTTTTATTATTGACATTTTGAGAAAAATGCATTCTTCATAAAAAAATTTTGCTTGTTCTAAATGGTTAATCCCGTTTATACTTTTCCAAATTCTCATACCGTTTTAAAGAAAATTTGAAAAGACATGAAAATATGTTTGAATTTTTCCTATTTGAAGTCCTAAAAATAAAAAAGCGTTTATGGTAATATAATTTCGATTTCATTCTTTGATAGATGGTCATTATTCATTTTGATTAACGTCATATATTTTGCTGTTGTTCACATCAGCTTTTCCGATAACTATTATCAACCTTTCTGTAGCCTCGAACTAAATAAATTTTGTGCTTCTTTAACATTTTAAAATTCTATCAACAATAGTCTATAAAAGAATGAAAACGAAATTATGTTACCATAGCAACGCGTTTTGATTTTTAGGACTTAATCGCTTTAAAAATTCAACTATATTTTCATGTTTTCTTTACTTTTCTCTAAAAAGGGATGGAAATTTGGAAATGTATAAACGGGATTAACCATTTTAGAATAAGCAAATAAAAGTTTTTCCTCTGTAAAGACAATCCTTATATTATGTTTCGACCAATGGACTATACTATATATTTGACTACTCCCCACTATTGAGAAATAAATACAAAAATTGTGGATGAGTTGCAAGAAAAAAGTAAAGTTTTGCCATCTCACCGAACATACCCCAACTTCAATCGCCCTCCCTTTTTTTGGACTAACAACACGAGAGTAATGATGCGAATTAAGGGCGTAGGGCGGCCATAGACCCGTGTACCCTACGGCTATATTCTCACTGGTGTTGTGGGGGCGGTTTACGATTTAATGGCAGACAGACAGGCGGGTCTGCAGTAGTGGTGGAGAACTATCGATAGTCACGGCCATCGATAGTTATCGATATTCACACATTTGACTATCGATAACTATCGATTGTTTTCGATAGTTTTGACTAAGCAGTACGAATTCCGTACTGTTTTATTGAAAACGGTAATTTCATACCGTTTTTAACAAACAATACGAATTTCGTACAGTTTTTTTTAATTAAAGACAGTACGAACTTCCTACCGTTTTTAATTAAAAAAAAAGTATTTAAAAGTATCGAAAATTAGCATCTCTATTAAAATTATTTGTTTTTTTTAATAAAATAATAGATTTATAAAATAATCAAAACCAATATTTTTATTTAACTAATTATTTACATTTCCGACTATACATTCATTCTTGTTCAGAAATGTTAATATCTCAACATTGTTTGCCTTTAATCTTGATCTTCTCTCTGTTATTAAATTGCCTGTGGTGCTGAAAGTCCTCTCAGATTCCACAAATGATGCTGGAATACACAGGTATTTTTTGCTACATTCTTCCAGTAGGTGTAAATCCCTTCCATTTACCTGTAAAAAGTAAGAACAAAACTTTCAATAAAAGAAAATAATGGATTTCCACTGCTGCTGGTGGTAGTAGTGCTTGTAGGTACTGCTCGTAGCCAGGCCTGTCATCTCTAAATCTGGATTCTGTGGGGTCTGCTTCCTCCTCTTTTTTCAAAATGTGGACCATTTCCTGCTCCATTTATGCTCACATTCTGCATTCTCATTGCTTCTGAAACCTTCCTTTTTAAATCGAGGATCCATCAAAGTGCCCATTTGAGTTACTATTCTTTTTTCATATGGGAAATGGGAACAGCCTAGCTTGAACATATTCAATTAACTTCGGGGGGATTTAATGCTTTTAGAAATGCATGTTTTGTTCATAAATTTTACTTACTGCTACGACGACTGCTCGGACTGTCTTCCTTTTTCCTTTTTATGTTTAAAAATTTATCCATTTTAAACTTTCTTTATGAACAAACAACACAGTATTTTACAATAACGTTTTCCAACTCAATATTCAATAACTTTTCATCAAATAACAAAAATAACGTTGGCCAACAACAAAAACCAAATACGTTTAAATAAAATATACGACGGCCTCCCCATAAGAGCAATGAGAGGATTTACGCCCCAGTATTGAAGGAGGACAGAAAATCGAGTCGAATGGTTTCAAGACATAGGTTCATCCTTGTTTAGTCAAACCTCCTACAACACAAGGATAGACTTATGTAGGAAATGCATTGAAATTCTATAGCCATCCTTCAATATCGGGACAGGAATTTAAGCGGTACCCTCCGTATACTTTATTTTAAACCTATTTGACAAAAACACATATTTATAACCTCAATCTAAGTAGAGATGTGTTCCAAACGAACTATCACAAAATATCGATAGCCTCCAAATACTATCGATTGTTTTCGATAGTAAAAAATATCGAGTTATCGAGATAGCGCCAGCGATAGTTCTCCATCACTAGTCTGCAGTCTGTAGAAACGAGAGATTTTTCTCATTTCGGTGAATTGCTACAACCTCTTCGTTATTTTTCCTCTTAATTATTTTTCCTCTCATTTTTGTAGTTGTTAGGGCTAAAATTGATTATTGGCTAAAGCTTCATTCAGAACCTAACAATTAGTGGAATAAATTAGTGGTTTCAATTACACTGTATACTTTTTAGTTTACGATCATTCACAATGTCTAAAGAAGACAATTAAAATTAATAGAATATCCTAGCAACAGATTACGTTAGTCAGTTGTATCCATAGAGAAAGCCTAATATTTAGCTTATAAAACAATCAACTTTTGATTTCTAACCATAATTTCCCTTGACGGAAGATAATCAAAGGCCAAAATGACATTTCTCGCAAATTTTGAAGTTTAATTAGTGGAAAAGTCAAAAGTTTGATAACTTTTTCTACTAATTGAAAATGACTACAACTAATTTTAACGTTCTGAATGCTTACATTAAAATAAGAGGAACAAACTTCCGTACGCCAATTGAAACCACTAATTTATTCGATTTAGTTTATTCGACGAATTGCGAGGTTCTGAATGAAGCTTAATTGTAACACCCACCAAGAGTTATTTTTTTAAAAATTTAGAATTTAAAAAAAAATTCGCAAAAAAACTCATAGGCGTGTTTCTGGGGTTGAACTATACTACCAGTTAAAATACTTGCACTTATTTCTGGGACACCCTGTATAATAGCATAATATCCTATCTAAATATCAGAGGTAAGTTTTTTTCTATTTCTTGTGTGGGATAACAGTGCTACTAGCAAACACCATAAAACAAGAAAAGCGCCCTTGCAATACCCTTTAGGTGGTGTGTAGGTAATATCTACCATTTAGGTGAAATTTCGAAATTTTCAGTTAAAAAATTTAATATCTTATAAACGTGACAACATCGGTAGTAGATTAAAATTATAGGAACAAATTGCAGAAAAAATCCGGTGACTGAAAATTTTTTCATTTAATATTTTTTTTAATTTTGAAACTTAAATAACTTGGTTATTTTGGAATAATTTGAAAAACCGCAAAGAGAAAATATGTTTCTTTTATCGAGATCTACCAGTCCTGAGAATATTTGCACTTATTTAAGACTCAATACAGGGTATATTCTTATGGAGCTGCGCTCACATACAATAAAGTTACACTGTAAGTAAAGTTACAGAGTCCACATTCTGTTTTTAGGTTATAAACTACATACGAATCTTGTTATTTTGGGTAAAACTCGAGGTGAAACTAAATTAATGTGTTTGTATTTACCAACATCATAAAGATTTATTATACAAACTAACTAAAATAAACTGGTTAATATTAAAATAACAATATAAAATAATGACATTAAGGCGCGGTCTCTTCAGTTATAAATAAAATAACTTTTATCTAACAAATAACCATCTAAAAGATAAACAATCTAGAGCCTGATATCTATAGGATATACCCATTTGGGTATTTTCATACAAAATAGATAACAATTTGGAGGACGGCCACCTACGGACCGGTAGACACTCCGTAGAGAAAGTGTTGCCAATATAAGATATCTGAAATTGAGATGTGGTTATATATGAAAAGTCGATACAACAGACAGAGACAGAAACTCGGAATTTCAAATCGTTAGATTAAAAAGTGAGGTTATTGTTCAGTTGTCAAAAGATCGTCAAAATGAAAATAAAACAATAAAATTCAACTAAAATATATTTTGTGTTCAACTGTTCAACTCCAACTAGTCCTATTATGGTATAGGCTATTTAAATTTACCTTTATGGAAAAAGGGAAAGATAATTCAATTTCAGCAGTGGTGATGGTGCAATACCTAGATCTATTGATGGAATGCGATTTATAAGAAATTAAAACAAGAAAAAATTATCTGTGAGTAATTTATAGTTTAATTACATGATATTACTGTTATATTTATTATATTAACATTTTAGTACAATTGATAATAGAAAATATGGAAGAAGCTGGTGAAGTGCAAGCAGAGATTTATAAACCAATCCTAAAACCACCATCTGGTAAGTTATTAATATTGAAAATTAAAAATAGCATAAGACTGTTAGTAATAACAAATATGTTGTTCTAGGGCTTCTCATAGTAAAGAAATAGGTAGGATAGCATCAATGATAGTAATTAAGGTGAGTTTGTATTTTATAAAATAGATAAATGCACTTATACTTTTGTCTTAATAATAATAAATGAATAGTACCTATAATAATTGTTACATTTACACATTATATGTACAAATTATTTAATAAAAAAAATTAAATAAAAACAATTTTGTCATATTACTTTTATTTTTAAGAACTCCAAGTGATGAAACTTCAAAAAAAAAGAAAAAATAAAGGAAAAATCTTGTCTAAACAAAGTTGAACTAACTGGAATTCAAAGGACCACAATACAGGTGTTTTAGCAAGGTTTAGTTAGAGAGTTACTTAAAAAACAGCATGGAGAAGAGATGTACCGTATGATCGAAAAAAAACGGCGTTAGCAATGGCTATGAAATAAAGATTGCTGTCATTTCATATGTAAATTTATATGGGAAATATCATCGATCATCATTTCCCAGCCAACTGGACGCCGTTTTTTTTTCGACCATACGGTATAAGGTACATAGTGCAAGAAATTAAACTAAAATTGTAAGACAAAAGAAATAAAAGCAAATGTGAGTTTAACAGGTTTTATTAGGTTCCTGTTATAATATTAATGAATTAAGATATGCGAATTAAAAATGAAATAAATAGTTTGATTTAAAAAGTTTTATTTATTTTTTACCTACTTTAGAGCTTTATTAAAAACTAGTTGAAGCCTGGCGCATTCGCCAAGAGATCAGAAAAAAGAAATAATTTTTATTTTTTTTTAATTAAATGAAAAACAAAAAATCCGGCGACGACAGTTTTTAGAAGAGCCATTTAGCTATCTTTTAGTAAAAAAAGCAACTTTCTAGAGCAAGTCGCTACTTCAGTAGAGACGACACAGGTAAACATTAGCATTTTATATAATATGTAGTAATGGTTTATAATTGAAAGGATTTAAATAAAATAATTTATAAATTACTGTTTTATCACTATTATCCTAACTTAATGCATTCTCTTCGTTCTGATGAATCTATATTTTGTAACAGTCCTTATAAAGTCCGGCACTAGCAACAATATTTTTTTGCACCATTTCAATGTGTTTATTGGTGTTTATACCCCATACGTTCTAAAATGATTATAGCCTACATACTCAGAATAGGTAAGTCTTCCAAATAATCTAAAATCGAATTTATTGGAATAAATGAACTCTTCAATAATAACAATGTCTTGGTTATGTTAAGCAATTTTGTCAAATATCAAATAAAATCAACATCTCCTCATTCCTTTGCTCATGCGTCAAATTTTTATCCGACAAATAAAGCACTATTTGGCAGTTCGGGCGCCAGATAGGATATCTGGGAGATAAGTTTAATTTATCTAATAGATACTGTTATCTATAGGTGAAGATACGCGTTTTTCTGCTATCCGTCAAATAAAATATATCTGGCAGATTATAACACGCTATCCGTACCTGAAAACACCGGGGGTAACCAAAACATATATTACCCCAATCAAAATAGACATTTAAATTAACAATAATTCGCATAGAGCTGAAAATTGGTACAGGTCTTAAATACACTATTATAAATGATATCTGAAAAACTAACACTATTATAAATGATATCTGAAAAATCCCCACCCCTCCCACATCTGCTAAAAAAATTATTCAAGGTCAAAAGTCAAAAATATGTTTTTTTTTGCTTTTTTCTCCTAAACGATAAGCGCTATCGCAAAAGTATCTTAAACAAATGTTGCAGACCATTAAATGTTCTACAATAATGGTCCTTATACTTTTTTCTAACGAACCACCATTCCTGAGATATGGCAATTTCAAAAGTTGAAAAACTCGTTATTTTTCATAATATGCACACATTTCCGCACCACCTGCATGTGAGGTAGTGTACTTGGCGCGTTTTTTTAACGTGGTTTCCCCTATAGGCATAGTCCACGATCTATTGTGGTTAAGTTTTATTACACATTATAACTATTAATTTTAAAAAACGGTGCTCTTGATAATGATTATAGTCGAACGGATTATTGTTGATTTTGAGAGAATTTTAATCTGAGGGGTAATCTTCAAATGATACTTCAACAGTAATGTCTTCTTCGCTTTCTTCTTTCACATCTTCTTGCGGAATATGTGGAAATCCATCTATGACAGATGCATCAGTTGTCTCCTCATTAAAATCCTCATCTGTATTTAATGTTGGAGGAACAAAAGAAAGTTGTACCATTTTATTGTTCCGAGTATTTTTAACAAAACTTAAATATCTATACTTGTCTATAGCATCATTTTTTTGGAACACCATACACTGAGCTTCTATTGCAAGAAGCAAGCGAATTCCACTTGTGATGATGACTTGTGGAGAAGAGTCAATCTTTTTGAATACGTTTGCGCACACATTACTGCTGAAGTAAAAAAAAATGTTGAGCTGTCAAATTTGACAGTTGTCAAAAAAATTTCAAAGTTGTCCGATTTTGATAAAAATCGATGATGGCCGTGGGCTAAAATGAAAGAAAAAAATTTTGAGCTGTCAAATGTGACAGCAGTCAAATAATTTCAAATTTGTCCGATTTTGATAAAAATCGATATATTGGATGCCCCCTACCCCATAGTCGGTTTTCATTTTATTTGTCTCACATTTGAACTGTCAAATTTGACAGCTGTCGTTTTTTTTTAAGTTCTCCTTTTTAATGAAAATCGATATACATATTATTAGGATCCCATAGAAAGTTATTTAAGAAAAAAAAATTGAGTTTAAGTGTGTGGCACTGAGAAACAAGCATAACTAAAAAGTAGATGATAAATTTTATAAAAAAACCTTTTTTAAAAACAAGCTTTTATTTAAATACACTAAAAAGAATAAAATAAACTCTTTTTCTTTAAAACTTTTATTATAAACTTAGAACGTCATTACACAATTTTAATATTAGATATATAAAAGCTTGTCGCGAGATTTCTCTACATCGATAAACAAGTAAATTAACTAAAACCTGTGTCTACCCTGTCTCATTCTCAAAGTTTCTGTTATGATAGACCACTAGACCAGGAATTACAAGATAAAGTTGTCGTACCAGATTTTTATGAGTGCAAATGTACACTCAAATCTCGCGACAAGCTTTTATATAATATTAAAATTGTGTAATGACGTTATAAGTTCATAATAAAAGTTCTAAAGAAAAAGTTTATTTTATTCTTTTTAGTGTATTTAAATAAAAACTTGTTTTTAAAAAAGTTTTTTTATAAAATTTTTCAGAACAATTTTGAAGAACTTTTCTTAAATGAAAATATATTATGTAAATTCGTTAAATTATTTCAGACAATTAAATTCAACCATCAATCAAAATTTTCCTATAATGTATTTTTTGTTAAATTTATACGCAAAAGTTAGAAATTATTATACCTTAAAGAATATTACTAAGAACTTAAATGTAGCAAACAAAAACCGAAAGCTCCTAATTTAGAAACATTCGTAAATAACTATAAGTAATCAATGTACTTATTTCATTTTGCTGTTATTTCTAGAAATAAATTAATTAATTTGTTTTTAAATGTTTTTCTTTGAGAATGCATATTTATTTAAAGTCAACAATTTAAAAAACGTGTATCTAAATTATGTTCTAGCACCAGTCGAATAATTTTTTACGTCACGTGTAAATTTTTTTTGAATACATCTCTGGGCTGACTGGCGCTTACGCGGCTATTGGTTTTGGCGAGAGAGCTCGCCGCTCCAGTGTTCCCCCTCTTTCGAATCGCAAATCCGAGCGTAAAAAGATCAAAGCGGCACGCTACACTGTCCGAGCTGGTTTTTACTTAAGCTGTGCTTTTGCGATAGCGCATACCGTTTGGGAGAAAAAAGCAAAAAAAAACATATTTTTGACTTTTGACCTTGAATAATTTTTTTAGCAGACGTGGGAGGGATGGGGATTTTTCAGATATCATTTATAATAGTGTATTTAAGACCTGTACCAATTTTCAGCCTTATGCGAATTATTGTTATTTAACTCCCTTTTTTGTTTATTATGACTGGGGTATACATTCCATTTCGTAACATTTATAGAAGAAACGAAGTCCGGTATAATTACCATGTATTTGATTTTATTTGTTCGTTTCAAATTTAGGTATTTTTTCCAACCCAAATTAATTTGTAAAAAACAAGTAATTAAGTATTCGTCATATATTCTTCCTGAAAATTTCATTTAATTGCAGTGTGTAATTCTTTATAGAATTCACAATGAATGACTTCTAGTGAATCAGAAATTTAATTCTATGACTAAAGCATTAAAAAGTTCATATTCAACATCGATAATTTAGCTCAAAGAATTCTTTTTTACAAAGGAAAGTCCATTAAAAAGCAATGAGATCTAATTCAGATATTATTAGTATATTTTTCTGTATGTGGTGCCCTTAACTGTCTCTACATCTATAAACCATCATATTCTCATCAACATCTTATTTAAGATACTTTGGCGACATATGTAGAAAAATCAGTGGTCTAAAAAACTAATTATGGAGAGGAAAGTATACGGAAAACCTGGAGGGAGATTTCCAAACCGTTGGGTGGACCAAATGAATAAAATAATAGGTAATAGTCTGCACGAGAACAGCACTGCTGCGCAAGACAAAACACACGGAGAGTCACATAGTACAATCAATCTGGTACTGTTCAACTCCCATCAAATTACCCCCACTCTCATACTTTGTCAATCGTATGTGTTCCACTGGAAAAGCTTAAATTCGAAAATTCGTATTCTCCACCCGACCGTTTTTGAGAAACTGAAAAAAAATTGGATTCGATTTTCTGGCTGAATCGTAGGTTTTACAGAAAATTTTATGGAACAAAAAATGAGGAGAATTAAATTCTCTACATTTTCATCTCTAAGTAACAAACCTCTAAAACCTACGTTTTTTTTATTCAGATTCATTGTAGTACACACTAAAATCAGTAGTAGGCCCTTCCTCTTCAATCGTTTGTTGATGGAATCGCTGTCAAAAAATAAAATTGTCTCATTCAGTTCATATTTTGGTGAATTTTGCGTTCATAGTTAATAGTTCGGTTAATAGCAAACCTCGGGATATTCGTTAAGACTAGTTCAATCCCTATATCCTCATAAAGTTTCTTGCTTATAAGGCTTATACCAAGAAGCATCATAGTACATGTTGGTTATAATATATCTGTTTAAATAAAAGTAACTTATTTTGTTATTTTCTCCTACTAAGCAATTAAAGCGATATATTTTTTTAATTTATATCTAGTTCTATCATTTTCGGCCTAACATGACCTGTCTACCATCACTTGACATCTAAAGAAATTTTAATAAATAAAAACGTACAAAAAATTATCAAACAAAGTTTCAAATTAATGTAACAAAAATATTATTTTACATCATCAAAGGTGCATTTGGACTATCAAAACACATATAACTAAAACTTTTTATTTTAGAATAAAAAACACTAGTACAGTTTTGCTGGAGCCTTTTGCCCTCTGTGGCGTTTTTCGTATTTATCTATAAGGAACTTTGATTGTATCAACAATCTTTTACTTATCTGTGTTAAGAAGTGTAAATTGGCTTTGAAACTAGGCTAAACATTTGAACACCGTTGACAAATATACCATGTAACGTTAATCAAATATAGGCGTGATGACAAAAATATTTATTTGTTCTAATATAGTAGACCATAGGAAAAGCATCTTATGACCTTTATAAATAGACATTGCATCTGTCCTACACTTTACAAAGAGCTCATTCTTTCTTATAGCATAGATCAATTACTACTATAAAAATATTAATATGTATACAGGGTGGCGCACCTCATTCGCCTGCTTTGGATTATGCGAAAACGGAAAGATGTAGAAACAAAATATTGTATGGGTATATGTGGGGAGACAATGTGCACAATTTAAAATTATTTTGAAATATACAGGGTGTCTCAGAACTAAGATCCATACCAAAGTTATATTTTTTCTTATGGAACACCTAGTATTTTATTTCATTTTTGGATTCTTGGGCCCAAAAAAAGGCATTTATTATAGGGGTTAAATATGTTTAAAATCCTTGGTTTTTGAGATATTTAAAGATATTTAAATTTGCATGCTACAAAAGAATTGATTATTAACACCCTGTAGATTACTTTTCAGAATTAATTCTTGTGCTGAGTTTAATGGTAAAGAAATAAACTTTACTGAAAAATAGTATTGCTTGCTTAAATTTATACAGGGGTACCAAAAATTGGTGATCTATTTTAAGGATTTATTTTACATAAAAAATTTGCTTTTTAAATTCAACACCTTGTATTTTTTTAAATAAATCGAAGCAGATTCAAATGCTCTTTCAAACTATATTAGGGTTTCCTATACCTATCAATCTCAGATTTTGAATAAAAAGTGATTTTTAAATAAAATGGCAATCAAGATGGCTGGTATCGCCATGGAGATTTTCTAGTGACAGTTAGTCACTATTTTCAAAATCGACATTAGTTTATGGGCATTATTATTTAAACAGTTTACTAAAATTTACCCACAATAGTTTAATAAGTAAGTATTCTTTATTTTATGAAGAAAAATACAACTGTACCTGCTGGCGCGTAAGGCAGTTGCTTATGCTGATGACCTAACAGTATTAGTCAAGGGCTTTTCCCTACCCATAGCGAATCAAATTACGAAGTCAAGTCTTAATAAAATAACCAATTGGTCCAAGAAATGGGCAGTAAATGTCAATCCAGGAAAAATTGAGCTAATTATATTTATCACCAAAACTAAGGTGCATGTTTTCGCGCTACCAAGACTCAATGGTATTATGCTGACATTTAGGATATGCGTTGTAAGAAGGGTTAACCGGTAAGCTGGGTTACGGCGGTATATATGGGACCCTAACCAATTGGTCCCTAGGGATAGGGTCTCAAAGTAATAGTAAAAAGGTTAAATTTGACACAATAGATATTTCAGATATTTGATAATATAACATGCCTATATGAGAAAAATCTTATCAATGTCCTTTTGTTTCAACACTTTCCATGCTAAAATACACGCTCTGATTTCTACAGTATATTCCATAGCTAATATTATGTATATGTGTTATTTCCGATTGCATACAAAAGTTCTGGCGTTTAAAAATATGCATCGCATGATATCACAAGTTCGTTTACATAGTGTATCTCGCGCCGAATATTTACGGACATCCGGTGTCGGTTTATTTGATTCAAATTCCAAGTAAACTGATGACCAAATTTAATTTACTTGTTTAAACTAAAACCGTTAGTAGTCTGAATCATTGTTATAGTAGCACTAAGATTTTAAACTTTCGATAAACCCGTCTAAAGTGTCTAAACCACAAGTCGTGGCGGTCACAGTTGATGGCCTCTGCTCGTGAGAAAAAGTGGTTCGAAAATTCAATACGAATGGGTATACAACAATATGTAAATTTTCTAACTGAAAAATAATTAAATTAGTACTATATCAGTTGAGATCATGTAAATATAGATAAAAATATCATAGGTATACAAGAATTTAATATGTATTTTTGTTACTACAAAACATTGCTTATTTATACAGACGTCACGACTGAAACAGTAGCATTATTGTTTTTCAACGAGCTAGACTTAAAAAATAAAAAGTATTGTAAAATCAAATAATTAAGTTTCCTTTGCCAATTTTATCATGATATCACTAATAAAATAAAATTACTAATCGTATACCTACGAATTTAAGTTATGAAAATCATTAGACCTGAACAGAGACAACAGGTCATATTATATTAGAATGCGTAACGTCTAAAGGTGTACCCTGGATGTTCACTGCTATAGTTAGACCAATCATCACATACGAAGCACTAGTATGGTGAGAAGCGGTACTTAAAGAGACTAGTAGAAAAATCCTCACAAAAGTACAGCGATTAGCAGCTCTAGGTACAACTGGAGCAAGGAACAACACGGCGCAAGCTGCGCTAGACTACTTCTAGTTCTGGACTTGCAATCAATCGACTAGCTCGTGAAGGATCTGGCCGCTAAGGGTGCACTAAGATTAAAAGAATCAAATCTGTGGAACCAGACCAACTACGGTCACTCGAGGATATTGCCAGTAATAGGAAAAATCACAACGAACACGAGTTCACATCTGCTGGATCAGAAAACGGACTATATGCTCACCTAACATGATAAGGATTCGCATCCCGACAAGAGAAGAATGGGAAAGCCAGTTGTATAGAGGGAAAATCGCTGATAGACCAATAGGAGATATCGTGATATATTGCTGGGCGCTTTAAGAAGCATCACCATGCAATCAGTGAGATCGAAAACTGTGATGGCGAGAAGCACTGTCCTGGCTGCGTCAAGGCGGAGCTCTGGCTGGGTGCCAGGTCACAGCAATGTGGTGCGCAACCAAAATGCAGACAGACCCGCCAAAGAGGGGGCCAGAGGAGAGGCCGTGGCAGATGACCCACCACTTGTGACGATCAACACACTGAAGGAAGCTACGGGGGTAAACCTCGTGGAATGGAAGATTTCCAACGACGACTACTGCAGAGAATGCAGAGAGGAAGAAGAAATCATGGAGCATCTGCTGTGCCACTGTTTGGCACTGGAATACCGACGCTTTAAAACTTTAGGGCAAGGTTTTTTGGAAGGACTAGAGGAAGCAGCAGAAGCCAACGTCGGCCACATCGGAAACTTTCCAAAGAGATGAAAGTGCTTTAACAGCAACCTAACCTATATCTAAAGGTGGCCCCAAAGAAATACATTTTTTCCTCAAAACCACTCAATCGTAGCCTTGAAGATGCAGATAAAATGCGAAAACTGGTTTGCTATACCACCACACATACAGAATTTGAATTGTTCAGATTCGCCTGCGCAGCTATTCACGATGGTTCTTCGAATAGGTCTTCACTGGCTGCCTCAAGGTTCTTACCACAGACGAGACGGAGAGGAATATCTCAAAGCTTGAATTGCACAGGCCAAACCTTAAAAAAAATGAATGTGTGGCTATTTTTACAGAACCGTACTATTGAAAAAAAGGTGTTGAGTTGAATAAGAAATGATGATCGATAACATATTCATCTGACCAACGGATCTGAAGCAGTAAAAGGAATGCGGGCAAAAAAAAATCGATGTTCTCAAGTTTAGTTATACAAAAGCAAAATTGCTCGATGTCACCTGTTAGCGGTACGCCAAAGAATAGGGCTATAACTCTAGTATGTTATCGACAAGTTCAAGTGGTGATGTGGCCCATCCAAACCACGTCCCTTCTCACTCTTTACATAAACATAATAATTGTTTCATAAATTGATAAATTATTAAATGTACAGAGTGAGTCTTAAATAAGTGCAAATATTTTTAGGGGTAGGATATTTCGACCCCAAAAATAAGATTATGAGTTTTTTTTCGCAAAAAAAAATAAAAATTTGGAATTTTCTTAAAAAAATTCAGAAACTTTTTTAGTTTGTAATTAAGAAACATAATTTCTTGATAACATGGCAACATAGGTAGTAGATTAAATTTGCAAGAAAGAAAACCCAGAAAAGATCCAGTGGTTCTCAAAATTTAAACAATTTTTTTTGTAAATTTTCAAAGTAAAATTACTCGGTTATTTTGGACTTATTTGAGAAACGGTAAAGAGAAAATATTTTTCTTTTATCGAGGTCTACCAGCCCTAAAAATATTTCCATTTATTTAAGACTCACCCTGTATAATCTAATATCTAACAGACAGGATGCAAGGTTTCTCCCCCTACGTTATTCTTGAGTACATCCCTAAAATGAGATATCATTACGAATCAGAGCCAGACTTAATTTAAATTAATTATTACATACTTCCTTATTTTTTGTTATTTAAACACACACAAGTGTTTTTTTCAACCGTCACAAAAGTATTAATTTTTGCAACGTGATTGACGATATAAAAAAGTCATTTTAACGCCTGAAAGCATAGAAGTACGAAATTATGGGTGTATTCCGTTGCTTACCTAGGTTATGGTTTTATGTTCCGTTTCTATCGGTTTCCTCAAAGTTTTCTTATTACGGAACACGGTTCCTGAAAAATTCGGTTATAACTGTCACCAAACTAACCAGAGCGAGAAGGCTGGGTTTTCTGTTTTTTTTTGTCAATCAATGTCATTTATGTGACAGAAATCAAGCAAAAATTGGAAGTTCGAGTGAATTTCTAAAATTTGTAATATTTTGTATTTACATTCAAAAGCAATGGAGGTAGGCAGTAAAGGTAAATAAATTTCATTAACTAAATAGAATTACTTTTTAGGACCATTTAAACTTATCATGCAGCCATTGTCTCTTAAAGTCAGGAACATTTAAAGAAAACATGAAAAAGAAGACAACAAGTAATCGTGAATGTTTTGTAAGCTATAAAAATATAAATAGTGAATAGATTTGTTTATTTATTATTGATCTATTTTAATATTGGACCTGCAAATCTTCACTTGAACTGTTTAACGAGTTTAACAGTTTATTAATAAAGTACTTTTCAATATTAAACTCCATTGAAAAGAAGAAGCAAACGTAAAAGCAGAGAATAGGTACATTAAAAATGCATAAAAGATAAATTTTATAATAGAGGTATTGAAATTTAGAAAACGTCAACATTTGACGTTTCCAGTATTTTACCCGTATCAAACCGATGTTTTTCAGGAACCGCTCTTTACCGTAGTTTACCGGTCTGGTTCGCCTGGTTTTGCAACGGAATACAGCCATATTATTAAACTGACATAAAGTGTCAAATTCAACGAGCGTAACCATAGTTACTAGATATATAATTATATACAGGTATGCCTTTTATATTATTCGGAACGTTTGAAGTTGTTTAAAAGCTTATTTGCGACGTTTGAAAAAAACAGCATGTTCTATTCGGTGTAAAAATGACTTTTTATGCCTCCTAACAAGTGTAGCCTCGCCACAAAAAGTGTCATTTTTACTCCTAACAAAACAATATACTATTTTCATACTACTTGCTATAATTCAATTTGTATTTCCTTTCGAAAGCCATTGAATAACGAGAGCGACCTATTCCGTTGGTTTAAACTAGGCTCTTAAGGCAGCGACCGTATACGAGCAGTGAATTTAAATAGAAATAGAGATACAGGCCTGAAATTGATACTGTCGCGAATTAAATTGAAGCGTGAAAAGAATGCGGAAACCGATGAAGTCTGACCGATCGTTGTTCGCTAAAGTGTTCCTGCTTTATTTTTAGATTAGGGTACAAGCAGCACAGTGCGTCTCGGATGGTAAAAACAATGAGATTATAACAAAGTGCTAGAATGAAAATGAATGTGAGTATATTCAACTAGTATAAGCAAGTAAACAATACAGGAAGCAAAGAACTATTTTTAAATAGAGTAAGTACAGTTGGGGGTTGGAACCTTTGGTTTTACAAAAATAATTAATTTATTTATTACACTTTATACATTTTAATTTACGATCATTTACAATGTTTAAAAAACACAATTAAAATTAATAGAACATCCTGGCAACAGCTTGCATTAGTCAGTTGTATCCATAGAGAAATCCTAATATTTAGCTTAGGTATAAAACAATCAACTTTTGATTTCTAACCACAATTTTTCTTGGCGGAAGATAACCAAGGGCAAAATTACATTTCTCGCAAGTTTTGAAGTATATTTAGTGGAAAAGTTAAAATTTTGATAACTTTTCCCAAGTAGCATAGGAAGGAGAAAAAACCATTGACCACGGAAAATTAACCACTATTTGGTTGAATTTTACTTAACTTAATAAATTTCTTGTAGGGAATAAAGTGCAAGAAATCTAAAAATGAGGTCGCAAACTAGTTAATAATAACCTAAAATTATGCCTTTGAAAAGTAGCAACGTTGGAGTTAGCTGGCATTGTTAAAATCTAGTTACTGATAACCTATTGAGGGCATTTTTTCTTTTCGTAAAATGGTCCCTCTAGTATTTACTTCATTTTTTGTCTTGACTACAGAGACTACACGACTACAGGGACTTAAAGTAGGTCAAATGTTACTTTATTATAACCTCAAATTTGTCTCGAGGGTAGAAGGCATTGTTTGGTTTTTAAATTAGGTTGAAAATTTAATTTATTTCGACCTCATAAGTCGCTATTATGCTTCAAAGGTTGTAACTTAGTTTTTGGACTTGGAAGAAAGTCAGACATACGGCAAGTTAAAAATTACCTTTTTTAATTTCCTCGGGGTGATTTCCGTTTAAAAAAGTTTTCGAGGGATTATTACATCATAGCACATTACCTTCGAAAGAATATTCAATGCGTTTCTTTTTTATTATCCCCACAATCTTAAACGTGTCCATTATGTGCAATAAAAACAAAAAGTCCTCTGTAATTACACTCACAATCCCAAAACACAAAACTTTTAAAAATAATAAGCAAAGAAAACTAATTTAGTTTTCTAGTTAGTAAGTGTTCTAGTTTAGGCCAGTTCGGTAATTGCATCGGCCAGCAAAAGGATAAAAATTTGACATGTCACGTAACTCTCTAAAGATTCTCATTTTAGGACACATGATTACTGTGAAAAAAAAGTTAATCGGATTGCTCGAAGATGTAATTACCGAACTTAGCATAAAATATCATTGTCCACTGTCACTGTCACTCAAAGAAAATAAAAGTTTTCTGTTTTACCGGCGATACTCCAATAATGTAGTCAAGACTTCGAGAAATGAGCTTCGACCTAATATAGCTCATTTTTTAACTTGCACCTCGAAGGAAAAATACCTTAAGCAAGAAATCTTCACCTTTGAGGTTATTAATTTAAAGAAATCTTAACTTCATACAAAGAAAGCGGACTTTAAGGTTTTAAAATTATGGAAAACTTAACTTCATAGACGAATAGTTAAAAACACCATCAGCGGCCATTTTATTATCCAATTTGTTTTCAAAAAATATTTTTTTGTGATATTGTTCTAAACTATTGAGAAAAATAAACAGACGTTTATGAATAATACTACCTACAAGTTAAATTAACTAAATAAGAACTATAAAAGTGTACCAAGGAAGTTAGCTGAAAAAAAATTAGGTTAGAACCTTGAAAATAACGATTTATTCTAAAATTAATTGTTGAAAATACATAAAATTTTAATGGCGCATAATTTTTTAGGGCCTATCATATTTACATCTCACAGAAAAATTTTCTCCGCAGACATAATTATCTTGGGAATCCAGTAATCCTCTTCTTACCAATAACTTATTTACATTTACTAGGAAGTGCATATACATATGTAGGTATTTCATCCATATTGGATTAATGTTTAAACGGCCATGCTAGTTATTACACTTTTTTTCTTCCTGGTTGATTATTAGGAATTTCATTTACATACACATATTAAAAAGAAAAATACTTTACATTATTCTTTCTCTTTCTTTCCTATGTTAAAATGTAGGTATGTAGTATAAATTAGGACTATTTTTAGAAAAATTCACCACTATTTTACCATGTTATGACCTCAGGTCGGTTATTTTTGACTTCGTAGCCCATATTTCATACAAGACAGCATAACCTGTTAACCTGTTTTTAACTTCCAAATTACTTTAGTTTTATTCCCCACTTTGGGAATGTTAACGTCAATTCTTGGAAATTTCGACCAATTTCCAGTTGGTCAATAATAGTCCAGGTGGTTAATTTAACGTACTTTTAACTTCAAATGTTTGTTGGGTTTCTATTAATTGAAAATGCCTACCACTAATTTTGACGTTCTGAATGCTTACATTGAAATTAAAAGAACAAACTCTCTTCTACGCTAATTGAAACCACTAATTGCGAGGTTCTGAATTAAACTTTAAAGTAACTTACACCCTCCAAATTTCATTCGAATCGTAACAGGCGATTGAAACAAAATTATAATAAATCGAAAAAAAACAGAAGGTTTTAACCCCCTATAGCTACGAAATAAAGCACAGACTTATGTTAATATTGTTAGATTTATTTATCACGAGACCATTTTTAAGTAGGTAAATGCGGCATGGTTTGAAATTGATACGATGTGTTATTGTTTATAAAAAGTGATTAGGTCCGTCTGGCGACGTTCACGAGTATTGATGAGGAAGGCATATTTTTGGTGGGAAAAGGAGTCTGGGTCAGTCAGGTTACAGACCTGAAACTGGAGCCTCCTTATTTTGGTACCTCCACGCGAAAAATCTAACATCAGGTGTGGGGTAATAGACCCGGGTGCTTTTCGTGTGCCTTTGGATTTTATGTGACTTTGTGCTAATTAAATTAACAATGGCTGTGTGTGCTGCTAGCGAATCTGTGCCGATCTTCAACGGCATTGGAAACTGTGCCTATATGAATGATTTGCTGGTTTGTAAAAATAGATTGGTAAAAAAACTGAATTTGATTGGTCCGATCGGGAAATCGTAAGTAGAATTGCCCATTTTTACTTGAATCTGCTAACGATCTTTCATGGCATGGAAACCCGCTCACGATACATGGGAAAATTTTAAAACATATTTTTCAGCTGCTTTTCCGAAACAAAAAAATAAAATCTGGGTAAGCCCATGATCAATTTTAAAGTTGCCATACTCATAGTTAAGTTGAGTACGCACGCATAAAACTTGAGAAATTAATTTTTTTTCCGTGCTAATTGTTCAGATGCTGATTTAATTGAACTTATTAAGGTAAAAATACTAAGAGGAATGCCGTTTATTGTCAGCAAATATTGAGAAAAGGTTTAGTTATATTTAAAATCAAAATACGTAGTTAACACCGTTAAATTTGCGAAAAATAAAGTTATTTTAACCAGGATAATGATATAGGTTTTAGAACAGAATTTTAGATTTATAGCTCCGTCGTTTTAGTAGAGTTTTCTGTAGTTTTATAGTCTTAGTTGCCATATTCAAACCAATTTTCAATAGTTCCTAGTATTAAACCTTAAAGAAGTTATGATTTAGAAACTACTTGTTTAATTATTATTGAATAATTTTTAACCACATACAATGGAAAAATAGATTAAAGTTGATTAAAAAAAAATTAAGCCGCGTTTTATTCCAAGATTTAAGCAGAGATTTCCTTGTAAGGGAATTTTTGTCACATAAAAAAATGTATTTTTGTGGCAAAATAAAAACACTAAATCACCACAATACACCAAAACACTTTTACTTTTACACTGGACGCGCGTTTCGCTAACCATGTTAGCATCATCAGCAGATGATTATAAACTCAGTTTTAGTTTATAATCATCTGCTGATGATGCTAACATGGTTAGCGAAACGCGCGTCCAGTATAAAAGTAAAAGTGTTTTGGTGTATTGTGGTGATTTAGTGTTTTTATTTTGCTGTTTAACACCAAAGGTTCCAACCCTCAACTGTAATATTTTTGTGGGCAATAAGGTCAAAATGTTAGTGAACAGTGTGAATACAAGTATTAGTCAAACAGTTCATTCGATTGGCATATTATTTTCAAAAAAATATATATATCCCCGATATTTTATCAGGTATCGATTGTATTACAAAACTAATTAAAAGTTTTATGATAAAATTTATTTGTAGTAAAGGTTGAAGGAAAACACAAGAAAGGCTGGTGTTACGGCATTTTTAGACAAAGCGAAGCCAGTTCTGTCGATTCCAGAGCTATTGGATTTCAGCGCTAAGAAACTTATCAGTTAAATGTTATATATTTTTCTCAACGCACGTCTAAATAAACCCTGTCGACTGGTCTTAATATTTGGTGCTTTGGCAGTATTTTATGAAGTCAAATATTTTTGTACACTTTTCTTTTGTGTATCGATTTCAAGCTTATGTTTCACTATAATCCATTAAAATTGTCACAAACAAAAATACGATCTTATTTTGAGAGTTGAGACATGAATATTGATGAGTTAATAATTTTAGTATTAAATACTAAAAGGGTGTTATTTTTCAACGGTGCCGACTATTCAGCTGAAATCGAATTGAAAATGTTTGTCAACATGGCCTACAGGGTAACTGGTGAAAAAAAAATAACAGAAATAT
Organism: Sitophilus oryzae; assembly: GCF_002938485.1. Lineage (NCBI taxonomy): Eukaryota > Metazoa > Arthropoda > Insecta > Coleoptera > Curculionidae > Sitophilus > Sitophilus oryzae. The sequence continues at coordinate 85,825 of NW_022146339.1, read as the reverse complement.
GTCACCGAAACTTAAGATAAATGAAAATAAATTAGCTAACGATCATTTTGTCAAAATAATATTCTTTTAGAAAAAAATGTGGCGAATTCTTTTTTAGGCGATTGTTTTACGACAAGCAATGTTATGTTGCAACTGAAAGAAAAGTCTTTTGTGAACTAAACCATTATTTTTATTTTCTACTCATGGATCAATTTGTTAAGAAGTATTCTGTTAAATGTTTAAAATGCATTGTTACAACAAAATACAGTGTACCGTTTTAAATGTCGACATGAGAGTTTAGAATTTTTAAAACTTTTAATCGACAGTTTTAGTAAAAAGATATCACAGAAAGTTTAGAAAAACTACATGTTATAGTGGTATTAATTTCTAGGATAATTACTTGAAACTGTGATAATGCAATTATATATTAACCGTTTGATGAAAAAAGTATTTTTCGAGGTAATGTGTAAAATTGAAAGAAGCGTTAGTAGTGTTTTAAATTTACATTGTTTGTTTACAAGGTTTGTCTTCGATTTATCTGTTAAGAAGAATAAATGACACTAGTCGAGATATTCAAACGCTGACTGAATCTATGAGTATTACTTGACGTTCCGAAAAATTTGTAAAAAGATCGGAAACTATGAACGTAGTAGAAAGCAAGCTGATTTTGTAAAAAAAAAAAGATTAATTAAATTATTAGTATTTGTAATTATCTGTGCGGATATAGCCATTAGGAAAATTTAAAACGTAAATTTGAATTTTCTTAAGGTTGTAGAATTTATTGCAAAAAAATTGATGATGATCCAGAGAAATTTGATGATGATCAAGCAGTGTTTCTCCGTAAAGTAACGCTTTGCAACTTATGAAGTCGTTGAAAGTCAGTTTCTTCGTAAAGTAACGTTTTGCAACCTGTGGAGTTGTTGAAAGCAATTTTCTCTGTAAAGTAACGCTTTACAACCTGTAGAGTTGTTGAAAGTCAGTTTCTCTGTAAAATAACGCTTGTCACCGCCAAGATTTTCAAAGAAATTGTTGAGCAATATGGCATAGTTGAGACATCCAGGCACTCACCGCTTCAATGGCCAAGCGAACCATTTATGCGAACTATTAGTAATTTATTACGCGTTGAATCTAAATCAGCTGCAGATTGGCCGAACAAAATTTGGAAAATTGAACTTGTATTTAACATCACCAAGCATAAGACGACCGGCTGTTCTCCGTTTAGGTTGGTCTTTGACCAAGACGGCTAAATTTTTAACCTCAAACGCAGAAGTAATGAAACGTTCAAAGTTAGTTGTAAAGTGATGTACTGTTGAGTAGGGGACTACGAGCCCAAAAATTCAGTTGCGAGTTTGTTGAGCTATATCTCATTAAATCTTTGATAACTAATAACCTCCTTCAAAAGATTGGGACACAAAAAAAAGTCTTAAGTGTTCCGGTAGTTATGCCGGTGGCCCATAGCATGGGCTCCAGATGACTTTCAACAATTGTTGGAATTAGACGATAGTGAGTCTGTTTTTTTTGCCGTGTTAGATTTAATTTAGAAGTGACACGCAACACCGTCCCTGAACTTGCAGTTATACGGTGCTCAAGTATTTAGTTTGTGTTTGGAGACCGTCCCTGAACTTGCAGTTATACGGTGCCCAAATTTGTGTTTCGAGACCGTCCCTGAACTCCCAGAGTTATACGGTGCTCATAATTAAGTTTGTGTTTAGAGGCCGTCACTGAACTCCCAGAGTTATACGGTGCTCATAATTAAGTTTATGTTTCGAGACCGTCCCTGAACTCCCAGAGTTATACGGTGCTCATAATTAAGTTTGAGTTTAGAGGCCGTCACTGAACTCCCAGAGTTATACGGTGCTCATAATTAAGTTTGTGTTTCGAGACCGTCCCTGAACTCCCAGAGTTATACGGTGCTCATAATTAAGTTTGTGTTTAGAGGCCGTCACTGAACTCCCAGAGTTATACGGTGCTCATAATTTAGTTTGTGTTTAGAGGCCGTCACTGAACTCCCAGAGTTATACGGTGCTCATAATTAAGTTTGTGTTTAGAGGCCGTCACTGAACTCCCGGAGTTATACGGTGTTCATAATTTAATTTGTGTTTTGAGGCCGTCCCTGAACTGACGTAGTTACACGGTGCTCATAATTTAGATTTTGCTTCGAGGCCGTCCCTGAACTGACGCAGTTACACGGTGCTCATAATTTAGTTTTTGCTTCGAGGCCGTCCCTGAACTGATGAATTCATACGGTGCTTATATGTTTTGTTTGGTATCTAATAAAATACGAGATGTCTCTCTTCTGAAAAGCATGATTTTATTGATTTATCAATACTTTACGTATCTGTTGAAAAATGCATTCCGAGAGCGGAATGTTGTCAGTTTGGCCGTGTTAGATTTATTTATCACGAGACCATTTTTAAGTAGGTAAATGCGGCATGGTTTGAAATTGATACGATGTGTTATTGTTTATAAAAAGTGATTAGGTCCGTCTGGCGACGTTCACGAGTATTGATGAGGAAGGCATATTTTTGGTGGGAAAAGGAGTCTGGGTCAGTCAGGTTACAGACCTGAAACTGGAGCCTCCTTATTTTGGTACCTCCACGCGAAAAATCTAACAATATAGAAAGTAAATCTTATTTTTACGTGAGGAATCTTCCCACAAGAGATGGAACATGTTTTTTTAAACACTCTGAATTTTAATTAATGAAATATTTTCAAACATCAGTAATAAGATAAGAATATGTTTTTATTTTATAAATATTCAAGGTTAGTTTCTATCGTCTCGGCGAACACTAACTTACGACCTTGTTATAAACAGAATATCAGAAAGACGGTTGGCCCAACAAAAACAAATAAAAACAGAAAGGTTTTATGAACTTCGCCAGTGAACCGTACGACTGTTGTCGAAAAAAAAGAGGAGATATAAAAATACAAAGATAGAAAGGAAATGGACGCAAATGTAGTATCCGGTTCCAGGCGAAGACGTCACCACGAACGCGTTAACGTTGCCACATGGACGAAGACGCGACCGACGATCGTTTTAGAACCGATTCTGGTAGTTTCAGCGAGTGCATCTGAAAAAGGACCTATCAGATTTCAGTTCGATTTCAGCCATAGAAAAAGCCATTTTCACTCTCTTGTCTTGGTAAACCGCGAGAAAAGCGTTTGTATATAAATAAGAAATTAAGTTAAATCTTCATAATTTTCTAGTATTTTTTTTCTTGTGATCCAAATTTAAACAATTTGATCTCGAATTTGATGTACTAGTGGAGTGGCTAGAGACTTTTACCTCGGAATTCAATTACTGTGGATGTATTAATGTGAAACCTTCTGTATTGTGTTTTACAGATAAAATACTAAAATGTTTACCCATCTTTTTTCGTTGCTTTTAATTTTTTGATTTTTTAATTTGTATGTATGTAATAAGTAAATTTATTGAACTAAATAAATCTAATGCATAAGCTATACCTATTCTGCTTATATTCTAATCATTTAAATTTTGATTGAAATCGAATTATACAGGGTGGCGCATCATATACGACGCGATTTTTGCAAAGAGAACAAAAGTTTGTATTAAAGTGAAATTTTGTGAGCTTATGGAAGTCAATTTAAAGCATTTTCTAAAATTATGTAGAGTTCTACAGGGTGTCCCCAAAAAAGTTACGCATCAAAGTTATGTTTTGGTTTGGTTTGGTTTTTTTTCCAAAAAAAAAATATATTTTTTTTTCTCAAATTTTGAGACCACTGGATCTTTTCTGTTCTACCGTACTACTACCTATGTTGCCATATTATCAAGAAATTATGCTTTTTAACTAAAAACCAAAAAAATTTTCAAAAAAAAATTTTTCGTGAAAAAAAAACCGTGAAAAAGGCGTGTTTCTGGGGTTGAACTATATTACCAGTTAAAATATTTGCACTTATTTCTGGGACACCTTGTATATACGTATACCGGGTGGACCGGAAGACCGGATGGACCGAAAGACGGATTGGACCGGAATCTTGGAAATACCGAAATAACAGTTTTGGTTGTTGTGCCAGTGAACATATACTGATGATATACCATATACTTCATGATACCTCATTATATACCGTATTAAAAAATGTAAATAGAGAGTTCTCGTGCCTGTAACGTTAAGTAAATGCGGTAACGTAATAAATACGGTATTTTGAGGATAAATATATAAAATTAGATCTCTCGGAATATATCGTAAATCTATCCGTTACCGTTATAACGTTACTGATCTAACTTAAGATTCTCATTGTTATGTTCACATTTCCGGCATATTCTTGTTTTCTTGTACAAAATTATCTTTAATTACGAAAAATGGATGGAAGCTGCTGTTCTTGGAGATATAAATGGAGCGGAAATAAGATGCTATTTTACATATTTTAAATAATAGAGTAGACGCTATTGAATATCGGCCTGAATTTTACGGACATTTTGATTTATATAACATACATGAGTGATCCATGAGTAAGATGATTTACTTTTTAATGTACTATTAATGTAATAATAATGTACGATTTACTTTTTAATGTGCGAATTTTAGATGTACTAAAAAAAGAAGACTAGATTACTAGACCAAAGTAGATGTATGTTTAAGGAAACATACATCAAAATAAATTACATTGCATGTTCCTGATCGTATTATACCGAATGATCGAAAACAAAAACGGCAGCCAGTTGGCTTGGAAATGAACATCGATTACATTTCCCATATAATTTTAGATATAAAATGACAACGAGCTTCATTTCACAGCCATCGCTGACGCAGTTTTTTTCGATCATACGGTACCTAGAGTAGGAGAACACAATCAGCCTTGCACAAAAACCGGTACCGAAATCGTTTTATACAGGTTTTTTGATTTTCATATTATCATGAATCTATTTTCTGTACCGATTGAAACCGGTCTTCCGGTATCGATTGAAACCGGCCTTTCGGGATTTCTAATAAACCGGTCTTGTAGAAGACGATACCGATACCGGAATATTTCAAAAGTACCGGTCCTGGTACCGGTATACCGGAAGATCGAACATGCCTACCTCGTCTTAGGAATACATTTAAAGAGAAAATTTTAACTATGAAATCGTTATATCAAATGCTTCATCAAGAATTCAATCGATTCCTTTTCTTCTTAATCGTACAATAAAGCTAAATACTACCCTGTACACGCGTTTACCCTAAATTCGACATCCGCTTTGGCTCCTATTACACGAAACTGAAATATAGAGGGTTCGCGCTCCTCATTAACCCTTAGTTGTTTCGCTGAGCGTCGCACCAACTCCCTTCGATTTGACGAAACGCGACGTGGCAACAGTGGAGGGAGCGAAACCTAATTCATCTGTTAACCAAGAAGTAAGTTCCACGTACAGCTGGCCATTATGTTAAAATAACGTGCCTTGAGAATAAATACGCCCGGTTTTTGTATCCTGAGCGCGGCGGGCGTCCTTTCAGGTAAAATTTCGAAACGGCTCTACTACAGAAAAGCGCACGTTTTAGGTACAGGAGCTACGAAAAAAAGAAGTATCTATTCACTAAAATATTGAAAAATCATGAAAAAATGTGAAACCTCCTGATTTCTAATATTACGTTAAGGATCACTGAAAATAAATCTCACATTTTATATCCGGTTTTTTTCTTCAATGCGATTTCACACAGTTCAAGATTGTTTTAACAGAAGTTAAAAAAAACTCGTTATTCTGAGTATTTGAAATTGTAATCATGCTTTTGAGATTTTGTAAAGGTCTATTGCAATAACGAGTTACAACTCCTTATGATTAAAAAGTTTTTAAAATTATCCAACAAGTTTTAAGAAAATCTTAACACTACCTAGTATGTATATCTTGGATGTAGTCATTTTTGTCTTTGATAACTGGAATGTTTTTAAAAATAATCTTGTTCCAGACAGTATAATTTCAGTTATTTACAAAAAAATGTTGATTATATGTTAATACATAAAAAAGAAAATTTAATGGGGTGTCCACACAAGAGAAAGACAGTTTATATTTTTACACTCGATCTAATTTTAACATTCTTACTAAATTTTCTACAAATTTAGTAAGAAATTTCTATAAAATTTCAAAAAATATATACATACATATATATCAAGGCACGCCATGTAGAACCAGACTTGTCTAGGAGTTAAAAATACTTCTCGAAGAATGTAAAAATAAACCAACGGCTTAAAACATGCTACAAAAATTGGTTGCTAAGAGATATCAAAAGAATATTTTTTATCTTGAATTTCTCTGGGAACAGTAAAAACCTAATACACTTTTTTACAATTATTATTAGTGTCCAGTATTTGTAGTTCTAATGTAGTTCTAATCCCTTTATCCCATCACTTCTTTAAAAAAAATACTGCAAAATAAAACTTAACAAAATTTATTAGAATCTCTTAGAGTCTGACGAATATTTGTATTTTTGAATATCTCATATTGATTCAGCATTTATTCTTTCAAAGTTTATGCAATAATAGGAAAACACAATTTGAAACAATTTAAAACAATAATTTTGAACAATATAAATATCATATAAACATAAACAAAAATGCAAGACCGCAAGACCGCAAGAGCGCAAGGGTCTTGCATGCTTAGTCTCGGTCTTGCGAAAGTCTTCCACTGGTCGGTCTTGGTTTTGCCGATCAAATCGCGCTCATCGTCCCCATCAGTGGCAAATTAATCTAAATTAATGTTTCATTGGAAAAAAGATCTTCCGAAATTCAGTTAATTATTAATTCATTATTATTATTATTGGCTTAAAAATATATGAAATACACTTTCTAGGTTAGGAACACAGTACTAAATTCCAAACTAATTCATCTTTTTGATTTCTTTTTAGCTATAAGCTGCTTAGAATAGAAATTTGGTCAATTATTTTTTTAACAAAAGAACTGTGCTAATGGTAACAACAACAACAACTACATTAAATTATTAAGGTACCTAATGCTAGAAAAAATGTAAGTATATTATTACTCTTTGACACACAAATTTCACTATGTACCGTTAAATTTTTTGCCACGAATAAAATTAATGTATGCAATAGGTTTTGCAAGGTCCGTTAAATAATTAATGAAAAACAGTACTACTAAACATTAAAGCGTGCTAAATATAGGTACTAATATACGTGACCCAAATAGCAAATAAATAAAAGGTAAATTATATACTTCATAAATGTTAATTTTTTAAATCTTCCTTGTTTTCTCGGTATAGATACAACAATTAAGTATACAAACTAAATACAGGAAATATACTTAAGTATTTCACATTTATAAAGGCAAAGATACTAGCAAAGCAACGAATGAAAAATGTAAATGTATTAGAACAAATAAATATATATTAAAAAAATCCAAATAAATATTTGTTTCCCCTTTATAATAAAAAATAATTTATTTAGATATAATTTTTATTTAAATCAAATACCTACTTCTCTCATCGTACATACCAAACTCACTGGAACCGTTTTCTCATGATTTCATATATTTCAAGCATTCGTTCTCAAAACGCGACCTTAATCTATCATCTATCGATAAATTTCAGTTCCTTTCACTCTTACTTTTCAGAACCCATTGCAACAGATATTTATAGGTCCATTACATTGGATTCCATTAAATTTTCAGATAAAAAAATACAAAATTAAGCTTTACTTAACTATCTCCGTAATAACCAATCAAACAATTTATGCTGAAACGCTAGATAATACTGACTATAATTTGGTGCAATTGATATACCTTTAATCGAGCCTTTAATAGTAAGTGAATCTGTTTAACGTAGCTTTAATGCAATTATTTTACATTCAAAATGCGGTTTATATTTGATGAAGAATGAAAAATGACGGGTTTGGTGTAATTGATTGGATTAGTGATATTACCTTACTTCAAACAATTAACTGATTAAATTCGAGATTAATAATAATAATAGCTCCCGTATATAGCGTTTAACGCCTTGGGAGTAGCAAGGTACAGCTTGCCATGCTAGAGCCATTCGGTATAGGTAGAAGGAAGGTAATGTGGCTAGCATTACGCTTCAACCGCCTATTATTACCTCAGGATTGTGAATCCCAAGTACTTATTTAAGGCTGAGTCGACCTAGGTACCCAAAACTATTTTTATTTTAATAAAAATACTCGGCTGATGAAATGCCGGGTGTAGGATTCCAATCTACTACCTTGGATTTGTAGACGAGAGCCTGTACCTCTACGCCACCGGGCACCCATTCGAGTTAAATTGGTATAATCCAGTGATTTAGTACCAATTTTTTTTTGGTACAATAGAGCGGATGAGCGATACCAATTTAAATGATGCTATTGATCGAATTAGTGATATCAACTGATTTGCTATCAGCTACCATTAATCAAATGTGATGCAGTTGATAGAATTAGTGATGGGAAAAGCCGATTAATTTCAATAATCGAGTACTCGAGTTTCAACCGATTGTAATAACCGAGTGATCGTTCGAGCGAAATATCACTCGTATTTAAAAATACGGTTTTTTGCCCGTCGCTTGTTGTAAGTACTCGTTAACTCCAAGCGCCAAGCAGTAAGTTGCGTGCACACGGCACATATTCTTTCGGTGATGAATGGCAAGAAGCCATGATACAAGAACGGTTAGCAAGTAGCAAGCAACGGATGATTCTCTTGATCGCTTGATTTAGTTTATTTCAAAGCATTGTAGGTCGTAAAATTTTGTCCCTCAGATACGCAACGGATAAATATACATATATACGGCGCTTGTATAAATTTGCTACCTGCAATGTATGTAGAAAATTCGCTCGGCTTTTTATGGAGTATGTCACATTAAAATCGGATTTTAATTTATTTCATTCTAGGATAGCTTACTTTCGTCGCTTGTAACTCGTCACTTGCATCGCTCGTTCATAATCGAGCGAAGTCGGTTATTTCAATAATCGAATACTCGAGCCAATTTTTGCTCGAGTTATCCCATCACTAGATAGAATTGATGAAACTAACTGATTTGATTTAACTGACTGGATTGGTTTGATAAAACTGATTGGATTAGCAATCGACTGATTTTGTGCAATTGATTGAATTGATAAAATCGTCTAATTTGGTACAATTGATCCGATTGTGGTAATGACCTGTGGTAATGATGTGTGGTAATTTGTTCTTATTCTCAGTCTAGGCAAATCACATTACAGGTTGTAAAATGGTATTATTATATGTAATGATAGTCTCCAACATAACATTTGCGCGGCTTATCTTTCACAGATTTGTTACAACACAATTCGCTGTTACTATTTACTGTGTTTAAACCGAGGTTTAAACATTGAAACTTCAATTAAAACATTAAAGTCAGACACACTAATACATAACAATGACCTCCCTATACTTGTGATTTCAGTTATTCCTCTCTGTAAAATAACTACAAAATTTAATCTAGACATACATAAAGCCTTAAGAAATTCGCCGATCTGGCCATATAAGGTGTTGGCACACATTTCGCACCGTGATCTTACTTTATAAGTATGATCGAGATGAAATTACACTGGATATTGTGAAATTGTACAGGGTGGTTCAAACCTGTTGCCTTGAGATAACAAAAAAACCTAAAGTAAAAATACTGTGTTGGTCATTGGGGTCCAAAAACTTAGAATGTATTTTTTTCGTATACCGTCAATTCGAGTTTTTTTTTAAATGGCGAATAGGTCGTCATCAAAACTGATTTTCGGGGCAATGATATATTTTTTTTATTATAATCGGAAAGAATGCATAATTTTTAATGGGACAAGCTTCTCTTTGTGTCTGCATCGCTGCAAAAACAGTCAGGAGAATGGTCACAAAACGATGGGTTGCCAAAATAAATCTCTAAAATGGTCGAGAAATTCACCAGGGCAGAGAGAGACTAAAACGTTCATAGTATAAAATTTGCCAGAATTCACGGCAGACCAGATAAACAAAGACAAAAAACAGTCAAAGCTTCGTTCAAAGCTGTAGTGGGTCTACTAACATTATCAGCTGAATAGGCATCTAAAGCTAAGTTGATTGACAGACAAAGCCATGTGCAGGCTCTGTCAATTTGTAATGGACAATGATAAACCATTAACAGGGAGCTATGTGGAGGATTCAGTCTCCAAATTGCTAGACTTTGTGAAAAGAATAAGACTGGAGTATGTAACCTAAGGATCAGAAGAGGACTACAATAGATCTGGAAAGATCGCAGTGGATAAGGCTGATAGCCACCTCGAAAAATCTAATCAAGCAACTACAAAGTAATAAAATTTAGTGAATTTAGGGCCATCTCTGTCGAAATTTATCGTTTATTTCAAAAAAGAAACTTGTCTTTGTAGCTGTTAAACGAGTACCTAAATGAAGAAAAATTCTCGGAAAATTTTCATTAAAAAAATATTTAAAAATATATCCGATTATGACAACAGCGAGGCAAAACCTGTACAAAGTACAGAGACTGGGATGAATCTGCATCATAGGTGCCATGAGAACATGCCCAACAGCAGTAATGGAGGTTATCCTAGACCTAACACCATTGCACGTTGTCGTCAGTAGTTATGCCAATGCGACAATGATTAGAAGGGTCATTGACGGAAACAGTACTGGGAGAATTTTCAGGTCAAGGGCTTGGAACAACCTCAAAAAGAAAATTCCACTTCTCCAACTTCCAGTGGATGACATACTAAGAATTTACAACTTTGACAGCATGTAAAAGACCATACCATAACGTGGTATACGATGCTTCCAAAACCAAAGCAGGGACAGGGATAGCCTCGGGAATAGCAGTATTTGGGCCGAAAACTAAATACTTCGAATCAATGGGCATCTAAGACCCCAGCATCCTTCAGGCAGAAATCTACGCTATCGAAAGATGCGTACAATTTATCTTAGATAACAGGAAATAGCCATCTTATCCGATAGTCCAGCAGCAATAAACGCGATCAGCTCAGTAACCATCAATTCGAAGTTGGTCAAAGAATGCCTAGAGAAGCTGAACAAATTAGGCGAAGAAAATAAAGTCCTCCTACTCTGGGTGCCCGCTCACCAAGGGATAGAAGACAATGAAAAACCAAACGATCTAGCTAGAAAAGGAGCGAACACTCCCACTACCTGGACCAGAACCCTTCTGTTTTCCAAGCGGAAACCAACTAAAAGCGGAAGACTCCATCCGTAACCTGGAATGGGGAGTCCTTCAATGGTCTAAGACACTCAAAAAAGTTCCTTAGAACTACCGAAAAAAATCAAAGATTTTCCTTGATTTAAGTAAAAACAATTTTCGGATTGACACGGGGTTTCTAACAGGACACTGACTCCTCAACGAACACCTCAGTAAGCTGAAGCTGAGAAACAACGGCGAATGCACATTCTGTGGGGAAAATGGGGAAATACCAAAACACCTTATGTGCTTGTGTACTCCGAGACGACGACCGTTCGTGCCATGAACTTTGGTACGGCTGATGTCGAGGATGGAGAGCTGGCCACTGTGTGTAGCCGTCTCAGATACTGGATTGTGTTAAAGACTGTATGATGAATTAAAGCTCGTTATAACTCAAGAAAAGGGAACACACAACAGAGATCTCTAAGGTCGCGGTGATTAACTCACCTCCTAAACATTCTACATTCTACATGACAACAAATGGTACCTAGGTTTAGGCGTTGGTGAAAAATTTTGTTTTGGGAAAAGCAGTCTGATTGTAAATATTCAGATTTCAATTTAGATATTAGGTAGATGCAAGATAAGATAAAATAGACCTTATTACATACAAAACTGGTTACAGTCCAGCGTCAAGATTACTTGGAAGACAATCGATGACCACTTTTACATATAAAATGACAGCAATCTTAATTTCCAAGCCATCTCTGAAGCCGTTTTTTTCGGTCGTATGGTACTTCTCTCTATACATATAACTTAAAAAAAAACAATCCAATAACATATCGTATCAAAAAGGTCGGATTATTTCTTATATGTTTTATGCCTAGACATTCTCATTAAGACAATTAACACTTATGTCGAGACTTAGTTGAATCGACTGCATTAAATATGAATCATGTCAGTCTGACACAATGTCCGTGGTCCGTGTTCATATCGATTTAATCTAAGGTTATGGTTTATGGTATGGTTGATCTAGTGAATGTATGACACTTTTACTTTAGGTTTTTAAAGAACTAACTCAGTATCTTTCAAAAGAATAAAACAATATACCTACCTAATAATTATCTAATTATGTAATTATTGCAATTGTGTGTATACAGGGTGTTCGCGTATAGTTTAGCTAATAGGTATATTCGTGGTCGTAAATATAAGTTTTTCAAAAAAAGTTGGGTCGATTTAGGTATATCGAGTTTTTCACATGTTTTAGGTATACAGAAGTGAGAAGAGACATTTATAATGGGTCTTGGACTTGACCTCGCCAAAATCATCATCGATTTTCATTACCCAGGCGTCTTTGACGCCGTTTTTTGTTCGACCGCATGATATTGGTTTTTAGAGAACACTGGCATAGATTCTATAGCAAACGAGGGTGTCTTACTACAAAACTGGTTTCAGTTTTAATCATCTGCTGATGATGCTAACATGGTTAGCGAAACCAGTGCAAAAGTAAAATAGGGTTGCCAACTTTCAAAATAAAAAATAGAGGACTAGAGAGTAAAAAAGAGGCACAGGTGAAACATTTTTTGAAACCTCGCCCAAATGTCTAGAATTTACCAAAAAGTTATGTCAATCGATCGTTATGTATGCGATTGATGGTCTTTTCTTACTTTCTTAACATTTATACTCAAAACTTGTTAAAATAAAACAAACCATTTTCAACAAAACTTTTTTCAAAACATGAGCCAACAATAAGCAAACATAAAATAGTTAAACATGTTTATCGCTTCCACAAACATTTCTTTTGCATAAATACTTTTCTTTTACATAAATCTTGAACTTCTTTTCTGTACAAACGAGTGGGAGTTGCGAAAGACACAGATTAATAATTTTGTAAAGCATTGTGGCGATAGGTACACACCGAGGTACACACACATTTTTTAGATTTTGCGTTTGGTAATCTTAAAATAAAAAAGAGAACTTTTTCAATATGCGAGAGAAAAGAGGACAGTGAGATCAAATAGAGGACTATTCTTGACTGTATAGTCCTGGCAGCTTAGGCCGTAAAACCAATCAAGAAAGAAGAACTGTCCTCTGGAATTCTGGAATAGAGGGCGGTTGGCAACCCTAAAGTAAAAGTGTATTATTGGTGCATTGTGGTGAATTAGTGTTTTATTTTGCTGTTGTAACACCAAAGGTTCCAACCCCAATGGTAATCTAAGTACCTACATATATAAAAAAGAATTTAAATCAGAGCTTTGGGGAAGACTATATCAAAAGAAAAAAGAAGGTATATTTTATTCCGTAATAGCCTTCTTATTAAGTCCAATATCAGTCTGATTATAACTAGATAGCTTCGCAGATACCTATTAAATTTAACATTTATCAAAAAATAATCGTTCATAAAAACTTAATAAGTACTATAGTACCTATGTACGTAAGTGTTTTCTAAAAATGCATCAAATTCTTGACCTAAAAATATACCGTATTTATCTACTTACTTTCCGTTTTGTTTATCTCAGATTTAAAGAGTTATCTTAAAAACAATATTTACATTAAATATGAAGATCAAATACTTAACTACTCAGGGTAATCTGAAAATATTATATTAATGGACTTCAAAACATTGTAAAAATATAATTAATTATTATCATTAATTAATTTAGTATAATTTTTTAACACCTTAAGATGTTCTTTTTTAATTTTTCAGATACGACATTATTGTTATTAAGCACAGTTTGCGTAAAGTGTAAACGTCAATAGTAAACTGTTATATTGCTACTCGATTAAGTTACTAAGTGGTTATTTTATTATTATTCCTTTATTATGCATTTATTTTGTAACACAAAGAGCCACAGGCAAAATTTAAAGCAAAATTAAAAATCACTTAAAGTACCTACTTATCTCTACAGAACAAGGAACAGTAACTTACTTGTATTTGCACTTAGTATATTATCCTCATTGTGAATACCTTGGCACACGAGCAGTATCAAAAAACAAACATAGTGAATCAGGATAACGGCCATATTTCACGAAACTATCGTCAAATGCATACTGCCTTCACTGCACTCAATTTTTTCCTCAATGCATTCACGAACGAAACGGGCAATAACTTTACGCTGTACCAGCCGATCACAAACTGTCGTTAAAAACGGACTGGAAAACGGACGAAACTGACTGGCAGCGTTGCCAAACTGATTTTTGGTTTTGCAGTAGATTCTACAAAAATTGCAGATTAAAATAAACGTAGATTTTCAAAGTAGATAATAATTTATTTGTTCCCAATTAAAACTTACATCGAGTACCAAGAACCCTATAGCTACCAAACTTAAATTACAAAACGCCGCAGGCATGGAATATCGTTAAAATGGAATCACAAAAACTTAACACTAATTATCATAAAATAGAAATAAATACACATAAATAAAGTAGACAAACAAGAATAACAATTGACAATAAAAAATATAAAATATTTCAAAAATTAGTGGAAAATTCAAAAACAACTAGTAGTTCTAAAGTAGTCACCATATACATACAAACTATAAACAGATTATCGCCTATCCCTGCAATGTGTTGGAGTTGAAGTCGAGTTAGAGACAACTAGATAACCGGTCCATATACCGTATGATCGAAAAAAAATGGCGTCCAGTTGGCTTGGAAATGACGATCGATGACATTTCCAATATAATTTTACATATAAAATGACAGCGATCTTCATTTCATAGCCATCGCTGACGCCGTTTTTATTCGATCATACGGTATATTTCACATAAGTTCGTCTGTTAGGCAGACATTGGCGCAATAGCGCAACTCCAAAATTCCGAATATCGATTAGCCATTAGCCCTCATGTACGACCAAGTATGAAAATATATTTTCAAACTCATATGTGAAACGTACAGCCTCGCCACGAAAAATTATTGTTCTTACTCCTCAAAACAATATACTAATTTTTAATTAAATAGTCTTCGAGAACACTATTTATCTTTCCATGAGATATGACCTTACAACCTGCAACTCACCAGGGAAACAAATACCTATGTATATTGAAATCAAAATATTTAAACATAAAACATAAATAACTATACTTCCGCTCCACATACCTGTACAATAATAAATTTAAAAAGTCGCATTTTTTGATCAATTAGGTTAGAATGCAATCAGTAATCTCATGGACGCCGAAAATAGAAATTACTCAAAAACTTAAGAAGAATATTATTAATAAAAATTGCGAAGAAAATATTGTGAATAAAAATTTGAGTTTGTTGTGTCTGTCCAAATTTGTTTATCACTTTGTCGATAAATGTATTTTAGTGTCCTCCTCTACCCTTTTCCTTTAAACTCTGAGCATACACAGACTGCAAATGCTCAATTAACTTCCATGAAAGTACAGAGTATTATAACTATACAACATATTCAGTATTGGAAGTGATAGGTCTACTGAAAATACAATAGATCTGGCGACGCAGCTGACTAGTTTCCTTTTGTTCTTCTGTTGGAAAGGCGCACTTACAATGTTGCCAAACTAAAATTTTGAACAAGATATCAAAGAAATAATACTAATAACTATAAATATAATAGCAAAAATTAATAGTACTGAGGAAGGAACAAACCCAAGAGGAAGTTGGTGGAAGTCAGTGGCCGTGGCCAATGGGGCTCAAAGAGCCACATCTTTTCATGATATTTTGAGGACGTTTCGTGCACTATGAAACCCCATCATCAATAGCGAAAAAATCGTCCGATTTAAATGAAATTTGGTATGCCGATAGACTGGACCCAGACCAACTTAACCGTGTACCACGCGTGTCACTGTGACAGTTAGTTTTGACGTAAGAAACGTCAAAAGTTGATGTCGCCCGATCGCGACCAAATTTGGTGGGTAGGCTATGTGAACGATGGTACACACGCTCCCACCCTGCAAAGTTGGATACGACGTTTCGTTTGGATTCGACAACCTCATCAGGGTAGGTCTAAGGATTTGCTATTGAAGAAAAATGTGGGTCGATTTCGGCATAATTGAGGACACATCGAGAGCGTCATCGTGTAGCCCCGATGACGCTCTCGATGTCGAAACGTCGCGAACTTTGCAGGTTCAAAAAAAGCTGCCTCTAAATGGACGAAATCATCAGTATTTTTCTTAATTATGGGATGGGTCGATTGAAACCAAACTCGGCACATGGATAGAGGTACCCAAACAGTCCTCGCAGACGGATAGAGGGACAGACGGTCTGACGATCATTTCAATGCAAATTTTGTGAAAGTGAATCAAATTATTTATTAATTTATAATTTATTACTTTTTCAACATTTCAATCTAGACTTTTTCAAACATGTCCTTCAAATCCTGGGTACGGAGAGCACACAATTTTTTTTAATTAAAAATTAAATATAAAAGAAAACCTAAAAGCTTTAATGTCTAAAGCCGGCGCCACACATTGGGATATTTGACAAATATGTATTTGTACATATATATGTTTATTAGTTTATTTCTTGACAAATGAACTGTCCGCATATTGGCCAAATCAGGTCAAATATAGTAATTGGGTATTTGCTTCAGGAACTACAATCATCACAGTACAACGATGGAAATGGAAGAAGACGGTTTAGTCGTTTGACACTGGCGAAATCTAGCCATCAAAGATTCTTTCTTTTTTTAAGGTCTGGGATGGAGGACTCTATATAGGCTACTTGCACATACTTTAATTTTCACCTGAAAACTACTTAAAGACCTTTATAATTACAACATGTAGCACCCCAACGATGTTATTTCCAAAAAGATTTCCAAATTATTTCATAATTTCGATTATAAACTTCACCCGGGACCTTTAAATTTGACAAACGAATAAAGTCTGCCGTTCTACTGAAATATTCGGAAATTTCAACAACAAAAAAGCAAAGAACCACTTATTCAATCAAAAATTATTAAATGGTTTTCACAAAAGTAGATATAGATTTTTGAAGAACTTAAGGCTGTCTTATTTTCTAGAGCTAGATTTTTCGCTGTTTTTCTTCGATAGGCTATTGTTAAATGTTTTTCCAGGAGTGGAAAGTGTCGTACTTTTGCAACCTGGTACCATACAGTATCGATAAATCATTTTGCATTCGAAAATTAGTAAAAAATGTCGCCGAAAATCGTAACTGAATAGAATTTTAATTTTAACCATTTATTACGGCGTAATTAATACACCAGATATTTTAAAAATATTTTGCAGAGGTGCTTTTTGGGTCTAAATGATCATTTTAAGACAATAAAAAAATACCCGCAAGGGGCCTATTCTTTGCCACGCGTCGTAGACCGCATTTCTATTTCTGTGAAGCGGATGCATATCATTTCAAATTGCAGGTTCATTTTCATAAAGATCTAAAAACTCCATTGTCACCTCATTTGTCCACTCCATTGTGAACGCACTAATCACACTAAACAATAGTAAACATACACAAACAGACACCAGCACGCGCCGATGCCGTCAAGATTGCGCGCAAAGCTGTCTGAATTAAAGGTGCAAATATGTGATTCGGTCAAAGTTGAGAGTATTTGGCGCCTTTGATTTGTGATAGCTTACCGACTTCGAGCGGAAAATATTTGTATTTGTCGCAATTATCTAAATTTGCCGCTTTGTTCAAATATTTGTTCCATCCACATATTCGTATATTTGCCAAATACACAAATATTTGTCACAAATATCCAAATGTGTGGCGCCGGCTTAAAATTTTTAAGACACTACATTATAATTTCAAAAAAGTTAAAATCAGTAATAATGCGAACACATGGCAACAGTGGTGGTTATACTGGAAGTAAGATATTCAGTGCCATCTAGCAACGTACAGTCAAACATGTAAGATTTTCGGTTACAGGAAACTATAATATATTAAAATTTGAAAAATTGACTATGAAATTATGGAACTTGTATAATTTAAAAATTAAATGGTTTTAATAGATTATAGATTATATTGTATATTCCATCATTTAGAAAGTCTATAAAGTTGTTTTGTTTTTTTTGCTATACGTATTCAAAGCGGGTAGTCTGTAAGTTAACATTTTTATCTTTTTATACTTCTACAGGACAGTAAAATTCTATTTTTTGTTCTTTGGAAAATTAATCGAAAATTTGGTATCTTTATAAAAATGTCTGTATATTTATGAAACTTGATAAATAGAAATCAAATCAAATTCTGAATATTTCTCTTTCACTTTTTGGGTATTGACTCGCCTATAAATTCGGTGACCTAACTCTACTTTTTGCATATCATTAGAAGATTTTTGTAGTATATTCAATGACCTGTAAATAAAGACATAATCGTAATAGGGTAGACCGGGGTCCAAAGTAACATTTTTATTTCAAAAACCAATTTCTGGAGAGCTATAATAGATATGAACAAATTTGGTTGTTCATGCGTTATTTGTATCTTTTATAAATTTAAAAACATGTCATTAAGATTTTTAAATAAATATGGTTACTAGTTATTAACCAAAAATTAAAATGGTGCAAAATGTTACTACCGCCCCCAACTCCGGGGCGGTTATAACACTAAGCGTGGTCGATAGTAACAGTGTGAAAGAAACTAAGCAATGCAACAACAATATAGATTTATTTAATGCAGGTACAAAAGTCGTAAAAAATCGTGTACCTATAGACACAAAAAAATGTATTCCTATAAATATTAAAAGAAGTACTGAAGTTGACGCTACAGGTTCATCTGAAACTGGTATTAGTGGCGGAGTTTCGTCGTGTTTATTTCTCACTTCGCCAGGTGTTGTAGGGTAATTTTCTACATTTTCTGGATTTGCCTTATGAACTTGATCTTTTCTTAGCTCAGCTGCTGCTGCAGGCCGATCTGTCACGTAAGAGGGTGCATAGTCTATGGCGGTAAATATATGTCTATTAAAGGGAAATATTCGCGTACACCTGAAGCCTGCCTGAATGTTACTTGATGTCAGCGCCATCGGAAAGGCTGTAGTTACTATGGATGGGATATTATATATCGTCATTGTTTTCCCTGGGTTACTTCGCATCCATGCATCGCAGCCACAATTAATTGCCTTCTTTAAAGGCCCATACACAGAACGGTCTAGCGGTTGTAACTTGTGTGAACAATGAGGCGGGAAAGCCAATACCACTATACCGTTCTCAGAGCAGTAGTCCAGGGCTTGAATAGAAATATGAGACGCATGATTGTCTAGAAGTAGGAGAACTCTGTGATCGATAGTTGCAGATGCATATTTTTGGAAATGTTGTAAATATTTTAGAAATTCAGTATCTTGCATCCAACCACTTGCGTTTCCGGTGCCAGTGCTTCCAATTGGCCCATCCCGAATAAAATGTTCCTGGTACCGAATCCTGGGAAATATAAACATTGGGGGTACAAAATTTCCAACAGCATTTACCGCGCAGGTTAACGTGACCAATGTTCCACGCTCGGCGGACGTCAATGCTCCCACTTGTCGTGTTCCCTTTTTAGTCACAATTCTATTTGGTTTTTGGACTGTGGTGATGCCCGTCTCATCCACGTTGTATATGTCTTCGAATTTGTATTTGTCCATAACTTTTTCCAGATTATTAAAAAAACAATTAACATTGGCTTCGTTAAAACTGGTCGCACGAGATAAACTAGTTGGTTGTGCGCACCGTAACGAGAGCTGTGGATGTCGTTTCATAAATCTGCTGAACCAGTCCTCTGAAGCCATCTGCTTATCTTTCACACTGGGGTGGCATTGCTAACTTATATTTGGCGGCTAATTCATATGCAAACCTTCTAATTTCTTTAGGGCAAAAACCATAATAAATGTTGGCTGCCTTCACGATATAATCTTCCATAATCTGTTCCTGCTCTTGGGTAAAAACTTTGTTCCAGGCTCTATAACCTATGGAAACTGAATTATTGTTTTTCTCTGCACCAAGTGCCTCTAGTGCCTTCTTTTAATTTTTGAACCATCCTAAAGAAACATGACATAAGTCGTGTTTCTTTGCCGCTGCCCGAGTAGACATACCGCTTTTTATATCGGCGTATGCATCTTCATAAGTTGCGATGTCTTTGGAGCCTCGGTTAGTTCTTCTAACTTTCGAACGACGCATTCTAGAAAAGAAAAAAATCCAATTTACAAACCAAAATGTAGCAAAAAAATAGCGGGGTCGGTTGTAACACGTTACAATCGCCCCCAGACCCTAATGTTACAACTGTCCCCGATCATACTTTTTTAAAAAAATTAAATTTTTCGTAATGAACCGCGGCAAAAAAGTCATTCACTAGTGCTTACATTATACCCATATATCTAAATACATTCAAGTTGAACTACACACTTGCAGCCAGAATGTTTGGTGTTTGACTACAAACTCACTGGAAAAATATTACTAAAGAGCACCGAAAACAAATATGGGCTTGTGTACACTACAGACTACAGACTGAGGCCGATGTCGCCAATATGCAGAGATATCGTAGCCGGCAGTGTGTTGCCAGTTCTCCTACCTAGCAAAAGTGCCATGATTATTCGCATAGTTTTAGTTATTTGGGTTGTTACTTTCGCCGCCTGTTACTTTCGACCCCGGTCTACCCTACACATAATGTACCTAAATTCCACAATTTCCGAATTATGAAGTTTTGATTTTGGTTTTGGTTTTGGATTTTGGTTAAAGAAAGGAAAGTCTCATACCTCGGCCATATCCTTAGAGGAGACAAATATTACATTCCTAAGCTGATTCTACAAGGAAAAATAGAGGGACGGCGAGGCCCAGGAAGAAAACAACATTCCTGGCTAAGAAACATACGGGATTGGTGTAACATCAGCGACGCAGCCACCGTATTTCGAAGAGCCGAAAACGGCACTCTACACATTGTATGAAGAGTACAGACAATCGCCAACGTGCGGCTAAGCACAAGGCACAGGAAGAAGAAGAAGAAGATTTTGATTTGGTTTGTTTTTTTTTCCAGACTTGATATAATCTCATTTTATACATCTACTAGCGTGTACCCGCGACTTCGTTCGCTTCGAATTAATCATTTGTAATGGTGATGATAAAGCAAAGCAAAAATTTCCATTAACATACAAACTGGATAAAATTTTCTCATATTTATATCAGCATGAGGTCATGAGGAAAACCAATATTGCGATATTATTATATAACTTAATTGGTAATATTTGAGGGGTAGTTTCATCTCGTTGGAATTTGACTTTCGAAAAATCCGTTTGCCAAAAATAAGCTCTTTACGTCAAGCAGTTTAAGCAGGATTAATCAATTACCCAACTTTTTGGAACACCGTGTATGATTTTTTAAAACATTTTAAAATATGTAAAAAAACAAAATAAATTATGCGTGTCCAAGCGTTTTCCCGAAAGACTAACCGTTTTTTAAATAACAAATATTGTAATATTTGAGGGGCGTTTTCACCCTCTTGGAATTTGAGATTCGAGAAAACCCTCCTTATCGAACCTCTACACCCCACAGTCAATCCGTTTGCCAAAAATCAGCTTTAAACGTCAACATGATTAGGTATATTTTATTTTGTTTTTTTACATATTTTAAGATTTTTTAAAAATGTATACAGGGTGCTTCGAAAAATCTGGCTGATTAATCACGATCCTGGTTAAAGCGCTTGACGTAAAAAGCTGATTTTTGGAAAAGAGATTGACTTTAAGGGGGTGAAACCACCCCTCAAATATTAGAATATTTTTTATTTAAAAACCGGTGAGTTTTTCGGAAAAACTCTTAAACTCGTATATTTTATTTTGTTGTTTTACATATTTTAAGATTTTTTAAAAATTTATACAGGGTGTTTCATAAAATATGTCCATTGAGTACCTACGTGTTTAAGCGTTTTTTCGGAAACTTGATCGTTTTTTAAATAAAAAATATTGTAATATTTGAGGGGTGGTTTCACCCCCTTAGAATTGGAATTTCGAAAAATCCCTTCTTATCGAACCTCTACACCCTAGAATCAACCTGTATGCGAAAACTGAGCTTCTTAAATGAGTGGTTTGAGCAGGATCGTGATTAATCAGTGCGTCAGTCACTAAAAGGATTTTATATATTAGTATACATAAATGCTAACATAGAGTTAAAAAATGCTAACTTGAAAACTAATGTCAAATATTATTAAGTATTTTACAGTTTCCGCTGAATGGCATCCTTAAATGAAACCGAACACATCGAAATTAATTAAATCGAATTGTTTAAGTGATATTTTCAAAAGTCAATAACTCGGAAACGGTTGATTTCAGGTACCTTCATTGTGTGTATCCCGATTTTTGCTTGGTATTGAAGGAAGAACCGAAATATGCAGTAATATACAGGGAGTTCCATTTAAAAGAAATAAAACTTTGATGTGCCACGACTTTATGACCGACACTGTATACTTAAATTTATTACCTACTAATAGATACCCCATAACTTTTATACTTAACGTTTTGCGGTACCTCTTATATTTTACCTAATAATCGACCGTTCCCATACATATCAGCGACTCTGTATATTTTACCTATTAAGCAACCTAAAATATAACTATTTAAATGGCAATTTTATTTATTAATACATAGGTATTATGACATTTGTATACGATTTCTTGACATTTTATAAGTCATTTTTCTATATTTCTGACATTTTATATTTTTTTACGTAATCTGCATAAACCTATATATTTGTATATGCCCATTGGGTAAAAGTGGATGTTATTGATCAAACAGTTAGTTATTCGTCTAATTTTTAATCATGGAAACCGAGGAAAACGCATACGTACGTAATATAGTAAAGGAAATTTCGAGGGAATGTGCTCCAAGAAAAATAGACGTGAATAAGAATTTCTTGACTTATTTGGTAAGTAGGTATAATTAATTCCTTCGTATACATTTTTTATAGGTTATACATGTTTTTCATAAGTGGCTCACCCCTATACAGGGTGCTACAAATTCGAGGTATTGGTATCTCGGTAACCGTAATAGATACGAAGATGGTTAAATTGGGGCAAAGTTGCTCCTTGGAATGTTCACCAAGATGCCATCAAAAAAGCTTAAAAAATTTCAAGGATTGCTGAGTTTTTTGAGAAAAACGGATTTTTTTGAAAATAAATTTTATTGTTTTCTGTCGTTACTTTTTAGAAAATTAAAAAACTAATTGCTCATTCTCATAGCCACTTTATTAGGGCTATCTGATAGTATTTTTAGATTTTTAAATTAGCTGATAATTTGTGCGATACAGAGGCCAACTTAATTTTCTTAAATACGGATCTGCATTTTTTATTTCAGGTTTTGAAAGAATTCGGTCTCCTGAGTACAATGATGTGCCACACTTGATACTTTTTTTTTGTTTTGGGTACCTTACAACACTATTTAACGGTACGAACAAAACTATTTAATTACTAGCATGTACCCGCGACTACGTTCGCGTCGAATTAATCATTTGTAATGGTGATGATAAAGCTAAGCAATTATTAAATTAAAGGAAAAAAATTATCAAATTAATGGAAATTCTCATTAACATACAAACTGGATAAAATTTTCTCACATTTATGTCAGCATGAGAAAAAACAATATGGCGATATTATTATATAACTTTATTTGAGGGGTAGTTTCATCTCGTTGGAATTTGACTTTCGAAAAATCAGTTTGCCAAAAATAAGCTTTTTACGTCAAGCAGTTTAAGCAGAATCGTGGTTAATCAATTACCCAACTTTTTGGAACACCTTGTATGATCCTCCTAAAATAAATTATGCGTGTCCAAGCGTTTTCCCGAAAGACTAACCGTTTTTTAAATAATAAATATTGTAATATTTGAGGGGCGTTTTCACCCTCTTGGAATTTGAGATTCGAAAAACCCCTCCTTATCGAACCGTTTGCCAAAAATTAGCTTTAAACGTCAAGCCAGTTTAAGCAGAATCGTGATTACTCAATGGTCATATTTTATGTAACACCCTGTATAAATTTTTAAAAAATCTTAAAATATGTAAAACAACATAATAAAATATACGTGTTTAAGAGTTTTTTCCGAAAAACTCACCGGTTTTTAAATAAAATATATTCTAATATTTGAGGGGTGGTTTCACCCCCTTAGAATTCGAGTTTCGAAAAATCCCTTCTTATCGAACCTCTACACCCTAAAGTCAAGCCGTTTTCCAAAAATCAGCTTTTGTGATTAATCAATGACCAGATTTTTCGAAACACCCTGTAAACATTTTTAAAAAATCTTAAAATATGTAAAAAAACAAAATAAAATATACGTGTTTAAGCGTTTTTCGGAAACTTGACCGTTTTTTAAATAAAAAATATTGTAATATTTGAGGGGTGGTTTTACTCCCTTGAAACTGGAATTTCAAAAAATCCCTTCTTATCGAACCTCTACTCTACACCCTATAATCAACCTGTATGCCAAAACTGAGCTTCTTACGTTGAGTGGTTTAGCAGGATCGTCATTAATCAGTGAGTCATTTAAGGATTTTATATATTACTATAGATTTGAGGGGCGTTTTCACCCTCTTGTAATTTGAGATTCGAGAAACCCCTCCTTATCGAACCTCTACACCCCACAGTCAATCCGTTTGCCAAAAATCAGCTTTAAACGTCAAGCAGTTTAAGCAGAATCGTCATTACTCAATGGCCATATTTTATGAAACACCCTGTATAAATTTTAAAAATATCTTTATATATGTAAAACAACAAAATAAAATATACGTGTTTAAGAGTTTTTCCGAAAAACTCACCGGTTTTTAAATAAAAAATATTCTAATATTTGAGGGGTGGTTTCAGCCCCTTAGAATTCGAGTTTCGAAAAATCCCTTGTACACCCTAAAGTCAATCCGTTTTTCAAAAATCAGCTATTTACGTCAAGCGCTTTAAGCAAGATCGTGATTAATCAATGACCAGATTTTTCTAAACACCCTGTAAACATTTTTAAAAAATCTTAAAATATGTAAAAAAACAAAATAAAATATACGTGTTTAAGCGTTTTTCGGAAACTTGACCGTTTTTTAAATAAAAAATATTGTAATATTTGAGGGGTGGTTTTACTCCCTTGAAACTGGAATTTCAAAAAATCCCTTCTTATCGAACCTCTACACCCTATAATCAACCTGTATGCCAAAACTGAGCTTCTTACGTTGAGTGGTTTAGCAGGATCGTCATTAATCAGTGAGTCATTTAAGGATTTTATATATTACTATAGATTTGAGGGGCGTTTTCACCCTCTTGTAATTTGAGATTCGAGAAACCCCTCCTTATCGAACCTCTACACTCCACAGTCAATCTGTTTGCCAAAAATCGGCTTTAAACGTCAAGCAGTTTAAGCAGAATCGTCATTACTCAATGGCCATATTTTATGAAACACCCTGTATAAATTTTAAAAAAATCTTTACATATGTAAAACAACAAAATAAAATATACGTGTTTAAGAGTTTTTCCGAAAAACTCACCGGTTTTTAAATAAAAAATATTCTAATATTTGAGGGGTGGTTTCAGCCCCTTAGAATTCGAGTTTCGAAAAATCCCTTGTACACCCTAAAGTCAATCCGTTTTTTCAAAAAATCAGCTATTTACGTCAAGCGCTTTAAGCAAGATCGTGATTAATCAATGACTCAGATTTTTCTAAACACCCTGTATACATTTTAAAAAATCTTAAAATATGTAAAAATAGAAAATAAAATATACGTGTTTAAGCGTTTTTTTCGGAAACTTGACCGTTTTTTAAATAAAGAATATTATAATATTCCACATGAATTTTAAAAAATCCTTTCTTATCTCACGTAAACATCATAGAAGGAACCCCTGTGCAAAATTTCAATTTTCTAGGGTCAAGGGTTTAGTCTGGGCGTTGATGAGTCAGTGATGAATGAATCCGGACTCTTACAAATTTATACACATATACAGGGTCCGGCAATAGTGCGTCGGGCATCTGTAGCTCCTAGAATAAACAACTTGAGAATTTTGTTTAAGTGCAAAGCTAAAGTATATACCAGGATGTATTTCATGAAAATATTTTAACCTCTGTAGAGTGGTTCAAAAAAGTGTGAGTGCACCTGGATGTTTTATTTTAAATGGAACACCCTGTATATTATTGCATTTTTGACTTCCTTTCCGATCACTTTACATAACCCTAAGATATGAATAAATACATGTTGATAGTTTCAGAGATGTTAAAAAATTAATCAAAAATATATTTTTTTCAGCCCTTCTTAAAAAAATTATTAAAAATACCGGAACTGTTCTGAAATCAAAACTATATATTAGGTATTTACTTTAGATGGTCTGTACTTACTTTGCTATAAATATTAAAATCGTAAATTATACAGGATGTTCAAAATTGTACGCCAAACTTTTTAAAATATAAATTAATTTTTCTTCGTTTTTTTTTAAATAGAACACCCTGTATATTATTTTTTCAATAGACGGAGAATTAAAAAATGAACATTTTTTCTATTTAGAGTATTTCAAAATTTTTAACGGTTTCGCAGATATTTGCGGTTTTATATTTCATATGGCATTTTCCACAGTAAATTTTTATCAAAGCCATCCAATAATTTATCTCTCGTATTACAATTGAAAGCGCCATATGAAATAATACTGCGTGTATCTGCGAAACCGTTAAAAATTTTGAAATACTCTAAATAGAGAAAAATGTTCATTTTTAAACTCTCGATCTAATAAAAAAATAATATACAGGGTGTTCCATTTAAAAAAACATAGAAAAAATATTTTATATTTTAGAAAGTTTGGCGTAGAATATTGAACATCCTGTATGATTTACGATTACCATATTTATAGCAAAGTAAGAATTTTAAAATATTTTTTTAATATCTCTGAAACTATCGAAATATATTTATTCATATCTTAGCGTTATGTAAAGTGATCTGAAAGGAAGCCAAAAATGCAATAATATACAGGGTGTACCATTTAAAAAAAAGCATCCAGGTCCACTCACACTTTTTTGAGTCACCCTATAGAAGTTAAAATATTTTCCTGAAATGCATCCTGGTATATACTTTAGGTTTGCACTTAAACAAAATTCCTAACTTTTTTATTATAGGAGCTACAGATGCCCGACGCACTCTTACCGGACCCTGTATAAGATTTAAAATAATTTATATATAATTCATTTTTTTTTCATATTATAGGTCCGACTGTGGTTTTTTTAAATTATTTAATCGGATTATATTCATCGCAACAATATTGATCGGCGCTAATTAACATTGAATAAGAAAAATCGAGCCATTTGAAAGATTCATAAATAATGGCCAGGTCAGCAATTTAAAGATATTCTCTTTAACTCTTTTTATTGTGAATTTGAAATCTCAAAGTCTAATCTAATCTAATATGCATAATAATAATCGTAGTAATTATAAAAAAATTAACTTTTACAAACTAGTTTCTAATGCTCTACATGTTCGAAAGTGTTACCACCCTCCCTAATGCACAAATTTATTTTTCGTTCAATCTTATTTACAGATCTTTAAACATAATTATGTTCTTCTTAAACTTCCGAATGCATTTTGTACTCTTTATCGTAAATGTTGAAATTTATTCATTTCACTTTTACAAATGAAGTTAAGTAATGCCCCCCCCCCTCCTTGGCGACAGGTCCAGGAACCTCGCTGGCCATTATACTGCTCTACCATTTCAAATCCATCTTCCGGAGAAATAATTTGATTGTTTATATTATATCTTATTTATATTATTTAGATATTTTATATTATTTTGTTGCGGTTAATTTTCCTTATTCAATATTTTGCCCCACGTCATTGTTAAATTTGAAAGCTTATCAATATATTATAACGATGAATAGATTAAATATTAAAAAAAAAACAGCGAGCCGGGCTTGAAATTAATTTAAATAAATTGTGTTCAAATGTCTAAAACAAAAAAAATATTAAGTGTGGCATATCATTGCACTCAGGAGACAGAGTTCTTTCAAAACCTGAAATATAAAATATAAAAGGTCCATATTTAAAAAAAAAATAAGTTAACCTGTATCGCACAGATTATTAGCTAATTAGAAAATCTAATTTTTTAATCTTAATTCTAATCTAATAAGTTTCCGAGATACCAATGCTGGTATCTCGAATTTGTAGCACCCTGTATAGTTCTATGTCAAAGGAATATGGAGACACCATGTACACAGGGTGAGTCTTAAATAAGTGCAGATATTTTAGAGGCAGATCTCGATAAAAGGAACATGTTTTCTCTTTACCGTTTTCCATATAGTATTTTTACGGATTCCGTGGGTCCACTAATTTAAACTCACGATAAAATACTTAACGAATTTATTTTCTCTCACTCTGTACACACAATTTATACTAATTTACAACACAATTTATGCGACTACTATTACTCTAACGGTACTGGCACCTTCGCCAATTAATTCACAATTTAAAACGCGGTATTATTAAACTTCAAACTGGTCCAACTGCCAAGCGCGGGCTTTATATACTCTCTTGCGAGTGTTTCTGGAACGTTCTAAAGAATTCTGTAGTATTCTTTTACTTTCTGGCGAATGCGCCATTTTTCTTGACACGTTGCGGTAAGGTAGGCAACCAGTAATACAGTCTAGCTTCACATACACCTTGACAGTATGATCAAAATAACCGAGTTATTTTGCTTTTAAAATTAAAGAAAACATTACTTAAATATTGAGATGCACAGGATTTTTTTGGGTTTCTATTTTTTGTAAATTTAATCCAATACATACATCGTCACCATATTATCAAGATATATTATGATATTTATATTAAAAATTAAAAAATCCAATTTTTTTAGAAAAATACTAAATTTTCAATTTTTTATTAAAAAAAACTCAGTCGTGTTTCTGGGTTCAAAATATACTACCCCTAAAAATATTTGCACTTATTTAAGATTCACTCTGTATAAAAAATAATTCTATTTATATCAAAATTTTAGACAAAAATTTTATTAATAAATCCAAACTGGGGAATAGACAATGACTTTTTTAATCAAAGGCAAAATGTTCAAATCTTTGTCCGATATGTTATTGATGAACTATTAGTAAATCCTCATCATCCCAACATGGTGACTTTGAAGATACAGTTCTACTTTTCGTGCAACTTGGATAATATGGAGTTTGTAGTTGAATTGGATAGATACAATCTACGAAAGAAATTGTCAACACTTAAAGATGATATTTGTTCCACGGGAAAGATGGCCGATAAGGAAGAAATTGATAAATTGTATAGAAAAAATTGTGTTCTACATAATTCTCCTTTCGGGACTTGGAAACTCTATGAATATAAAGGTAAACAGGTACAACAGCGTTAAGTTCGTTAGTGCTGGTTTTAGACGTTATACAGGGTTGTTCACCGCATACGATACGGAGTATTGTAGCTAAACGATTAGATTTTTGCAAATTGTAAGTTTTGGGTTCGTTGAAGGACTACTAGAGCTACAATTGTATCCCAAATAAGTAAAAAATATTATAGATGTATTTTTTTAAATGGAACACACTGTATATAAATTAAATGGAACACACTGTACTATTTTCAGATTCTACGGTTGAAATAAAGGTAAATTTGATTTTATCATACTTAAACCTTACCGTTTTTGAAATATTTTCAATTTTATGAAATTGCAGCAAAAATTTAAGACTTTATTTCTCCAAGGGTATCATATAGTTTTAATACTTAAATATTTACTGAAGTTTATTTATTGATCAGATATTGTATTGCAATAATAACCAAATTGCTACCTTATACAGAGTGTCTAAAAATTTATATTAAATAATTACTAGCTTTAAACGGCAATAACTTGTTTAATTTAAATAAACACTCTGTATATTTTACGAGAATCAGATGCACAATTTAATTGTCTATCAAATTATATTATACCATTATTTACCTATATCTTCAAGTTTTCCTAGAAAATGCATTTTCTTATAGTTTAGATCACATTTATCACTATACCCATGGAATATTGACATTTTAGATTATTTTTAAAGATGTAACAAATTTTCAAAGAGTACAGATACTAATATTGTCGATATAGTTCGCTTATTTCATTAAAAAATAAAAAAAAAACATATTTTTTGTTAAGAGGACCAATTAATAATGATCCCAGTATTCAAACTAAATTAATTGACTATTTACGTTGATTAATAATAATTGCCCCAAATACTAAAAAAGCTGAATTTTGTATGTGTATTAGACAGTGTGGTAAAAAGTAACACCTTATAAATTATATTATTTAAATTTTTGACGAATGCTTATTTGATTTCCGAGTCATCTCCGAGTTCAAATCAATTTCTGAGTCAAATCCACATTTACTTAAAATAATTTATACCAATGTAATTAACTAATTTTTGGGCGGAAATAATGGTGGTATATTTAATTGGTATACTCTTTTAAACATATTTAAATAGTTTTCTTTTTGTAAACAAATGGGCTTGCAATATTATTATTTTTACCACCTGTACATTTTGTACATTTTTTTTAAAGTAACAGCTTTAAAAAATATAAAATGTCAATATTCCATGAGTATAGTGATAAATGAGGTCTAAATTATAAGAAAATGTATTTTCTACGAAAACTTGAAGAGATAGGTAAAAAATCGTTTCATACAGTTTGATAGACAATTAAATTTTGCATCTGATTCACCTAAAATATACAGGGTGTTCCATTTAAATTAAACAAATTATTGCCGTTTAAAGCTTGTTGCCCACTTGTCCGGCACCACACGGACCGTAGCTGCTAAATTAATATTGAACATAGGTCACCTTTAAAAGCATGTTTTTCTTTTATTTTAAATGGAATACCCACTATATTATTTCAATATTCAATGGAGAATTCATGTCTCTTCAAAATACTATTAAGGTTACATACCCCTCAAACAAAGATTTTCCTAAATATTTTCATTTACATGATTTGATTTAGTAGATCTTTATTATTTGATAAAATCTAGGTGGCTGTGATATATCTGAAGTTACTTCAACATAGTTGTTTAATTAGTCCAACTTTAGCAACTAGTTATCATTTTGTCAGTTAAAATAAAAAAAATTTCCAGAAATTTGCCGAAAATGCAAAATTATCCTACATCATAGAGAATGGGCTCTTTCACCATATTTTGGAATTAGCATACTTGAATAAAGCAATTAATTCTAGAATTTTCTGTTATCTCACCTTCGAAAAATTTGAAGTCGTTCTTAAGAAAATAAATAAAAACAAAAAAGCCCAGAATAAAAATCCGCACTTTATTTTTAATACGTCACACCTGGCATGTTGAAAAGCGGCAACACGGCTGCGGCCGGCCACCATGCTGACCCACCACGCTGACCCACCACCACCGCCACACAAGGCCATTCAACCTTTTCCAATATGGCGGAGAT
Source organism: Sitophilus oryzae (assembly GCF_002938485.1). Taxonomy (NCBI): domain Eukaryota; kingdom Metazoa; phylum Arthropoda; class Insecta; order Coleoptera; family Curculionidae; genus Sitophilus; species Sitophilus oryzae. The sequence continues at coordinate 54,490 of NW_022146339.1, read as the reverse complement.
AGAAGTGCTTTATTTGAAGCGTATTTTAAAACCTATTTTATTTCCAAATAGACATTTTTCACACAAATGTCGGGTTAGATTACGTAATATTTCACTACTTTTTTAATATACAGGGAGTCTAAAGTTTTCCACATAAGTATGGAATTTTTGTATTGTTACTTGTATGAAAAGATCAGTTAGTTACTTTTTATAAAAAGGTCTGCTTTCTCAGAAAATAGGTAGTGTTAAAATATTCAAACTTGAGGTAGAATATATAGGGTGTTCAAAATCATCGGAAAAGAGATAACCAGAAATATATGACAGAAAATAGCAATATAAACTAAATATTCAATTGCAAACACTTACCTACCATAGTTTAGAATTTACTGAACGTTTGATAAATATATATATTATTATGGACAGTATAGGAAGTTACTTGTCTTAGTAAAAGCCTTGGTAAGCTCTTGGAATTATAAACTACACTGGCTTGGGTCAAAAAATATGGCATATGTTTTGCAGCATTACACAAATGGGAATAAATTTAAACTATAATAGGTGAGGATAAATAAAAAATATAATATGTGTTTCAAGATTTTATATAGAAAAACAAACTAAATACCTTTTTGGGGGTTCGTAAGTAAAACTTACGCTTAGCTTAGTTTTCTTTGCTCTTTCTCTTTACATAGGGCATTGTCTTTCTGGTAAAGACGTTATTCCTTTTTTTTGCATAGTTCTTCAATAAAATATTGGATATTCTGAACAAGATGGATTTAATAATAAATTCTGACGTATGTGAGGGGCAATTGTGACCTAAAAAAAGATTTACATCCAGGCCATTTATATTTTCAAATGTCAATGTTGTCAATATCTTTCTGTGATCTTTTTGATGTAAAAAGCTTGATTCTTCTTCCAATATTTTACTTATAGTGAGGTAAATGTAAGCAGTAGCCATAACTACATCCTCACTAGGGTAACAGAGGCTTTGGCCTTTGGTCTTTTTGAGGCATATTTAATGCACTTCTTACCCGAGAACTACTAGTAGGAGTGAAATTATCTCTTTTAAAAGCAGAAACCTTGGGACCCCCTCTATAATTCCCGTGAGAATTTGAAACAGAGCATGTAAAAGGCATGCTACAATAAAATGTTAATACCTACCCTTTAATACCTATCTTTTGATTATTGTAAGTAACCATTATAAAGTACTATGCAGACTGGCGGCAAAGGCTTTTTAATCATTTAGGTGTAATATATTGATAAATACTTCTAGTTCTTACCTTAAAATAATTAATAATAGAGGAGTACGACAAGCACAAAAGTTTGAAGTTCCCTTTGTGGAATGTCTGGTTTGGATTTTTTTACACTGTTATTTTATCACAATTTTCTGATCACACCATGCACTGAACACTAAGAACTAAACAAATGTGTTGCAGAAGCACAACAAACTAGAGATAATTAATTATTTCTGGTATGCAATCGGAACGAGAAACCACTACCGGCTTTTCAGGTTAAAGGTAAACAATTTAATAATGCGCTGCCTTCGCCGCCATATTTGCCTTGCCCATATCATGTTGATTGGCTTGAGTTGAGGTGGTGCTGGTCAAATCAAATTGCAATGTTGCCAGTTGTTGGCTGGCGCACGAGCACGGTTCTGCAATGTGATTGGGCGTATTTTTCATACGTCATCAATTGGCACTTTAAAATTATTTCAAATTAAAGCAATTTTGAGGGCCTATAAAAAAATTATTCAATGTCATGGAACTATTTTTTTTGGATAAATATACTGAAAATAGTCTTCTATTTCATATTTTGTCCTTGAATTGGGTATTTTATTTTTTGTGAAAGAGCCTATTGATATGATTCCATTAGTTTGGTTTTATTAGTGCTCCTGATTCTATGTAGTCTGTTTTTTCTTATGGGGATATGTTAAAGACAGTGTTTACAAAACTCGACCAACTATTGTCGACAATATGAGAGAAATTATTGTAACTGCTTTTCGAGGTAGAACTCCTTTTGAAAAGAATCATTTTATGCAGTTAACAGGAAAAAAATTGCATTTTGTGAATTTGATTTCATCTAGCTAATTTTTGTCACATAATTATAGGTTTATATCTAGTTTTAATTCTGTAATAATTAAAATATGTTTTAAACGTGTATCTTTTTAGTACCGTTGAGAATTTTACTACAATCTTTAATTTTTGTTAAATTAACAAAAAGTATATCACAGCCACCTACTAGATCTTTTCAAATAATAAAGATATACTGACGCAAAATCATAAAAATTAAAATATCTAGGAAAATCTTTGTCTGAGGGGTAGGCCCTTAAAAATATTTTGAAGATATATAAATTCCCCATTGAACACCGGAAAAATATAATGGGTGTTCCATTTAAAATAAAGGAGTAATTTGCTTTTAAAAGTGACTAATGCTCCATATTAATTTTGTCTCACCCTGTATAACTTTTCGGGTAAAATTTTTGTTTGGTTTAACATACAATGGTTATTGTAATTAAATATGAGGCTATACAAAGTCAATTAAATTTACGTAGCTGTTATCGAAATTTAAAATTTACTCTTCATTTTCACAAAATGTCAAATAAGTCAAATTCCTTAGATTTTAGGTATATGCTTCTTTAATAAAAATCACCTTTATTTTTTTCCTAGAATCCGAAAATCAATTAATATATAGGGTGTTCCATTAGAAAAAACACAACTTTGATATGTAACTTTTTTTGGGGACACCGTGTATAATTCTATATATTTTTATAAAATGCTTTCAGTTAACCTACATATGCTGCCAAAATTTCATTTCGATATAAACTACCGTTCTCCTTGGAGCTTCCGCAACCTTTTTTATTATTTTATATAATATATTTTTATAAAATGCTTTCAGTTAACCTACATATGCTGCCAAAATTTCATTTCGATATAAACTACCGTTCTCCTTGGAGCTTCCGCGGCGTATGAGAGGGGCCACCCTGTATGTTTTTTTCGTTTTTTTCTTCGCTTGTGTTCATTTGTGTTAACGTTAATTTCTTCATGACTGATTACTTAAAAATTTGATATTACTTTCATTTAAAACTCAATTTTATCGGTTTTAATTTTGAAAACCATCCCTTGCTTGATTGACGCACAAGCATTCAATAAAACATTACTAGTACCGACAAAACCGTGAAATCCTGGGTCCTTAGAAGCATGGTACCGAAAGTCCCGGTTCCAGAAATTCTATTTAATACACCCAATTAGGGTTCAAAACCGGGTTTTAAAAGTACCGGAAATTTTCCGGAATGTATGGGAGTACTGGAAGTCCCGGATCTTTTTGATTTGGTTTGGTTTGTTGTTGCGGTCTGTTCTTGCTTTTTAGCGGACCATACCAACAGGTATGGTAGGCTATTAAGATCGGCAAAAAAAAGGTTTTTTAATTTAACTCAAAATGAGTTATTTGGGTCATAAATGACCTAAATACAAAATATTTTCATAGTGTCTGTCTGTCCGTCTGTAACACGATTATTCAAAAACCGCTAAACCGATTTTAACCAAATATGGCACAAAAATACTGTGGCACCTGAAAATCTGGCCATTAGTTTTTGGTGGGAGTGGGTGGTTGGTAAGGGGGTATAAGAGGGGTTTAAAAAAGTAAAAAAAAAACTCCAAAATTACAGTAGCTAGCGAAACGCGGTTTTCAATTTAAGATTAGGAATAATATTTGCAACAAAGTTTGTAATAATATCAAAATCAGTCAGTCACAGTTTTTGAGATAAAAAAAATACCAAGAATGGGCGGCTATATGTGCCTCCCGGCGCCAATCTTTTTTTTCTCTTTTGAAGTTCCTATAATGTTTATTAGCAATTATTGAAGTTTAAATACAGGGTGATTCCTCTAAGTCGGTCATGCTTTCGGGGAATGATAGAGGACGTCGAAATATTAATTTTGATATAGCACACTATGGGTCGGAAATGCCTCTTACGCAAGATACAGGGTGTTAAAATTAAAGATATTCTTTAATAGTTATAACAGTTGAAGGTATCGTTATAAAATTTTATAATAGGAGTCTACCTAACAGAGACACTTTAAATGTAAAAAGAAGAGGTTTTAGTTTCAACCAGTGGCGTAGATGTGATACGCATCGGGTAATTTTTACAAAAAAAAATAGTACGCCACTGATAAAAAATAAAATTTTTAGAGTTTTTTTATTTACTCGGTTTATTTCTAAGCAAAACTATCTCTTGCAACTTTCTCCTATCTAACACCATTTTGTCACAATTTAAAAATAAATACATTTTTAAATGAGAATCTTAAATACAGCGAATTCTTATAACTAGAGGGCAGAAACATATGTGCCTCGTCAGCTCTCTTCATGACCTACATGAATTTAAATATGCCCTTAGTAAATTTTTAAAAAAATTATAAATTTAAACTAGAAATTTTTTATTGTTAACTAGTTGAAGCCTGGCGCATCCGCCACATCAGGAAAGAAAAACTTTTTATTTTAAAAAAAGCAACTTTCTAGAGCAAGTCATTACTTCAGTAGAGACGACGCAGATAAACATTAGCATTTTATATATGTAGATAATAAAATTCTTAGTTTTAAGGTAGTTATAATAATTCACATATTTAAGGTTCGCTTTAAAAAAATTATTTATTTTTAAATTGTGACAAAATGGTGTTAGATAGGAGAAAGTTGCAAGAGACATTTTTTCTTGGAAATAGACCAAGTAAATAAAAAACTCTGAAATTTTTATTTTTACCGGTGGCGTACTATTTTTTTTGAAAAAATTGGGGTGTCACATCTACGCCACTGGTTGAAACTAAAACCTCTACTTTTTACATTTAAAGTGTCTCCGCTAGGTAGATGCCTATAATCACAAGATTAAACGAACTTACCTGAAGTGAAGTTCAATCTTGATTATATGAAGGTCTCGTCGAAGTAAATAAGTACAGTGTAGTACCCTTTTCTCCGTGCGGCGACCACACATTTTAAAGCCTAAACAAACAAATTTCAACATGCCCCTCGCTTCCCTGCTCCCTTACCTCATTATATGCCCTTGCAACATTTCTTATTTAGTCAATTTAAAGATACTTATTATGTTGTTGTAAAATGAGGTTGAGGGTGGGAGGGAACTTATTTACTTCGACGAGACCTTTATATAATCAAGATTGAACTTCACTTCAGGTAAGTTCGTTTAATCTTGTGATTATATTTGGTCTCGTCTCGTAAATAAGTACAGTGTAGATTTTTAAAGTAATAACAACAACATAATCTTTTCTCCCATTTCTATATTGAAAATATATAAAGATTAATTTCTCAGCAAATCTATTCTCATTATCCATCAAGGGTCTATTGTAAACAGTAGCAAACATTCTAGAATGTTTAGACCAACCAGCAGCGAGTCTGATGGTATCAAAATTTAACCCTTTCCTGGCAAATGCTGAAGTTGCAGCATACCGTGTACTATGAGCGGTAAAATGATCCGTATCAATCCTACTTTTATTTAGGACAATTTTATCCAGCGCCCCAAGGTTTGAGTGGATGTTTTCTTATGCGGTTTCTTGATAGTTATGCAAAAAGAAGTTATGTTTCCTCTAATGCTCTCTATTCGTTTCAGATACTCTACTAACGTGCTAGCTACGCATAAATTAGCGTCTTTCTTGAAATAAGGTAAGCGTAAAAAGGGTTGCGGCTTATTTCTACCGGATATTTTTAATCTTGCGCTAATTTTTATATCTATTTCCCCTAACTTCTGAAAAATTTCCCTTATATCAATAAGCGATGCTGTTTGTAAACGTTGACCCGATGCTAAGGCCAGTAATGTCACTAATTTATGCGTAAGCCCCTCCAAGGTTTAAAGCTCAACATATATATTCCCTTAAAAAACCTTTCCATACGGAAATCTTGTGAGAGGTCCGGGCCCGCTATCTGTGCTATGGCTGCTCTATAAGAACTTAATGAGCTAAAAGATGCGCCTTCGTTAAAGAGTTGAGTTAAAATATTAGAACGTTGGAAACCGACACCGAGAAGGGATCTAAGTTCTTAACTCTACAAAATTCCCATCATAATTTAAGCCCTGAGTTATACTGTTTTAAGGTGTTACTTGTTATTGAATACATGCAAATTTCCAGCGCTTCTTCTGGAACATTCCCTAAGAGCAAGGCTTGCCTGGTAGCCGGACCTCCCGTCAGAGAAAGATTGTTGGCTAACGGGTGGGGACATCCGCTAAAAGAAAGGAAATATTTATTAGCGAAAAAAATAATCGGCTCATCTATTAACATCGCCCATAAAACCGAATACCAAGGTTGCGAAACCCAGTTGGGTAGAACCATTATACCCTCTGCCTGATCAGAAATATTTTATTTTTTTTTTGCAGAGCCTTTGGGACCATTGAAAATGGAGGGAAAGCATAAAATAAAATGTTTCCCAATTTGTTGTAAAGGCATCAATGGCGTACGTATCTGGGTCCCTGTGCCACGATATGTATTTCTTGCATTTAGCATTTATATGCATAGCAAACAAATCTATTTCCGGTAAACCCCACTTATAGTGACCAATTTTCCAAATGCCCAGCTCGCTAAACTCCATTCTGTCTCGACCTTAAATTCCCGGGAAGCCCTGTCAGCTTCCTTATTCTCTTGAGATCTAATATAAGAGGCTACGATAAATAATCTCCTTTCCTCACACCATTGCCAAATTATTCGAGGGAGATTGTTTAACTTGGAAATTGAACACTTTATGTTCTATGTAATATAGGTATATGCCAGTGCAGTAACACTACTGCACTGGCATATAGGGTAGACAACACTGTCTACCTTGCACAAACTAGAAACGTTAGATAAGTCATTAGCAAAGCATTTCAAGCCAAAATAAACAGCTTGTAACTCCCTAAAATTTATGTGTTCTTCTCATTCGTAGGTAGGCCAGAGACCTTGAGAACTTATGTTATTGCAACAAACACCCCATCCAATATCTGATGCGTCAGAGAATATTTCCATAGAATATTTACTATATGATAATAAGTTTTTGCTAATAGGTATGTTTCGAATCCACCAATCGGTATCAACACATAACTTCTTAGAAATTTTCATAGTTCCATTATAATTTCCTTTATTACTCTTTAACGCGAACATTTTTCTCTCTCGAACAATTTGGGATATAAATAACCGTACTTAATGGCTGGACATATGGATACCAACTTCCCTGTTAACCTTGCAAACTCCCTTATAGTGCATTTCTTCCATCTTAAAAACTTTTTTAAATGCAAAATTATTTTTGTGATTTTTTCCTCTTGAACAGAAATAGTCATATCCATAGAGTTAAATTTAAACCCCAAAAACGTCACAATTTTTTGAGGAGATATAATACTCTTTTTATAGTTTACAATAAACCCCATATTCGAGTAATCCAATGGTTTCTAATACATTTGCTAAACGTGCATCATAAGAATCTCCTAGTAATAAAAAATCATCTAAATAAACAACTGAAACGTGAATATGTCTGTAATAAACTGATTTTTACATGGCTGTGCCTTAGAAATAGCCCCTATACTAAGCAATCTCCGAATGTTGCCCTCAATTGTCTTATGTTGTTGCACCGAGCATTTATGTCTCCCTGAGATTATGTTATGTGATAGTCTCATCACAAACGGAATTTTAAAACCTTGCAACCATGCCATAATACGTCTATTATCCCTATACATCTTCCCTGAGAACGCGACCTTACGCCGAAGTGTTGTATTCGGTTCCAGGTCCGCTTGTGACGTGGGCGGTTGTAGGGAGTTTCTCGAACATTGAGTCTTCCCCGTTTCCCTCCCTGCTGATGTTGAGGCAGACTTTTGAAGTTTAAATCGAAAGACACTAGTTCCCTCCTCGATATTGACTCGGAATGGATAACACCAGTTATAAGACGTCCTGCGTCGTTTAGTCGTTTAGGGTCTCCATATAATGCTTTATTTCCTTTCTCCCCCCTCTCCTTTCTCCTCTAAAATTTTTGTCATTACTTGGCCTATAGCCGACAAACTGGCTGCTAATCTTGATTGAATTTTAGCCAATTTCATCTCTGCACGTTAATCATCTAATCCACATTATCATGTATGGCCTGTTTCCCCATTAAATTTAACTGTGGTGGCCTTAAAGAGGTGACATTCTCTGAGGAGGGGTACTTCTCCATTAATAGGTTAAGAACGGGTTCTTCAATGCCGGTTTTTGCGATGTGTATCCATCTTTCTGCAATTTCCGGTTGAATCGGTGGTGTCGTGGTATTTTTCCCGTCTACCTCATCTCCTAAACCCGCTAATAAACCTTCCTACAAAGGTTTAGGTAGGCTCTTTCCAATATCTTTTTCAATAAGTGTACTAGCGCCTTCACCTATAAGAAAATATCAAGATATGTAAACACATATTGGGACTAACTCACGCTTAAGGAGTTTATAAATCTTATACAGTTAGCTTAGCAAAACGTCACTCCATAAGGACAACCACCAACGTGCCCTTATGGGACTACCAACCTTGAAAATAAAAGCAAGACAGCCATGCGATAAGTATTCACCAATAATACATATATGCCAAGCAGAGTAACCACCAACGTACTCTGCTGTATTAATGTAATAAGTGGGAAAAAACTAGGTAATATAAGCATTCACTGAGGTATTGACCAACAATACCTACACACCAAGCTAGAGTAACCACCACTGTACTCCGCTACAATTAACGTGAATAGATTAAATGTCCTATAAACCAAGCTAGAGTAACCACCAACGTACTCTGCCACATTAGTGTAATAAGATAGCCATGCGATAAGTATGCACCAATAATACATATATACCAAGCTAGAGTAACCACCAACGTACTCTGCTGTATTAATGTAATATGTGGGGAAAAACTAGGTAATATAAGCATTCACTGAGGTTTTGACCAACAATACCTACACACCAAGCTAGAGTAACCACCACTGTACTCCGCTACAATTAACGTGAATAAATTTAATGTCCTATAAACCAAGCTAGAGTAACCACCAACGTACTCTGCCATATTAGTGTACTAAGACAGCCATGCGATAAGTATTCACCAATAATACATATATACCAAGCTAGAGTAACCACCAGCGTACTCTGCTGTATTAATGTAATAAGTGGGAAAAAACTAGGTAATATAAGCATTCACTGAGGTATTCACCAACAATACCTACACACCAAGCTAGAGTAACCACCACTATACTCCGCTACAATTAACGTGAATAAATTTAATGTCCCTCAATTTAATCTAGAGTAACCACCAACGTACTCTGCCATATTAGTGTAATAAGTGGAAAAATCTAGATAATATAAGCATTCACTAAGGTATTCACCCACAATACCTATATTCCCAAGCTTAGAAGAGTAGTTTCCTCCTACTATTCAGGTATTGTATATGTATATGTTATATGTTTATTTACCTTGATTTCTACAATCTCAAATACTGCTTCTAACTCGTCCTCAGAATCTTGCGAATAATCACTACTATTCGCCTGCCTCTCAAAACTTGCTTTCCTCTTCCGAACCTGTCACTAATCTTTTTCTTTTATGCATGTTTTTATTTTCTAATAACTTTAATCGCTTATCCATCCATTTAAGATAATCTAAAACACTCCGCTCTTCGGAGCGAGAGCCGATCGATATCTTTTACGCGACATTCGATGTGGGTCGTACCGCACACAAAAAAAGACTAAATAAGAAATGATGCAAGGGCATATAATGAGGTAAGGGAGCAGGGAAGCGAGGGGCATGTTGAAATTTGTTTGTTTAGGCTTTAAAATGTGTGGTCGCCGCACGGAGAAAAGGGTACTACACTGTACTTATTTACGAGACGAGACCAAATATAATAAAATTTTATTACGATACTTTCAACTGTTAAAAAACTATTAAAGAATATCTTTAATTTTTCAAAAAGTTTAACTCCCCGTATCTTGCGTAAGAGGCATTTCGGACCCATAGTGTGCTATATAAAAATTAGTATTTCGACGTCCCCCATCATTCCCCGAAAGCATGACCAACTTACAGGAATCACCCTGTATATTATTTTATTATATAGTTTTTGTCCATAGCAACTGTTAAAATTGCTTATATCCATCTTATATCTATCAAAAATAGTACTTTAACCGCAAAGGTATATTTAAATGATACTTTAACAGCGAGGATAGGTTAAAAACTGTATATCTTCTTGTACGTTTTTTAATTGCTTCCATTTTTGAAAATGTTTGTATTCCTTTTTTTTTGGGCGGGAGGGATTCCATTTGTTGCCTTTATTAGATATTAAAAATTTACTTGAACTTTTATTAGTGAGAGGGGGCGGCAAGAGAATAGTGCCTAGAGTACCAATTTACCTTAACGCGGCACTGAGAAACCGATTTGTAATTCTAATTTTTTCATGATTCATAGCACAAAGATTAAACAAACTATGGGTATAGTCTCTTAACATTTATTGTTAAATGTTCTTAACAAAGAAACTGACTAAATAATACATTTTCAGTACGTGTCTTATTTTTACACCAACTTAGCCTATTCTGTAAAAACTACCGTATGATCGAAAAAAAACGGCGTCCAGTTGGCTTGGAAATGACGATCGATGACATTTCCCATATAATTTTACATATAAAATGACAGCGATCTTCATTTCATAGCCATCGTTGACGCCGTTTTTATTCGATCATACGGTACTTTTTATGACTCTCATCTCGTTTCTTATGTATCCTTCATTTGCTCTTTGCTTTTACTTATATAATAATAATAATAATAATAATAGCTCCCGTACATAGCGTTTAACGCCTTGGGAGTAGCAAGTTATACAGCTTGACGTGCTAGAGCCGTTCGGTATACAAGGAAGGTAATGTGGCTAGCACCTAAGGCTAGCACTACGCTTCAACCGCCTATTATTACCTCAGGATTGTGAATCCCAAGTACTAATTTTTTAAGGCTGAGTCGCCCTAGGTACCCAAACTATTTTTATTTTAATAAAAATAGTCGGCTGATGAAATGCCGGGTGTAGGATTCGAACCCACTACCTTGAGATTGGTAGACGAGAGCCTGTACTACGCCACCGGGCACCTTGCTTTTACTTATAGGGTGAAATAAAAAAATCAGTATACTTACACAGTATTAAGAATTATTTTTTTATTGGCTTAAATAAAATTAAATAGAAATTTTAAATTTATATTTTAGGTATATGAAGAAGGTCTGGTGGCGTTAAAAAGCATTTTAAATGAAAACGAGTTAAAAGAATTCGTAGCTTCTTCAAACTCGTTCAAGGTTGCTTCTTTGGAGAATTATGTTAAAATCGTGTCTGGAATTAGACTATTTAATAAACACTGCGAGAAGGGAGGAGAAGGAATAGAAAATCGTAATTCTTTATTGTTACATTTTCAGTTTCATTCAGAACCTCGCAATTAGTGGAATAAATTAGTGGTTTCAATTACATTTAATACTTTTTAGTTTACGATCATTCACAATGTTTAAAAAAAGAGAATTAAAATTAATAGAATATCCTAGCAACGTCTTTTGTTAGTCAGTTGTATCCATAGAGAAAGCCTAATATTTAGCTTATAAAACAATCAACTTTTGATTTCTAACCACAATTTCTCTTGACCGAAGATAATCAAAGGTCAAAATGACATTTCTCGCAAATGTTGAAGTATAATTAGTGGAAAAGTTAACAGTTTTATAACTGTTTCTACTAATTGAAAATGTCTACTACTAATTTTGACGTTCTGAATGCTAAAGCTTCATTCAGAACCTCGCAATTAGTGGTTTCAATTAGCGTAGAAGTTTGTTCCTCTCATATCCAATGTAAGCATTTAGAACTAGGGATGTTTGATCTTAAGATTTCAGTATCGGTATCCGGTATCACAAAGTACTGGTTCTACAACCGATATACCGGTCCCAACATTATTAGATCAGTGATCGGTGGGACAGATACTGAACTAGTATACCGGCAGGACCGGAAGACCGGTTGGACCGTAACCACCGTAATAACAAGGCCGAACAATTATTCATGACGTCATCAACTGGAGGCCTAAACTTTGATTGCATTTGATACACTTTATACGTATATAATGGATATAAACTTTAATTGCACCGAATTTTTAATAAATAATAATTAAACATAAAATTTAAAAAACATCATATTGATATCCCATCTCACATTATCCATCGTCATTGTATTTATTTATGCTGTAAGTTTGTCTAAGTTTTTTTATTTCCTTTTCCAAATCTATCATGTTTTTACAACAGTAGTTTTTCAGACGTGTATTTCTAATAGAATTTATGACAATTTTTACAATAACTTAGCATTATAAATAGTACATTGTGGAAATTTTAATAATGGTGTTATTACTTCTAATGTAATCCAAAAATATTTTTGATAAAAATATTTTTTATTATGAATTTTGGGAAACTCCTCATGGCTTTGCAAAACTTTGTTAAAAATTATATATTCAAATAAAACTATATAAGTTATTTCATCTTTTGGAAACCCAAGACTGCCTTTAGTAAGTGAATTTTGTTCAATATCAGTATTGTCTGAAAATGTTAAATTATTCTTACATGTATCGCATTTAATTTCCTTTAAAACAATATAACAGCAATATCCTTCTAAATAAGCAATAACAGGCCTTTCTTCCTTCACACTTTCGATATCTTGTTCAGAAATAGTAATGTCGATGTTAAACCAATCTGATTCGATATGGTACTTGTATCGCGTGGTATTTCTTTAGACAAGGTATTGTCATCGTAAAATCATAAAAAGTATCGATTTTTATAGAACCACAAAACATGTAGATTTTAGGGACATTAATGACTGAATCCTAAGTTTCTTTTCGCTTTCATATAAATGTCGAACACAAATACTGTACTCTCCAGCTACTTTTTCTGAATAGAACTTTTTTCACCCTTCTATTATCGATTATAATTACCACGTCCACACACCTACCGATAAATCGATGACTGTTAACTGCGGAAATACCAGTGGTGGTTGCCCCTGAGTAGGGGGCGTAAAATATCGATGAAGTACATAATATATACTATAAAAATATATATTTTTATTGTTTTTTCTCTTATTATACACTATTGTGAACTTAAAATATTCCTTTATTAAATTTGATTGACAAAAAGTGAGAGATAAACATTTATTGACTGGTTTGATTTTTTCCGTATTCTATTAAAACTATTTTTATATACTATAATATTTTTAAAAACTCGGAAAAAGACATTTTAAAACTTCGAAATATATCTGCTGAGTGAAAAAAAATGCACAATTTGAACTTTTATCGGGTAATTATCAACGCTGCTAAATAGAGTTAAGCCGCCAGTTGGTGACATCACGAGATTTTTACGTTACAGCTGTCCGGCCTTGTTATTACGGTGGTTACGGTTGGACCGGAAAACCGGATGTACCGAAAGATCGGTTGGACCGGATGAACCGCAATATCGGAAAGACCGAAATAACAGTTTTGGTTGTTGTGCCAGTGAGCATGATACCGTATTAAAAAATGTAAATAGAAAGTTCTCATGCCTGTAACGTTAAGTAAATACGGTTTCGTAATAAATACGGTATTTTGAAGGATAATTATAATGTTGTTGATCTAACTTAAGATACTCATCGTTTTTGTTCACATTTCCGGCGTATTCTTGATTTCTTGTCAACATTCTCTTTACTTATGAAAAATGGAAAAAGTACTGGAAGCTGCTGTTCTTGGAGATATAAATGGAGCGGAAACAAGATGCTATTTTACATATTTTAAATAATAGAGTAGACGCTATTGAATATCGGCCTGAGTTTTATGGACATTTTAATTTATACAGGGTGTTTCAAAACAAATGCGAAAAAACGTTAGGGGTGATTCTTGTTCACAAATAAAGGGTAGTTTGCTTATAAACGTTGGTTCAAAAGTCAACCATTAGGGAGATATCGGGTACAAAGATGGCGGAAAAATAATGTTTTTATTTTTTACTTGAACACGAAAAGAGATTTAGAGTAATGAAATTTATTTTTGGAAGCATTACTGTTATGAAAAACACACTTTCAGGTAATTTTTTTACTTTTTTAAAAAAATGAGTGGAAAAGGGGTGAAATAAACTACCCCTATCAATTCTTGTTAACAAAATTTAAAGAAAAATCTTATCAAACCCATGCAAATGCTTTAATTTGGATAGTTTATGTTTGTTTAAAAACTTTTTTACCTCTTGTGTTTTTTCGATAAATACTCAACTCACCGATTGAAAATTAAAAAATAAAATGTAAAGCATTACATGTCAGGACAAAAAACATTTTTAGATTAAGAAGCTAGTGATAATAAACGAATAATAAATAATATCTAGATTAATAACGTATTGCAGTAGAGTAATGGTCAAATAAAATAATAATAGGAACATCCTAAAAAGTAACAGCGGCGGCCGACTAGATTTTTTTCCTAAAAAAAATTACAGCAGCCCACTAGATCTTTTATCAGAAAATGTTTTTTGTCCTGACATGTAATGCTTTACATTTTATTTTTTTAATTTCAAATAAGTGATTTTATCAAAAAAATACAAGAGATAAAAATGTTTTCTAAACAAACTAAACTATCCCACATTAAATTTTTTTGCATGTATTTTGATAAGATTTTTTCTTTTAATTTCGTTAACAAGAAATATAGGGGTAGTTTATTTCAACCCGTTCCACTCAATTTTAAAAAGTGAAAAAATTACCAAAAAAGTGTGTTTTCCAATAACAGTAACGCTTCCATAAAATTTTATTAGTCTCTTATCTAATCTCTTTTCGTTTTTCAAAGATAAAAAAATAAAACATTATTTTTCCGCATCTTTGTACCGCGATAAAATATCTCCCTAATGGTTGACTTTTGACCCAACGTTTATGAAGCAAACTATCCTCTATTTTTGAACAAGGAATCAACCCCCTGAAGTTTTTCCTTTCATTTGTTTTGAAAAACACCCGTATAATATACATATGAATGATCCATTAGTAAGATGATATAATACCTACTTGAATTTTTAGATGGACTAAAAAGAAGACTAGAATTACTAGACCAAACTAGACTAACAATGCATTAAACATACATCAAAACAAATAACATTGCATGTTTCCTGACCGTTATTATACCGAATGATAAAAAACCGGCGTCTCAGTTGAACTTGAAAATGAACATCGATAGCATATTATATTCCCATATATTGTTTATTTTACATATAAATGACAGCGAGTAGGGTATTAATGTTCATAGCCATTGCTGAACGCAGTTTTTTTTTTCGATCATACGGTACCTAGAGTTGGAGAACACAATCAGCTTTACACAAAAACCGGTACCCAAATCGTTTTAATTACAAGAAATATTATTTTTTTTTTTTTTTTTTTTTTTTGTTTTTTGAATTTTATTATTTTTTTTTTTTTTTTTTTAGTTTTTAAGTTCTCTTCTTCTCTCTCTTCTTTCTTCTCTTTGTTCTACTCTCTTCTCTCTCATTCTAGATCTTCTCCTTTATTTTTCTTTTCTCTCTGTCTCTTCTCTTCTCTCTTCTTCTCTCTTCTTTTTTTTTTTTTTTTTTTTTTTTTTTTTTTTTTTTTTTCTTCTTCTTTCTCTTTCTCTTTTAGAAATGTCAAAAGCTGATGACATTTTATTACGCCGTTTCGTGTTGATTTTTGCAAGAAGAGGAAGAACTGTCACTTGTTTTATTATTTTCTTTTTTTATTTCACGAAAGTAAAAAGAGTTACCTATCTGATTCGTTCAGGCACTCAGTTTAAAGAATACTTAAAGAATATCAGTAACTTTTTTGACATAGGGATTTTATATTTGCCATGTTGGTAAAAAATAACGGTCAAAATTCAAAGTTATTCATTTTATAGACTATATTAGCACAGACAAAAATACACAATAAAAAATACGATCAGTTTCATTTATTTGATAAGACACTAACATTTTGACACCCTGTATATCAAAACACAGCGAAATTTTTCCTTTAACCTAATCGTTTCACTTACCAATTACGTTCAGTCTGAAGGGTAGAGATATTTTCGGCTCCGTGTTCACCTGACATTCGTAGATGCCGGAATCCCTTATTTGCGGAAATTTGATTTGGAGGGTCCAGTTGGACGACTTTTCCGGCCTTATCACCTGGAAAACGGCAAGAATTAGGTTAGGTTTGTGCGAGCGTGGGCATCGGCGATGCGGGAAACGTATCCCTTATTGGGTTTTAAGAAGAACGGGAGCCAGCCTGTTGCATCAAGCGTATAGGATATCGATTGAAATTTAATATTTTTACTGGATTTTTTGATTAAATTCGTGCTTACATGGAGGAAATGTCAATAATATCGAGTAGGGCTTTCAATATTGCATTTACTAATTTGTTATGGCATTTTATAAACTCGATATAGTGACAGCCGTGAAGCCAGCATAAATTTATTCTTCCCATTTTTGTATTCTACATCCCACTAGTCAACTCGCTTGCCCAACAACTGTTGCCGTTTGCTGTCGCCTTATTTTATGAACGGTTTGTACAGGGTTGTTCACCACATACGACACGGAGTATTGTAGCTAAACGATTAGATTTTTACAAATTGTAAGTTCGTTGAAGGATTATTAGATCTACAATTTAAAAATATCTTTACAAAATTTTTAAAAATATGAAATTTCAATTTGATGAAATTGCAGTAAAAATTTTAAGGCTTCATTTCTCCAAAGGTATCAAAGTTTTTAACACTAAATATTTACTGAAGTTTATTTATTGATCAGATATTGTGTTGCAATAATAAACAAAATACTACCTTATACAGAGTGTCTACAAATTTATATTAAATAATTAGCTTTTAGTGGCAATAACTTGTTTAATTAAAATGGAACACCCTATATATTTTACGAGAATCAGATACACAATTTAATTGTCAAATTATGTATTACAATTTTTTACCTATCTCTTCAAGTTATCGAAGAAAATGCTATTTCTTATAATTTAGAACTTATTTATCACTATACCCATGAAATAATGACAGTTTAGATTATTTTTACAGATGTAACAAATTTTCAAAGAGTACAGATACTAATATTGTCAATATAGTTTGCTTATTTCATTAAAAAGTAAAAAAAAACCGTTAAAATTTTTTTGTGAAAGAGGACCAATTAATATGATCCTAGTATTCAAACTACATTAATTGATTGTTTACATTGATTAATAATAATTGCTCCAAATACTGAAAAACTGAATTTTGTATGTGTAAGACAGTGTGGTAAAAAGTAACACCTTATAAATTTTATTTCATTTTTTGACGAATGCTTATTTATAACAGAGACGTTCAATTTCACAACATATTATTTTATTGACTCCTGAGTCAAATCCACATTTATTTACAATAATTTAATAATTAAAACAATTAAGTAGATAATTAACTAATTTTTAGGCGGAAACAATGGTGGTATATTTAACTCTTTTACAAATATATATTTAAATAGTTTTCTTTTTGTAAACAAATAGGTTTCTAATATTATTTTTACGACCTGTACATTGTGTACATATGTTACTTTAAAAAAGTCTAAAATGTCAATATTCCATGGGTATAGAGGATAAGTGAGGTCTAAATAATAATAAAATGAATTTTCTGCGAAAACTAGAAGAGATAGCTAAAGAATGGTATAATACAATTTGATAGACAATTAAATTGTGTTTTACGTGATCAGGTAAAACATACAGGATGTTGTATTTAAATTAAACAAGTAATTTCCGTTTAAAGCTAGTAATTATTTAATATAAATTTTTGGACATTCTGTATAAAGTAGTCTAATTTTTATTATATATTAACACTGTATACTAATCTAATTACCTGAAATCGTTGATCCGAAGTATAGGTCAGGATTCCTACTGTAAGGATGTGTAAATCCCGTTTGCGTATCCAGGAAACCTGGAACAAAAAATATATTTTCACTGAAAGCGGAAAGGAGTGCTGGGACAACAATAAACAACCATCGGAAGCAGCCTTGCCATACCGAAAAAGTTTCAATATAACTTTGCTTTTTATCAAAACCATTTTCCTTTATATAGGGCTGCTCGCCCAAAGGCATCTTTAACTTTTCAATTTTACGAGGAACTCAAGGTGAGGATAACTTATAAAAGGTGGTTTGTATATACGAAATGTGTCATCGTTAAAAATAACATTTAAAAAGGTATCGATAAAATTGATATTTTATCACCTGTCGGAAAATCCGTGCCGTTAAAGTAAAACAAACAATATTGTCATGCAAAATTTTATATAAAAATAAAATAGTTAACTGTAATAATTTTTTCCATACGTCAATGTGGTAACGTATATAGGGTGATTCACCGTGATGGCACGTTAGACCTTTATGGAGAACTGATGACTTGAAAGTTTGCATTTTTATATAAAGACACCTGTTCCATCTGTTTAAAATATTTGAAATTACAATGAGAGTTACAATCTTGCCGCATCAAAAGTGGTAGGATCTTTATTATTTTAAATGGAATACGGCGGTATATTATTACATTTTTGGAAACCACTTTAATATCTCATAATTTTTCTATTATACTAACCTATACTAGACGATCTTCTGAGAATAGGTCTTAGCAGAGCAGAAGCACGGAGATACCTCCGACTGCTCCACGAAGGACTCGCTCCAGAGGAAGCAAAAGCGAAAACACTTCTCCGAAAAGGGGAGAGTAAAGAAACCAAGAAACAACCTGACTCATCTCCATCAAAGGGCAAGAGAGGAAGCGAGAACCTCTCACCTCTTCTCCGGTGGGTAGAGAAAAAAGCTAGGAGAGAAAACCGCCCAACACCGGAAGGCAAGCAGGGACGTATCACCAGCTTTGCCGCTATTGCTGGACAAGTGAAAATGGCGGGTTGGTTTTCCCAGGGATTTCCTAGAAGAGGCTATACTGGACGAAAGAGTGGCGATCGGATCGCGACACAACGATCTACAAAATGTGGGTCAGCTGCGTTTAGCGTGGATACACTTTTGGGTGGGCATGATCCTCATAGATTGTGTATCTTAAGAATCGACAAATTGGTTGGTGGAAATCGCACCTATGCTTAAAAATTGTCAGGGGCCGGAACTGGTTACAGTGAAGGGAGAAAACATCCCTAAAGGAGTGTCCATCACAGTCTTTTTGCCGAGGAGCAAGGGGAAAGACACCACCTACCTGCTCAGCCTTATCCAGCCTTATCCAGGGTCAGAACTTCAATGTAAGGACATCGAATTGGCGAGTCATCAACTCGAGGGAGGAGGGTCATGGTCAGGTCCTCACAATAGGAATTGACCTCAAATCCAAGGAGGCAATAGAGATAGAGGGACATATCCTCTATTATAGATACGGGATAACACCGGTATCAGGTCCAAGGAGAGAGTTAAGTTAAAGAGGTGGAGAAAATGGAGACAGATCCTCCAGCCTCCACCTAACGGGTTCCTCAGCCGGAGGCAAGCTCCTCCACTGTGAAGAGCGGCACGGAGGGCCAAACTCCAACCGTGGAAGGTTGTGTACCCTCGGAGGAAGAACTGTTGTCAGAGGAGGATGGGAAATACCATGTCCCCTCTACAACAGGGGTATGATGGGTTATAGACTGTGTGATGACTCAAGGAAGGGGGCACAATAAATCTTTAAGGCCGCAGTGATTAACCCCCCTCTGACTCATTCTATTTTCTATTTTCTATTCTAACCTATACTGGATCTCTGGAGATTATACTAATCTATACTAGATCTGCGCTATGTGGTGGTCAATCTGGTTAATTTGGATCTCTATCATCTTCAATAAAACCCTCTCTGCTAGAGTACTGTGCACCAGACAATAATATTATTATTTTTCAGTGACAGTGACTTTATATAATCATAAATACTATTTCACAGGTTTGTTGACTAGGACCAAACCAAATCAAAAGCAAATACATGGTTTTAGTATAAAAATTACGAAAAAACGTTAGTGACTTCTTCAAAAGAGAATACCTCCATATGCTTAAATCAAGGAAAATCTTTGATTTTTCTCGGTTCTGAGGAAAATTTTCGAGTGTCTTAGACCTTTGGATGATTCCCATTCCAGGTTACGGATAGGGCTCTCCAGGTTCTTCAGTTCCGCTTTAAGCTGGTTTCCGCTTGGAAAGCAGAACTTCTCTGGTCCAGTTAGTGGAGTGTTCGCTCCTTTTCTAGATAGATCGTTTGCTTTTTAATTGTCTTCTATCCCTTGGTGAACGGGAACCCAGAGTAGGACTTCCTTTCTTCCTAAAGAAGCAGAGTAGGACTCTGTTTCTCTAGGCATTCTTTGAGCAACTTCGAATTGATGGTTTGATTATCGGATAAGATGGATATTTCGTGTTTTTAGGATAAATCATACGCATCTTTCGATATTGAGAAATTGAATCGTTTAATTCAATACAATTTATCATATTGAAAAGAATCCCAATACCCATGACTATTTCCAAGCCAACGGCGATGTCATTTCTTTTCGATCGTAAGGCACAATCAAATTATACGAACACTTCAAAAATCCTTAATTTAGTTTAATTTAAATAATGTGCGAATTTCCAAGCGTTCAAAGGTTTTTCTTCTCCTCTTAATTTTCTGTGAAACGTTTGATATCTAAAAGTAAGTTTAATCTCATCCGACAGAAGCAATTTGTATCTAAGAGCAATATAATGCGGGCTTCTTTGACCTATATTTTATTACATTTAGGTTTTATTATAGTCTCTGCGCCTTTTGCGTTCCAGATGTTTTATTTCTATTTTTCTTTTTAGGAGTATAATTCATTTACCGACATAAATTTGTTTTATGCGGAACAATCCGCTTTGTAAGCATACGTTTTCTGTCTTATTAAATAAATGTAATTTATACAAGGCGATTCTCGACGATGATAGGTTTAAGAAAAACAGCATTTTTTGAAAATTTAATTTTTTACACAAAGGCACGTACTCTATATAGGTAACATTAATAGTATTTTGAAGAGACATGTCATCATCATTATCATCATTTTTAGTTTATTCAGCCATTTTCAATTATCGTGTAACCTCCCTTACATACTCTCTTTGTAGTTGGGCCCATTGTTATCTATTTTTGGTTATGCGAGTCCAAGTTATCCCTGTTAATTTCCTAATACGAGGCATGTCTTTTAAGTAAGTACCGTTTTGCGATTCCGCCGCCGCAGCGCTACGGTCGGCGTTCCGCGCATGCGCGCTGGTTACCTACATCTCTTGTCTATGCACAGACGCCAGTACAGTCTGATTTCAGCCAGAGTACGTTGTTTACGGAGTGCTTAAGATGCCTGACAACTTTATTCCCGCCGATTGGGTTTCATACGGGTCATATGATTTCTTTAAAGCCAAAGGCGCAAACCGATCGATATTCATCGTGAGATCTGTGGAGTTTACGGACAA
Organism: Sitophilus oryzae; assembly: GCF_002938485.1. Taxonomy (NCBI): domain Eukaryota; kingdom Metazoa; phylum Arthropoda; class Insecta; order Coleoptera; family Curculionidae; genus Sitophilus; species Sitophilus oryzae. Next base: position 33,136 of record NW_022146339.1, on the reverse strand, counting down.
AACATTATGAGTGATGGAATGGTAAGGAAACGGGTGAGAGCATTTAAAGATGGCTGCACGAATGTGCATGATGAAGAACGTAGTGGGCGTCCTTCGGTCTTTAATGAAGATTTGGTGCATAAAGTGGACGAAAAGGTGTAAGAAAACAGACGCTTTATAATTTCATCATTGTGCGACTACTTTCCTCAACGTTCTCGTAGTGTTTTGTATCGTATTGTGACCGAGAACTTGAATAACCGGAAATTGTGTTCACGTTGGGTTCCAAAAATGTTGACGGATTTGCACAAAAACCCAACGTTTAAAGCAGTGTATTTTCCTTGAGAAAATGCACAATGAAGGTGAAGATTTTTAGACAAATTGTTACTGAGATTTGAAACATGGGTGGCCTACGTCACACCAGAATCGAAACAACAGTCAATGGAATGGCGACATTCATCATCACCCAAAACAGTGAAGTTGCAAACAATTTCTGCCCGGAAAAATCATGTGCACAGTTCTTTGGGACAGAAAAGGAGTATTGCTTGCTAGTGGAGTTTCTGCCTCTTAATGAGACAATCAATGCAGTATCTTATTGTGAGACATTGAACAAACTGCGCCGTGCAATCCAAAACAAAAGACGTGGATAAGTTGAGTAAGGGTATTGTTTTGTTGCATGACAATGCCCGTCCACATATAATCGGACCAAAGATCTCATCAAATCTTTTAAATGGGAAACTTTAGATCATCCTCCATACAACACTGATTCCTGCACTTGAAGAAAAACCTGGGCGGTCAGCGTCTTAAGACGATAACGAAGTCAAAACAGTTGTGATACAGTGGTTAACCAGTCAGGCGGCAGAATTTTATGAGGAGGGTATTGAAAAACTGGTGCCACATTATAACAAGTGCCTCAATATTCACGGGAATTATGTAGAAAAGTAGATTAAGTTACAGGCTTTCATGTAAAATAAAATTATTATGATACTCTTTGCAATGTTTTTTTTTTAATTCAAAATGGTTACTTTACTTAAAAACATGCCTCTATCATGGTTCCATCTTAGGTACAGATTACTTCTAGGTCTTTTAATTTCTTGCACCATTCTGTCATTTTGTGGTCCATCTGCTGTCCGTTCTTCTTGCCAAATATCCTGCCCATTGCCACATAAGGAATTTGATTCTGCGGATGACATCAATTACCTGGGTCTTTTGTCGCATCCAATCTATTCTTTACGGTCTCTCTTGGTTATTGCCAGCATATTTCTTTCCGTTGAGTTGCCGAGCGACCTGCAGTTTCCTTTATGATGTCTGTTTAAGTGTGTCCAGTTTTCGTATGCATAGGTCATAACTAGTAATACATTGGTCGAATGTTTTCTTTTTTAGATAGAGTGACATTCTTAGATTTGAATATGATTGATTTCTTGTATTTTTTTTTTTTTTTTTTTTTTTTTTTTTTTTTTTTTTTTTTTTTTTAGAGAGAGAGAGAGAGTGGGAGAGAGAGGGGGTGTTGATTTATAGAGCGCGTCAACAGCGAGGGTTTTAGCGCTCAATAATAAGCTTTATTTACTATGAGGTTATTTTTAAATTATTTTAAGTTAGAAAATTAAAGTTTTTCGTTATGTTGATGTTGCTCCAAATCAACTTTATTAATCTCGAAATGTTAAAAAGGCGAAAATATTCTCATAACAACAGGTAACAGCATTAAAAACTTAGACCTATGGAGGCAAAGGTGGTAAGCATTCAAAAAGAATGTGCCCTAATGATTATTACATGTGACAAGATGGAGGGGGGTCTATTTTGATAATATATATGACACTGGGGTATGATATGAGTGTCCTGTGACGGTTCTAACAACTTTACAGAAAGATCCTCGTTCAAGAGAATATATATTTTGATACAGATAGATAGTGCCAAGGAGGTAGATCTGCAAGCTGGTTAGCCCTCTGAGGATGTTCCGCATTCCATTTTGTTTTGAAGAATTCACTTTTTAAAAAGTGAAATTTCTGGAATCGACAACGGATGGAGTTCCTTCAATATTCCGTAAGAGCGTTGCCTCGTAGCCAGTTTGTCTGCTCGGACGTTACCAGCAATGTCAGAGTGTCCAGGAATCCACATAGTTTGTAATTTGCTGTTTCTCTCTCAGTAAAGTTTATATTCTATCTCAAATGCTTTGGTGGGCGTGATGAGCTCGGGTTTAAAGAAGCAGCATTGTTGAGGAACTAATGAATCATATAGTATTAATGCTTTAATCGCATGCTCCGAATTTGGATAAGAGCCTGATAAATAGCTGTGAGTTATTTATAGAGAGAAATTAGGTAATCTGATTTTTTTATTAGCAACCGGGCTGTAAAAAGCACAGCCAACACCTTTGTCAGATTTCGAGCCATCTATGTAAAAACAAATATAGTCACGATATTTTTTCGTCTAAATTTGTATTAGACTTAGTTTTGTAAAGATATCTGATTGCTCGCATTTTTTGCACTTACAAAATCTATACACCGAAATAGATCCTTCCATGAGGGGGCAGTGGGAAAAGTGATATGGATGTTAGAACACTCTTGGGAGGAAAATAGTAGTATTTTATATTAATGGGGCGTTGGTATTTTGGATGAACGGTATACGTTTCACTGTCTTGTAAGTCGAAGAACTTGCCATGGTCAATCAAAAAAGGCTTTGACTTAATGGATATTTCATAATTAAGAGTATGGAGAATTCTCCTGTGATACAAGGAAGAATATCCAGATAAGGCATAAATACTCTCCACCGGTGTAGTGCGAAAGGCACCCAATCTACTAATTAGTATTATTCTACTATTTCCAGTGTTGTGTTATTTAAAAGGATAAAGATTAATAAATTAATAATATATTATATACCATACTATTTAATATTACAAGACACAAAATTATTTTCAATAATGCTTGATTGTATAATCTTCTTAAATTGAAATTAAAATATATTAAATATCGTAATTAATCTGAACGAGAAAATTCCACAACATCATACACTTTTGTTTACACTTGAGATGAAAAGGTAGTTAATTTGTCCTCTTTGTTTATGTGCGTTTTTTAAAAAGAATTTACCTGAATCAGATCCCGTTATTCATTTATGTGCCTCTATTGAGTTTTCCTTCTGCATTGAGAATTTACAGGTACTTAACAAACAAAACTGCTGGTGTTTGTAATGGTTAGATGTTGATTTAACGGATATGTTTTATAAAATTAACTCTCAGTGGCGTACGATAATATTTTTCAAGATAAATAATAATTATTTGAAGCATGATGTTATTTTTTTAATTATTAAAGAAATCTGTTTGAACGGCAACGACACATAAAGTGGGCAAATTTTAAAGTTTGATTTGTAATAAAGTTTGTATATATTGTGCTTTAGAACATTTCGATGATATTTTTGAGCAATTGGTAGTCAAGTTATTTGAATTTTTAGACCTCTTTCTGTTCTTAAACCGAAAGTTCTACCCGCTGAATCCAGAAGGAAAACAAAATGTTAATATTTTGGTAAAATTCTTTGAAACACCCTGTAAAAAAAAAAAAAAAAAAAAAAAAATTTAATTATTTAAATTAATCTTTTCTCGATAATTTATTCTTGGTTCATCTCAGTAGATTAATTTTTTATGGAGATATTCGCTTTTGAAGAAGACATTTTACATTAAAACCATGCATTATAATAAATTATTACTATAAAAATTATTTTGTATAAATGTTAGTATTACACCATACGATAGGTAAATAATTATTTAAATTGACTTCAGAATATAGCTAGCTTTTAACAAGGATATAAAAACATTTTTATAATTTTTTCCTAAATGTAAATACGAATAAATCTATTCTAATTGACTACAGATTATAAAAGACTAAAATTAAATAATCCATAGCTTTATTAATACTTCATACATTGCAAGTAATGTTTTAATAAAAAGGTCAGCTAGTATCCTATAAAATTAGAAACTTGTTGGAAATTGGAATTCTAGTAAATTATGAAAACATACGTACGCTGGCATCACCGGTCCGGAGAATTTTACCCTTGACCTTTGCCACTTTCCCGTGTCCATCCCACATCCACGAACCACTCAACCCAACCTCAATTTCCTAACCGACGGACAGGCGAGCGTCTTCAAGGCACTGTATCAATTTGATGGCGCTTCAAAAGCTTTCCAAATTAAAGAAAGACCGATTACACTTTCGGTCGGATAAAAAGAGCATATTATATCAAGTTTATTAATATGGATGGGGTCAGAAGGTATTTGATCGCTGCTCGCATGACGGGTATAATATATTTGGAAGCGTGTGTTACGGTGGAATGTTTTTTGTTATTCAGATAAGACGTAAACAGAAGTGCTGCTTCTTTAGCGGTAAAGTCAGGTTTTGCTGCGGGGTTATTATGGAAATTATGCATAATTTCCGTAGGTATGATGAACATTTCTTTATACAATAGTATGTATTGGCTACTAATTATATTCAAACCACTACTAGAGCCTGGTCGTAGCATGTTTGTTTTTAATTATAATTTTAATCAAACAAAAATCCTTCGATTGTAAATATTAAAGTGTTGGTAGATGTAAAATAATATTTCAGTTTGAGCCCTATTATGTTGATTTTTGAAAGTCTGCAGTCACAATGAGACATGATCAAAAATTATTGTGTGTTGATTTCTATTACACCATACAATAGGCAAATAATGATGAAATTAGATTTCAGAATATATAACCTTTAATTGAGCTGTAACTAAAGTTATGAAATATTTTTGCAATTTTTGTCATAATATAAATACGAATAAAAAAAAAAATATTTTCTAATTGGTCACGGATTATGAACGACTGAAACTAAATAATCCAAATCCTTTATTAATATTTCCTACATTGCAAATGTTTTTTTTTTGTTAAAAATTCAGCTGGTTTCCTACAAAATTAGAAGCTTGTTGGAATTTGCAATTTTAGTAAATTATAAAAACACACACGCATCAGTAACATCAATCTGGAATATTTTTACCCTGACCTTCCCACTTTCCCGTTTCTATCCCACATCCACGAACCACTCAACCAAACCTCAATTTCCTAACCGACGGACAGGCGAGCGTCTTCAAGGCACTGTATCAATTTGATGGCGCTTCAAAAGCTTTCCAAATTGAACAGAGACCGATTACACTTTCGGGCGGATAAAAAGAGCACGCTGTAAATCAAGTTTATTAATATGGATGGGGTCAGAAGATATTTGTTCGCTGCTCGCATGACGGGGCATAATATATTTGGAAGCGTGTGTTACGGTGGGATATTTTTTGTTATTCAAATAAGACGTAAACAGAAGTGGTGTTGCTTTAGCGGTAAAGTGAGTTTTTTCTGCGGGGTTATTATGGTAATTATGCATAATTTCTCTAGGTATGACTAACGTCTCTTTATACAATACATGTATTATAATAAATTATATTCAAACATCATTGTATTCGGGTCGTAGCATGTCGGAGTCGAATTAATTTTGATGAAACAAAAATCCTTTGATTTTAATTATGTTGAAGTGTTGGTAGACGTAAAATAATATTTTAGGTTGAGCTCTATTATGTTGATTTTTGAAAGTCAGCAGTGACAATGAGACATGATTAAAACGATTTTGTGTTGATGTTAGTATTACACCATACAATAGGCAACAATTATTTTAATTTGATCTCAGATATATATAACCTTTTAACTGAGCTTTTAACTAAAGATATAAACATTTTATTATTTTTTCCTAAATGTAAATACGAATTACGATATGAATACTACTTATCTTAGATATGGAACTGCTGTAGATTATGCAAATACTAAAATAAATAATCCGCCAATTCTATCTAATGCATTCAAATAAAGTTGTTTTTAATAAAAAGATCGAGCCAGTTTCACCGTACGAAATTGGGATTTTACGTTGGGGTAAGATTCTGATGAAATTATGAAAACACGTAAGCTGGCAACACCAGTCTGGAACATTTCACCACTTTCCCGTTTCTATCCCACATCTACGAACCACTCAACCCAACCTCAATTTCCTAACGGATGGACAGGCGAGCGTCTTCGAGGCACTGTATCAATTTGATGGCGCTTCAAAAGCTTTCCAAATTGAAGAGAGACCGATTACACTTTCGGGCGGATAAAAAGAGCACGCTGTAAATAAAGTTTAGTAATATGGATGGGGTCAGAAGGTATTTGTTCGCTGCTCGCATGACGGGTATAATATATTTGGAAGCGTGTGTTACGGTGGGATGTTTTTTTGTTATTCAAAATAAGACACAAACAGAAATTGCTGGTCGTTGTTTTTTAGCGATGAAGTCAGGGTTTTACCGCGGGGTTATTATGGTAATTATGCATAATTTCTGTAGGTATGATTAACATTTCTTTATACAATACATGTATTTACAATATTCCAAACATCATTGTTATTCAGATCGTAACATGCTTTGTTTTAATTATAATTTTTAATCAAGAATTTTTTTTTATTATTGTTTTGATTTTAAATATAATATTAAAGTGTTAGTAGATGTAAGAGAAAATAATATTTCAGCTTGAGCTCTATTATGTTGATTTTTGAAAGTCTGCAGTGACAATGAGACATGATCAAAATTGTGTGTCTTGGACATGACCACACCATACAATAGGCAATTATTTTTAGTGACACCAAAGAATATATAACCTTTGAGCCTTTAACTAGGTTATGAAATATTTTTTGTAATTTTTTCATAATATAAATACGAATAAATCTCTTCTAATTGGTCACGGATTATGAACATTTGAAACTAAAATCCAAATCGCTTTATTAATAAGCTTCCTACATTTACCAAATATTTTTTGGTAAAGTTCAGCTAGTTTCCTACAAAATTAGAAGAAGCTTCGTTGGGTGCAATTTTTGTAGTCTCATACACGTACCCTTACACATCAATCGAATATTTTTACTTGACCTTTGCCACTTTTCCGTTTCCATCCCACATCTACGAACCACTCAACCCAACCTCAATTTCCTAACGGATGGACAGGCGAAAACTTTATATATCGAATTTGTGTGTGTGCTAAGCTTTCCAAGTATGAAGAGAAGCGTGTGTTACGGTGGAATGTTTTTTGTTATTCAGATAAGACGTAAACAGAAGTGGTGTTCCTTTAGCGGTGAAGTCAGGGTTTTATCGCGGGACTTTCATTGTAGTGCATTTCTTTCTAAGGTATGGTAAATGTTTCTTTTATACAATTTATGTATTATATTAACGAGTTGGTGTTAATTTAATCGATGTCAAAAAACCTTTGATTTTTGGATAAAATTAAAAATTAAACTATTTATTTATTTTACAAAGAGGCAACTTGCCTGCCGGAAGCAGCATAAAAACATCCAAAAAGCATCGTCGACTTAATACTAATATATAACGTTTTTGTGCACGTTACTATTACATCTGGAAGAAAGATCTATTTTTTTAATTTAGTCCTATAAATTCTAACTCATGAATATAAATGAACACTGAATAAATAAAATAAATGCTTCAGTATCTAAAATTTTTTTTTCTTAATTTGCTGAACAGAGGTAAACTAAACAAAGAAACAAATCGAAGCAAACAAACAAAATATATTACAAAGTAACTACAAACCCACAATACACATATCTCCATGGCGGCGCAGTGCGTAGGGTTTCCGACCACGAACCGAGGATTCAGAGTTCAGATCCGGGTCAGGGCACCAGTTTTGTTTATTTTCGTTTTATATTCTGATGAAGTAAGTATTCAATATTTGTTTGTTTTTTTTGAATAAAAATCT
>NW_022146339.1:10213-20317 GCF_002938485.1 Sitophilus oryzae | reverse complement strand
CCAGTTACGTATTGCTGATAATTTCAATTCAAACTGTCGTTCCTTTGGAACCTCTGCGGCGTATGAGAGGCGCCACCCTGTATAAATTTTTAAGTTTTATATTTACATTGATTTTAAGAAAATGACAATGACAAGAAACGACAATATTTTAATTTTGATAGATATAATTTAGAAAGTTTCCACTACAAACTGATAAAACTAGGAAAAAATGTGCCAGTATTAACTTCAATTTTTTTTGTTTACTAATATTACGGAGTTACTAATTATTAGAAATTAAGCCTAGCATGACAACGAAGACGTGTAACGAATTCCTTTATATTTATGTTTTCTTCTTAAACCAATCAATCCCTTAAAGCGACGTTAGCTTAATACATTTATATCCACCCCATCGAAACCACAACAAAAACAAGCTGAATTTGTTTGACCTAAATCAACCCACCCCCAGCGAAAGTGTTCGATTTTTTCTCACCCTTCTTCACGCATCGCCGTATAAATTGCCGAAATGAGATAAACCCGCATAAATTGGCGGGTGTTGAATACATCACTGTCGAAAAAAGGGGAGAAACAAGTGCCCTGGAAAAATATCTAAACCTCGATCTAAACTAATTTCGCAAAACGCAGAAATATTTTTAATTTAAATTTTTTTATTGGGAAGCTGTAAATATTACTTTAATTTACGCTAGAATTATTAATTTTAATTATAGTTAATATATAAATTACTCATGAGAGTTGTATAATAATTATTCTCCTGTAAAATTTTCTTGAATGTTTGTTCTCCTAAAAAGACGAAAAGCACGTTATTTGCTTTTTATTGCCTTTGAGTCCTACTTTATTAACCTTTTCTTTAAACTTTTCCATTCTTTTAATTTTATTGCCTGAAATAAAATATTTTGAAAATGTTATTTTTTAACAACAGTTTTTTAATATTTATCACAAAATACTTTAAATTAGAATCGCCCTGTAGTATAAATTAATAATTTTATTTTTTTTTATTTTTATTTACTGTCTATTTCCGCTTTAATTACTAATACCTTATATATAAAGTTGTGGAGATTCTAGCATTTTCAAACATGTCACTAAATTATAAAATGACGACCAAACGCCAAAATTTCAAAAGTGACTTCCATGCTTATTTTAATCAATACCACAAATTACCTATAACAGATGCGAAAGAAAGCGACTGCATCGGAAACCGCTCGGCAAACCCGACACTCCTATTGAGTGGTGTAAATACACCAGTCGTTTAGTACGGAAACCTATGCTGTGTCGTATTCGATTGCTGGAATGACATAGTGCGTGGTTATATGTTTCTTTTTAAAAACGCGTGTAGGATTTTTGTTGAACTTTTGAACTGTTATTTCTAAGTTTTGGTAATTTGTATATCTTATTTTAAAATGGGATGCAAATGTGTTTATTTATAAGGAAAAAAAAGATATTTATAGTATAAATAATTAATTTATTTAACAAAATTTAATTAAAATGTGACAAAAATAGTTACCTTTCTATTGGTTCTATCGGACTATTTCGACTATATAAATTTTTATTTGTAAACTTTAATACATCAAATATTTTCAATCTAATAAATAATTTAATGATGGGAAATAAGAGGAAATTCTCACATGGGTGGTCAAATTTTATAGTTTTCATTATATCAAACAGCCGCTAAGAAATGTTTTCAACTCAAAATGCCTTTTTAATTATGTTTGACTACATCATTAAAAAGGGTCTCTCAAACACATCAATGTGATATTTGTCTAAAATTTGCAAAAGAATCCGAATCGCTGGATAACTCGGAAATTATTTACCGATTTAAGCCTTTGATCATGAAAGTGGAAAAATTTGTTCATTTTATTTACAGGCTGGAAAAATTATTTATATTAAATTTTGACGAGTTTTGCACTGAAGAAAACATTCAGAGGCTGTTTGATATAATGAAAAAACTATAGAATTTGACCACCCATGTGAGAAATTCCTCTTATTTACATCATTAAATTATTTGTTAGATTGAAAATATTTTATGCATTAAAGTTTACAAAAAAAATAAAGATTTATATAGTCGAAAAAAAAGTCCGATAGAACCAATAGAAATGTAACTATTTTGTCATACATCTTTAATTAAATTTTGTTAAATAAATTAATTTTGTATACTATGAATACCTCTTTTTTTTCCTAATCTCAAACGAGCTGATATAATATGACGAGCAATCTATTAAATTACTGTGAGATTATACAGAAAAGTCCAGCCAGACTTCGAGACATAGGAAAGTCAAGTCCATTTAGCGTGTGTCCAAATTTTGACAAGTTTTCAAAATGACAGTTTTGTTTAGACTGACGTTTAATTTCACCTGACTCTCGGTGAATGATTTCCTTTTTATGGGGGTACATAAAATCTAAAATTTATTTACATGAAGATATTCAAAACTTGGAGCAGAAAATATTTAATGCCTTTGTGACACTGTCACCCCTGATATGTTATCCAATGAGGAGGGATTTTATGATCGTTTGGGCTATTGTTTAATGCAGAGGGAGGCACTTTGAACAATTTTTGTAATTTTTTAAATTTCATTATCCTGTTTTTTACCTGCTCACCCATTACCTACCTTGACGAACATGGAAACGAAGGTCCTTTTCAGGACCACAAATATTTTGATTGAGGAAATTGGTAACTTTTTGGATTAAAAACAAAAGTTGTTAATATAATACCAATTTAAAAGTGTTTTAGTAGTTTTAATACACACTATGATATAAAATTTATTATTATTATAATGTACATTATAAATACTATTGTTCATTCGAAATGGCATTAAGGCCCAATTGCAACAATGATTTAAATTTTTCTTAAAGATTAGTAGAGCTTAGAATGAGCTGCATTTATATTTACTTTAATATTCACCTTAAATGAGGGAATTTGACTGATACAATTTTTGAATTTGAATTGTTTTTAATGATACTAACAATTTTAGTTCAATTTTAAATAAAATTTATTTAATATTATTTAGAAATCCAAGAGATTTGAAATCTCTTTAGCGATTTATAACATTCTCAAATGAATTACAGGTGCCCCTATTTCTATGAAAATGACACAGCTTTTTTTCATAGTCGCTGCAGTTGCTATAGCTATAAAAAAAACTAATTTTTTATAGTGTGAAAATTGCGACACACGCTAAATGGACTTGATTTTTCGTATGTCTCGAAGTCTGTGGACCTTTTGTATGCCTCGATAACATATTGGTGCAGATTATTTTCACCCAAACAAATAATAACCCAAACTATACATTGATGCGGATTGTCTATGAACTCTTTCTGAAGGTCACAGAAACCTGAACGCGTAATTCGGTGTTCTTTTCGCATCTGTTATAGTAGTTAATTTGTGTCATTACTATGCAAAAAGACCCCTTCAAAAACTCGTGGGATTTAATATATTGACCGGACTATAACGATTTCTGCTTACTTGTTGACTTTAAGATTTATTGGTGCAACTTGGGTTTACTGCACCCCACTCTGCAGTTTAACTGACAATGACATTAGTAAATAATAAGGAGTTGATTCCTTTTATGGTTTTATTTTTTTTTTATATCTAATTACAGTTATATGTCCTGGATTGAACGAATAACCTAAATAGACATTAATAGAACCTTGATAATTTGATATTTTATTTGCTGTATTGTAACTAAAATAAAAGTTGAATACTGATCAAACTTCATTTAACTAAAATTTGTAAAAATTTCTTTTCTGTTTCTATTACTTTAAATGTACTTCCACAGCAGCACATCGCTTGTTTATATAGCAATTGGAGCAATTGTTACTTGTATTCGACGTCTTGTCGTCTTAGAAGATCCGAGAAAATTCGTTTTACTCTTTCTCCTTTGATATTTTCTTGAATGTTTGTTCTCTTAAAAAGGTGAAAAGTACGGTATTTGCTTTTTATTGCCTTTGAGCCCTACTTTATTAACTTTTTATTTAAACTTTTTTATTTTCTCAATTTTTTTTATTTTAAAAACTATCTGGGGTTTGACAGTTAACATAGACAGGACATCTATGTATAGGCGCACAAGAAGGAAATTTGAACTTGGACAACGGTCAAGAAATTACTCGGTGTCAAGTGTATGAATAACTGGGAATTACATTTGATAACACTGAAACTGATGGCAGAGAAATAGAGAAAAGAATTATCAACGCGAAAAAAATAATCGGATGTCTAAATGGAATCTTATAGAGCAAATCAACATCAAAGCGAAGATAATTCAATATATATATATATGAGACCATGATAAAGGGCAGCCTTCTATATGGAGCAGAAACATGGAGCATAACTAAGAAATACAAGAAGAGGATAGGAAGAGAAATAATACCATAAAACAACAAATGGATATAGATGGCACGATAACACAGGATGTAGAGAGAAAGCAGCTGATCTGGTACGGCCATGTAGAGCGAATAAAGAATACAAGATGGCCTAAGAAAATAATCAATTCGCAACCAAAGGGCAGAAGAAAACAAGGAAGACCGAAACTGGAACGGCAAAACAGCGTACACAAAGCGATGAGTGAAGAAACCTGTCAACAGAGGATTGTACGAATAGAATAGGCTAGAAATTGGATGTCGGACAACGTAGAAAAACGTTTTAAACCGACTATATAATATAAATAATACTTCTAAGTAAAAAAAAAATCCATATCATTTTAAAACAGTTTCCGTAACTTTAACAATTTTCCCCTTAAAGCAGACTTAATGATCAATATCAGGCACCTCAAAAGCAATTGCCTCAATTTTGACATGTCTCTTGTTCCTGTTACCGATCAGGATCCAACCCAAACTCAATCTAAACTTGAGCATTCTGCATTCAAATGGTATCGATTTATTTACAAGAGGCCAATAATAGTAGGGTTTGCCCTCAACACCTTGCTTTAGTAGACGTTAGAATTGAAATGTAATATAAATATGTTATGTTGTAGAAATAAATAATACACAATCTAATAGGGTATTTTTTATTTATACAGGTTGGTCCGAACTGCATTCCGGAAACTTCGGCAGCATATTCTGCAGATAAAAATAAGTAAAAAAGTTCGTATAAATGTATGTCCTAAAATGCTTAGTTTCGCAGATATACTCTGTTTTTTTTTCTCAGGTAAGTTTTCGACCTCGATTTCGATAGACGATGACAGAAGAAAAGCAGATGATGTCCCATACCAATCTATTTATTTTACTAAAAAAAGTTTCTAATAATTTTTAAGTTAACTATGGATGGGTTTAAATATAAATCCGTCACGCGTCGTCTCTTGTTGTTTTAACCAGTTTTATTGGTTTATTTCAAAAACAGATCATATTTCAATTTTATTGGTTTGACGGAACAATGAACGACAAACGGACGCCGATGTGTATGAACTCGCCTTTAGATTTTTGAGTCTTGTCGAAGTCTTGCCAAATTATAGGTTATACCTTTGTGTCAAGTTATGTCAAATATCTGCGTTTTGGAAGATGATGCATTTTGATTCGTGTTATTACGTGTGTTTTGTGTCTTTTGAAGTCAGAGCGCAGTTAATAGTTAATACTCGATGCCCAGGCAGAAAGTCTTATACATCAATAAAGTTACCATTAATAAATTTTGTATACCATCTCGTCGTAGATAAGTACATCTCATATATGGTACAAGGATCGTACAAAACATATCGTCACCCTAGAATAAGATTGTTCTATAGACCATTTCGATGAAACTGAGAAAACAAGGTTTAAAGTTTAAACTGGATATCCGTGAACACTATATACCAAAATTGTTCTATTAAACATATAAATTAAAGATAATATAAAAATCTATCAAACATATCTATTTATTTTACTTTTAGAAGCTTTATTTAAAAGATATTAGTGATTTTAGATTTGAATATAGAACAAATGTGTCTATTACCTGTGCATTGAGCCGATTTTAGGGATATAGCACAAAATAAGGGGATATAGAATAATATAATACTCATTTTAAGCTGATTTATTTGTATTTCAAAATATTATTTCAACACAAAATAACTGAAGTGGAGACATTAAGACATTAACTAAAAACAACATAAAAAAATAATAACCTAAAATACAATAGTCGTAATTATTCGTTTGCATTGTTTATTAAAAACTATCATTTTTTCCGCCTATTTGTTTGGTATGTATAGTGTTAGAATAACTTAATCAGATTTTAAATCTGATTTTTAACTTTCTTTGGATTATATAAATGTTTTTTTCAGCTATCTCTAGTATTGATAGTATTAGAGAACGATTGAGCAGTCAATTGAGTTGAAGCAGCTGGTTTCACAAAATTTCAAAGTGTGAAACATTCGAATTTGCTAACAAATCAGGCAATCAGTGTTTTCAAATGAACGAATCAGTTTTCAAATGAACGGATCAGTTTTCAAATGAACGATTAAGCAGTCAACTGCGTTGAAGCAGTTGGTTTCACGAAATTCCAAAGTGTGAAACATTCTAATTTGCTAACAAATCAGGCAATCAGTGCTTTTCAAACGAACCGATTTACCGCCTATTTGGCAAACGAACGTTTAGTGGTGCAATTTTACCCGCTTAAAACAAAAGCCTTAAATTTAAATAAAAACAGATACATACATTTATGTTATAGAGAAAGAGATCGAGAATAAATGGATATAGAACAATCTAATTTTTATGCATAGTAACATATTTTTTGATCTATTATTTTCGTTCCATATCCACTTCTTAGGATAAAGAACACAACAATTCTATTTTTTTACTGTAGCCTTAAATAGTGATTTTTGGATGTGGGCCATTATATGGTTTCGCGACTTTCAAATTAATATGGATATAGTACAAAGTATTAGATTTTTTTTCTTTATTTGTGAATTTGGCTATATTGTTTTTGTGGATATAGAACAAGCTAATTCTGCATAAAAAAATGGTGTATGTAACTCATTTTACCCCAAAAGTGGATATAGAACAACCTAATTCTAGGGTGACGATATACTACTGGAGTAGCTGTAAAATATCGACATCACACGATAGGTAAATAATGGATTTTAGTACTGTAGAAAAATAATGTCAAAAGGTACTGGTTAAAAAAAAATAAGATTAAATTTAATTAATCAACCTTTAAGGTATAAAATTTGGTAAGCGATATTATTAATAAAATAGTTTGTTTTATTTATTCCTGTGGAATATTACAAATTTGTATTTGCACCTAAGTTATATTGATAAATATAATAATGAATGCGGGAAGTTTCTTGAAGCTTGAAAATAAAAAATAGTTACATTTTATTAAATTATATTTTTTCAGTTTTATGCAGTTTTTTTCACAATATTTTGAAGTAATCAATTATCAGTCAAATTTAAAATATATTAATTTCCTGCTATGCGTTCCAGTTTTACCAACTTATTTCTTTGTGAAATAAAATAAACTACTTTGAAATTGAAATAACCAGATGCATCTATCATTGTCAGGAACTTGGCGTTGGACAGACTATACAGGGTTTAGAAGTTTCATTTTATTGATTTTTCCAAATAATGCATACAAGTAACGTAAATATTTGGATGAAAGGTGGTGTCTGGGAGTATTTTGGCATGAGAAATTTGATTTTGATGTCAATATAATTCCTACATATAGAAAGCGCTACCAATATATTTTTACTGATTTGAAGAGTAATAACTTTTCGTCGTACCTGTAGTCTGTCCAACGCCAAGTTCCTTGACAATGATAGATATCTGTCATTTCAATTTCAAAGTAGTTTATTTTATTTCACAAAGAAATAAGTTGGTACAACTGGAACGCATAGGAGGAAATTAATATATTTAAAAATTTGACTGATAATTGATTACTAAAATATTGTGAAAAAAACTGCATAAAACTGAAAAATATAATTTAATAAATGTAACTATTTTTTTATTTTCAAGCTTCAAGCTTCCGCATTCATTATTATATTTATCAATATAACTTATGTCCAAATACAAATTTGTAATATTCCTGAATAAATAAAACAATTTTAATAATATCGCTTAGCAAATTTTATACCTTAAAGGTTGATTATTAAATTTAATCTTATTTTTTTAACCAGTACCTTTGACATTATTTTCTACAGTACTAAAATCCATTATTTACCTATCGTGTGATGTCGATATTTTACAACTTCTCAGTAGTATATCGTCACCCTAGAATTAGGCTGTTCTATATCCACTTTTGAGGTAAAATGAGTTACATACACCATTTTTTTATGCAAGAATTAACTTGTTCTATATCCACAAAACAATATGTAAAATTCACAAATAAAGAAAAAAAATCTAATACTTTGTACTATATCCATATTAATTTGAAAGTCGCGAAACCATATAATGGCCCACATCCAAAAATCACTATTTAAAGCTACAGTATAGAATTTGTGTTCTTTATGCTAAGAAGTGGATATGGAACGAAAATACCAGATGAAAAAATATGTTACTATGCATAAAAATTAGATTGTTCTATATCCATTTATTCTCGATCTCTTTCTCTATAACATAAATGTATGTATCTGTTTTATTTAAATTTAAGGCTTTGTTTAAGCGGGTAAAATTGCACCACTAAACGTTCGTTTGCCAAATAGGCGGTAAATCGGTTCGTTTGAAAAGCACTGATTGCCTGATTTGTTAGCAAATTAGAATGTTTCACACTTTGGAATTTCGTGAAACCAACTGCTTCAACGCAGTTGACTGCTTAATCGTTCATTTGAAAACTGATCCGTTCATTTGAAAACTGATTCGTTCATTTGAAAACACTGATTGCCTGATTTGTTAGCAAATTCGGGCTTCATTTCCACACTGGCCCAATGGCTCACTGCTCCAACTCAATTAACTACTCAATCGTTCTCTCAATGCAGAATAACTGAAAAAACTATTTGCTGTAATCAAAGAGATTAAAATCCCGAATTTAAAATCTGATTGAACCATTCTGGCACTATAGGCAGGAAAAATGACCGTTTTTAATGTTGGGAAAAAAATCAGTTAATCCTCGGTATTTAATGTCGATGTTATCGAGAATCCTCATTACCTGCAGGTGTCTCTGTGGGCATGCTGAAATGATCTGCTTGCTTGTTTTTAACACACTGTTGTCGCTGCTGCCTGCAATTAATATTTAACAATAAAAATAAATAATTGTTTTAATATTTTAACACTAGGTAATAATGATGTGGTCTTGTTTGTTAACTCGACTTTGAACAATCGCTGAGCAAATATAGGTCTGGTATTCCAATGACTGATCGACGTGTCAATGAACTAAAAACCTGTTTAATAGCATGTTGATCACCGGCTCACGTAATGCCTAATAAACTGTGTCCAGGACCATCGTGCTATTTTAAAGTTCCGTGCGACATGTCCAGTTTAAAATGTGTGTTTGAAACTATTTAAAAATGATAAAGATGCATCATCTCCGACTAAGACGCCGGAGAACTTTCTTCATGCGGCATTTATCCGTACGCCAATGGCTATGGAAGACGATGAGGTTCGAAGATGAGCTTTACAAACAGTACTGCTGGCCTCATCAATGCCGTCAATGAATGTTACGTCGGTATACGGCAACAGCTTTCCAGTAAATGCCAATCGAAAAAACGTTGTTGACGTCTCCTTTCGTTGATGAAAATGGTTTTACAGTACGCAAAATATGGCCCAGCTAATGAAAATATTGCAAGGCCTAACGAAATCGGCTGTCTTTCATTTTAAATAAATAAAATATACAGCAGCAGCGAACGTGGACATCTGTGGGTATTACCGTAAACATCTTCGCTGCGTGGTGACAGATGCCACGCTGTGCGCAACCTGGCAAAGCAGCCAGCCGCTGCTGGCTAAATGAATGGAATGGCGCAGTAAATATTGCGATATTCGCCTGGCACCATCATCCCGTTACACGCTGCGTCTGGTGTAACGAACGCTGTGACTCAGGCTTCTGAAAAAATGTGAGATCAATGTTGGTTACTGCGCTTTGGAATACAACAGAGTAACATCGACGCTGGCCCAAAGTTAAGCGCAGTGAACTGTCTTCGCTGTGTTAAGAAGACTGCGAATGCTTTCCGACAGCTTAACCTTCAAGCCACCCTGTGCCAATGGTAAATGAAGGAACTGCGTTCAATG
>NW_022146339.1:0-6966 GCF_002938485.1 Sitophilus oryzae | reverse complement strand
TGCGGCTACGTATTGCTACTTGCCACAATGTTGAACGATCAGGTGCAGTAGTTTCTAGATAGCTGTTCTGTGACTTCTGCGTTGAAGTTCTTCTCAATACCGTTAAACTTTTAACAATTATGGTGTACTCCCTCTGCAGAAAAGGAACACCAACTTATTTTAAAAGTAATGAATGTGGCAATCGGGTTGTGCAGATAAACTAACAAACACCTTTATGGCAAAATTGTTCGCGAGTTAGTAGCAAAATTTCATGAAACTGGTTCCGTTATGAATAAAAAGTGGCAGAGGGAAAATCCTGTAGTAAAAATGAAGCTATGGAGGTATTCGTATTAGGCCAAGTTGCCATGGATAGTACGTTGTGTACAAGAAAATTAGCCACTTAGACCGGCGTGAATCGTACATGTGTCCAAAGTTGATATTAAAAAGTTCCACCCGTACAAAATTCAGTTGGTACAAGAACTCAACGAAGACGTTTTAAAAATAAAGTTAAATAAAGTTTATTTTAAAACAAAGTCTGGATTATCTCTACTTTTCACAAGTGAGTAATACAATTCATAATTGTTAAAAAATTTAACGATATTGAGAGGAACTTCAACGCACAAGTCTCAGAACAGCTATTTCGCAACTACCGCACCTGATCGTCTGCTAACCTTGCCGCAAGTGAAAAAATACGAAAACATCTAGGAAATAATAAGAAAAACAAAAGCAAACTGGTCGAAGGAATTTATCTTTATCATTTACTCTGATAAATTTTAAATAAAAAAAACTTTTCAAATTTCAATCCTTCATTTTCAATGACTCCAACCGATTTTCAAAACGAAGCGGGAAAGTATAGAGAATAAAAAGCCCTTTTCATTACGGTGGTACCACTCTGGACTTCTTTCTCCATTTGAAAAAAAAATGGGGATGACACCCTCGCTCAGAGGGTTGAAGATTTTTTGGGGCAAAAGTTGTCCCCCTCACAAACAAAATTGACGTGATTTTGGATTTTGAAAAAAATAATTCTGGCCGTTATGCCTTTGGGGAACGTTTTCGATGGGCCAAATTCTGTCGTTTTTCATTACTTTCATTGAACTGACACTCAGAGTAGAATGACTTTTCTTTTTGCCTCGAATTGTTCAGTTTTTTATGCATTTTTTGACCAACTTCTAATTGATTGTTAGTGAGTTGATCGCATTGGTTAATATATATTCCACCGCCAATTACTAGGTTTGTCATCACTTGTGTTTTGGAAGTATTTTGACATTTTTCAGATGCTTTTAAGTTTAAAACAATAATAAGTTTGAACTTAACATTGGTGTGTTCCTAAAATAGCTTCAATTTATTATTAAGAAACTTTTTATTTTTCAGATAAAACGCGAATTTTTATGTTGGTATACATAAATTAGATTTATTGATTTATTCAATTGTTTTTATTACTTTGTCTCACTGTAATTACTACAACTTTGTTTTTAAATGACACCCCAGGTCAAGGACTGTGACATATTCTAAAAGACTGTTCGATCGCGTCAACTCGCCGCTGTCGTAGTCGCCGCGGAATGCTACGTCACGCGCTGACCAACGCTCCACAGTGCGGCGGATGGTTATTCTAACGGGACAAAATCTCAAGAGCAATGTTTGGGACTTAAATCTAAGAACGTAGCAAATGGTCTAATATATAGCAACTATATGGTTAAATTCTATTTATTTATTAACAACTTAATTATTAATAAATAAATACAAGATAATAAAATCTATATATCTGTACATGACACACAAAACCGTATTGTAAACTATTGCCAAATACATAAAATTATGATATCAGGTGAAATAATTTCTTACAAAACCTTTAGCAGTTTTTTTAATTACTTTGTAATCTTGTGACGCCCTCTATACCCTATTTTAAAAAATATATTTTATTTTGAACTTTTTTTTTTTTTTACATTTTAATTTTAATTTTGTCATTCTGCAACGTTCAACCCATTTATTGCTTGTCTTGTCAAACCATTGGAAACTGAACCTTCAGCATTCAACAAGCCCAATTCCCAGTACTGCACCAAACAACTAGCTGTAACCCAAAGTTATCCACCATTCACAGGTCCATGTCGTTTTTGCCCTGTCTGCAGAACAAAGGCACGAAGGATTTCCAACAAATAATATACGTAATAGTAGAAAAGTACATACCTTGGCAATCTTCAAACATAATTTCCATTTCTAATAAAATGGCTAAGCACTTATAAATATTTTGTTTTCGCATGATCTCTGCCTTGCTGAGCAGAAAACGACCAAATTTGGTTGATAAAATGTATCGAAATACAAAGAATATTTATGCATTTTTGTATCAATTGAAATGTCTACTATTTTTATTCTTATCAGTACACATTTTGGCTTATTTCTAACCAAACGCTTTTGTCCCGCTAAATTTATCTTCCAACGCACTGTGCGCTCGTCCGTCAAATGCAAAAATAACTGTCACTGTCTAAAATTTTTAGCGCCAACTTCAACTCGGTCAGTAGATGACGTAAAAAAACTGACAGTGCAGGAAGATATGAATCGAACTATTCTTATCTCTATAGTATCCTTGACCCTAGGTATCTTTTTACTTTATTCGCTAGAAAATGACACTCTGAATAGAATGACATATCACATGTTAACTTTTGACATTTTCGCATATGTTTTTTTTAAAATTGTAACATGCGGTTCATAACGACAATTTGACTCAAAATACCAAGTGTGTGGTACCAAATTATTCGTAAAAAAATGCTTTTCCAAATATGCAAATGAGCCACCCTTGTTCCATTTGAGAAAATTGAGATATGAATGAAAATACGATTTGGACACATTTTAACCGGCCAGGACAAGACACGAAAAACATTAGAAGATCGAATCTATTTTTCCAAGGAACCGTGATTAAAAATTAGTATTTTTAACACATCTATGGCACTCTGAATTAAAATTAAAAATACGATTTTTTAAGCCACAATGTAAAAAAATTGACATATGATATGTAACTGTATTCAGAGAGTCATTTTCTCTCGAATAAAGTAAAAATACACCGAGGGTGACACTTAAAAATCAAAAGTTGTATAATTTCCGGTGAAACAGTGACCAAAAACAATTGAATTCGTCAATCCTAATTTAGGTCTATCATATACTAACATATCAAATCTCGTTTTTTTTATAAACTCACCGGCAAAAAAAACCGGCCACTTAAAACTAGACCCAATTTTAAAGTTAGATTTCTCGCGAACCACTCATTAGATTTTGATGATTTTTCTTTTAAATTGTAAATTAATTCCTTTTTACCGGATGCTAAGTCAGAAATTTTTATTCCGAATTTATTTTGACCATATACAGGGCACAATAATAAGACGAACTTTTTTGCCCGAACTTTGTAACACCCTGTAGGGTGCAGCAGCGGTAGTAGCTATTGCTAAATTAAATCACATTGTAGCCTCATCTTTGGTGAGCATTTTGCTTTTTTAATCACCATATTATCTCTTTTTGTATTGGAGATATGCTGTTTTAAAACGAACGTCTCGGAAAAATTCAGAATTCATCTCGGAAAAGGCAGAAAGTATTATGTGTAAATAATCAAGGCGACATAGGCGGATTTATGAGTATTTGCAATATCAGAAAAACGGTTGTCAAATTAAAAAATGCCATTATCGGTAACGGATGTTGCTCGTATTGTGGCTTTAATTGAGGATGGCCGAAGTCAACGTTATGTCTCCCATACCCTTGGTATATTTCGAACAACAGTCCAGGATGCCTGGAATTGGTATATGGAAACGGAAAATTTCACCAAGCGAGTAGATACTAGATATTAGTCCCTTAAAGTTTCTTTACCTTTTCTTTTAATTTTCATGTTTTAGTTAGTTTACGTCTACGTTCTGATGTTTGATTTGATTTTAAAGCTGTTTTCGAGGCGTTTGTTTTAAAGCTGCGTATCTCCAATACAAACAGAGATAATGTCGTGATTAAAAAAACAAAATGCTCACAAAAGATGAGGCTACAATGTGATTTGATTTAGCAATAGCTACTACAGCTGCTGCACCCTACAGGGTGTTACAAAGTTTGGGCAAAAAACTTCGTCTTATTGTTGTGCCCTGTATATGCTCAAAATAAATTTGGAATAAAAATTGCTGACATAGCATTCATTAAGAAGGAATTAATTTACAATTTAAAAAAAAATCATCAAAATCTAATGAGTGGTTGGCGAGAAATCCAACTTTGAAATTGGGATTAGTTTTTTTTGCCGGTGAGTGTATGAAAAAATAAAAAGTTGTAGTGTGAGCCACTTTTGAGATGCACCCGATATGCTGCGTTACAATGGAATTTCAAATTGGCAACCTATTGAATGGCGCTTACCTCATATTATTTTGATTAGTATTTTTAAAATGAAGAAAATAAAATCTGTATTTTATACAGCACCGGTAAATAAAGTTCTTTTCTGAAAAAAATAAAAAGTTGTAGGGGTGATCCAGTTTTGAGACGCACCCGGTATGCTGCGTTACATTGGAATTTCAAATCGGCAACATATTATGGCGTTTACCTCATATTATTTTGATTAGTATTATAAAAATGACGAAAAGAAAAGCTGTGTTTTATTCAGCAAGGCTAAATAAAGTTCTTTTTATATAAATAAACCGACTTGAGTTAGTACACCAGAAGGCATAAAATAAGTAAATATATACCCGCGTCTTAGACTGCTAAAGCAGGGGGCTTTTCGACTGTAGCACAGAATATATAAGACGGGATTTAGTATGCAAATAGTTTCTGTTTTCGTACGTTTAGCGCTAGTAAGTGCCCTCCCATGTTTTCTCCCAGGCAAATCCAGGTTTAAAAAAGTCTATTGAGCTTTTACATAAATAAAATCAAATACACATATGTCCAATCTTTAGAAGAGAAGAAGGTATCTCCAAAAAATAATTTATTGGTATTTCGCAACTGCAAGAAAATCTACAAAATAAAATAGTTAATTTTGGTGAACACTTCTGCGTTAATCCAAACGGAAACTACTTGTCAGAAGTTAGGTTTACAGATATACAAATTTGCATAAAGAACAAAAAAAAATGCTTCACGTTTCGGAAAGGTTATCTCTTTCCGTCGTCGGAAGCAAAAAAAATACAAAGAATAAAGAAAAAAATATTTCAAATATTTAAATAATTCAACTATTTTTTTAAAACTTTGAACACTTTAGTTTTTTTAAAACAGATACGTCTACAAAAACCGTTGATGTTCTGTTAAAATGACATTATATCAAGTTAAACTTCAAAATTAACAATTACTACCTAATAACAATTACTTAATAAGGTAAAACCAAAAAACCCCAACCTTTCTGTATGATTATTTTTAATTTTTACGTATGTTACGTTTATTTATGTTATGTTCTTTAAAATCAAAGACGCGATTACCATACATTACTAACATCTACAGATGCATGAGATACATACATTTATTTTTATTAGATTGTATTAAAAAAGCCTTTTTTATTGTTCTTTTAGAGGCTATCGCTTCTTTCATTATAATTTTGGCGTTATTAAAATTTATTCTGTACCCTGTGTCCCATGAATGCTGACAAATCTTAGATTTGTGAAAATCTCCCTTTCTTAAATAATTTTTGTATTTTTTAATTCGAACATTTAAGGGTCTAGATCTTTCACCAATGTAAAATTTAAATGGGATGTAAGTGTATTTATTTTATTTTATTCAGTAGTCTTTTATTTTACTGAGTAAAAAAAATATAAAATATAATAAGCTTTTGCTTTAGCAACAAGTCCTGAAGCCAATATGGACTTATCGTATTCAAAAAACTCTTGGGATGTATCAAACAAAGCAACCGAAATATTATCCAAAGATACCAAAACAAGGTACTGCGAGGTATTGTTGAGGCACCGTGGGTATATATGCAATGACAATCTACATAAGGACTTAGAAGTGGACAATCTCGACAACGTTATCGGAAATCAGTACAGCAATATCGAGACCTACCAGCTCCTGGATAGTGATGGCTTATTTAGAAGACTGAAAAGAACAAAACTATTTGAGCTAGTGTAGTGTTACTACAGCCCAGTGCATTCAACACAGGGTGCTGCAACAGAACTGACAGAACCAAAATTACTATCATAGGATTAGTATTTTGTATTTAACCGTAGCAAATTAAGTCAAAAACAAATAGCTTATTAGTGAACTTTACTAGATTACTATACTAAATTGCCCAAGGATGATTAAAAAATCATTTTTCCGAAATTATTGCATATAAATGTTTGGTCAAATCAAAAGTCGTTCCAGGAAATATAGTCTAGTAAATGAAGGTTGAAACCAGTGGCGGCTTAACCATAAGTTCAAAAATGGTCAATGCCCCCGCACCCAAAAAAAATCAGAAGAAAATTAGAAAAAACCTATTTAAATTATTCTTTTTGTAAATAACTTTTTTTATCCTAAGACATTCTAAACTATTCCCAAAAACCCTCCAGTTATCCAATTGTCGCTTCAAAACGTTTTATTTTATCCATTTCCTCTACTGCCGGTCAAAATTTCATTTTGTCCTTCGTTCCCGCTCTGTTTTGCACGTATTAAACTCCAAATGCCGCGGCTCGTTGTAGCATTTTTTATTCCCTTTAATAAAATTGAATTTAAAAATCTATTTTTATTTAAATTTCTTAGTATTGGCGCCATCTATTTGCTAGATGCCAAAGATACCAGACTCCATTTGTTACAGCTCTCTTGTCTCGATATTTAATTTTTATTAGCGCATCTATTCGCTAGATGTCAAACTTCATTTTTTACAGTTCACTTGTCTTGTTTATTAGCGCCACCTATTCGTTATATGCCAAACTTCCTTAATTGCATTTCACTTGTCCCAATCTCACTTCGCTGTGGATTGCGATTTTCTGTTCTAATGATTTCGATCATATGATATCACTTTTTTCTCTCATTTTGTCTGTGGTGAATAGGGTTTTTTGGTTTCGGGTTCTGAAACTG
>NW_022146338.1:102360-108287 GCF_002938485.1 Sitophilus oryzae | reverse complement strand
TGTCTATGATTTGGGGTTTGTATTTCTCGTTTAATGTTTTGTCAATAAAATATGGTGGATAGTCGTTTTTTATTAATGTATTTTTTATGTGGTTTATATCTCTGTTTAGTGAAATGTCGTCTGTACATATTATTTTTGCCCTATCATATAAACTTTTTATAACACCTTTTTTTACACTTATACTGTGATTAGAAGTGAAATTTAAGTATCTATCTGTGTTTGTGGGTTTTCTGTAAACATCTAAAATTAATTTATTTTGAAACTTTGACACTAAAACATCAAGAAATGGCAAACGATTACCTCTCTCTACTTCTAAAGTAAATTTTATGGTAGGTTCGCGAGAATTTTTATAATCCAAAAAAAAATTATATAATCCAACATTTTTAACTTGATATCTAAACTTCAAAATTAACAATTACTACCAGATAACAGAACATCAACGGTTTCTTGTAGACGTATCTGTTTTAAAAAAGTAAAGTGTTCTCGAATAGTTGAATTTCAATATTTTAAATAGTTTTTTTCATTATTCTTTGTATTTTTTTCTTCCGACGACGGAAAGAGATAACTTTCCGAAACGTTAAGCATTCTTTTTCTTCGTTAGGCAAATTTGTATTACTATAAACATAACTTCTGACAAGCAGCGTCCGTTTAGGTTTAACGCAAAAGTGTTTACAAAAAATAATTATTTTATTTTGTAGATTTTCTTGCAGTGCAGTGGCGAAATACCCATAAAGGATTTTTTTGAATAGATGAATCCGCCACATAGGTATAGACATTTGTTAAAACAAGTTTCGTTGCACGTCATCAGTGACACTATGCGTCGTCTTATGAAGTTTGCTGGTGGGCGTATTATGATGTGCAACCAAAGTTATTTTAATTCCCTATATGTTATATCCGCCACACTTTTTTGAAGTACCTTGATTACTTTATAATAATTTTAAAATGTGCATCTTAACCTTCCCCATAATTTTTATATCTAAGATTTTTTTGTAAACCTCGAAACAAATGAGATATTGGACTTTCCTCTGTCGTTGACTCACCCTGTACATACCAAAGCTTTTTTTTCATCTGAAAATGTAAAAAAGTTATAAGGATGAGCTATTTTTGAGAAACACCCGGTATACTAGCCTTACAGGCACATTACTTATATGGAAAAAGAAGAAGAAGACGAGGAATGAACAGGAAATCGCTCTTAATATAAAAGGAGATGAAGATTTTTTATTCCCTGAATTTTCAAACGATATTTAAAATTCCGGAACGGGAATATAAAAAAGTGATTGATACGTGCTTATTTTTTTAACTAGATAATCGATTTGTAAGGATCTTCCAGCTAAACCTAGTTTTTGTGCTCCACTCGTTTAATTGGAGATGGCTGGCCCCATTTCGTAAATGAAGCAAGCTCTCGCAGACCTAATCCGACCTCGTTCGAAATTTTAAATAAATTATCCTGTCCGATGCAAAAAGACCGCAGCATTGAAAAGGACAAAGATTTAAATTCAGTCCCGGACACCGCCGTAAAGGACTGCATATGGAAATGCGGCACGCCGGGACAGCCGCAAGATATATCCTCCGGATTATGATGCAAGAGGTCTGCCGTTCCGCAAGACACATTAGTCCGTCACGCCGGTTTATGTTGCCTGAAATTGCTCTAATTGCGCTTGATATATGGATTTAATGTAGGGTGGGCGAATATATTTTATCATACCGCGTTAATATACAGGGTCGTACAAATTGTATTCAGCAAACTTCAGCATCATATTCTGCAGATAAAAATAAGTAAAAGAAGTTCGTATAAATAATAAATGTATGTCCTAAAATGCTTCGTTTGGTAGATGCAGGGTGTAGAGGGAAAATTCGTGTCTGGATATCTTTTGACATGATAAATTTGATTCGACGTCAATATGACTTGTAGAGTCCTTCACTCAGGTTTCTCTGATCACGAGGCAGTATTGACAAAGTTTTTGCTAAAATCCAAATGCAAAAATACCTCGCGCTAATTGGGCCGTATTTTTTCGGATGAAAATTTTCTAAATTTTCACCACCTATGTCTAACAACAGAGTGGGTTGTCCTCTCGGCTGACGTCGATTCCGAATTTTCTAGATTTATGGATACCTTGTCTAATCTGGCGTACAAGGCGTTTCCTCTTAGGCCTATCAAAAGTAAACAAGGTATACCCTGGTCTACTACAGGCTTGCGTATATCTGCAAAGAACATGCGCTCATTATCTCACCTTAAGAAATTCACGGACACGTCTTTTTCATAATTACGTGAAACTTTATAGAAAGGTTTATCGTAAGACTATGAAAGCTGCCAAGGACATTTATTATAATGCGAGGCTAGCCAAAGCCGGTAGTGTCGCTAAGGAGACTTGGGCTATTGTAAATGACTTAAGGAATAAGACTTCTTCGTCTGGCACAGTCTTTAATTCCACCTGCAGATTTAAACACTTACTTTGTTAATGTGGCTAAAAATTTAGTGAACACCATAACTCCTTCCCATGATTCACTTTCATATCTCCCTAAAGCAAATGAGAATTTACACAGTTTCTTCCTCACGCCCGTAGCATTAGATGAGCTCCGTAGTACAATTAATAATATTAAAAACAAATCCTCATCTGGGACTGATGGGCTTACTCTCAAAATGTTCTCTGAACTTCCTGAATGCACATTAAACCATCTTACTACTTTAATTAACGAGTCATTCCAAAAAGGAGTTTTTCCAAACTGCCTTAAGACAGCAATAATTATTCCTCTGTATAAAGGAGGTGATAAAGATGAAGCTTCGAACTATCGCCCAATTGCACTCCTGCCCACATTATCTAAGATCATTGAAAGATTGGTTAAAAAAGGTTTCTATCTTTTCTCCTTAAATATAAAACACTTACTACCCATCAATTTGGATTTCTAAGTAACAGTTGCACAAATGATGCTATGTTCGACCTTTTTAATAATGTATACTCTAGCCTGAATAACCATCACTCTACAGCTACAATTTTTCTGTGATTTCTCTAAGGCTTTCGATTGTGTAAATCATAATATCTTAATTAACAAATTGCAATACTATGGTTTCAGGGGAGTGCCGCTCGAATGGCTTAAGTCATATCTTGGCAACAGAAGGCAGCTTGTGAAGATTGATACGTCTATGTCTTCTTTGTAAGCCTATAGAATGTGGATTGTCCCTCAGGGTTCAGTACTTGGCCCTATTTTGTTTCTGGTGTTTATCAACGACATTGCAAATCTAGACATTAGCGGTAAAATCTGCCTCTTTGCGGACGATACTAGTTTCACTTGGAGCGGCCCAGATGTTGGCGGCGCTATATGATACTATATCCAGTGACTTACGCACCATTAAGTCTTGGTGCGATTCTAATCTCTATGCCTCAACCTATCAAAAACTAAAGTTTTGTCATATAAAAGTACTATACAACCTTTTGTACTTAATAACACTACTATTGACGTCGTGGACTCTGTGAAATTCTTAGGACTTCTTGTAGACAACTCGTTAAAATGGGACTTTCACATTGAAGCTCTATCAAAGGAAACTAAGCGCTGCCTGTTTTGGCTAAAGATCGGTTTCTAAGGAACTTAACTTCTCAACCTCTAGAATAGCCTATTATGCCTTTTTTGAGTCACATCTTCGTTATGCTCTTCCATTCTGGGGTACTTGCTGCGCAACAAAAATTTGATCGTGTTTTCATACTTCAGAAGAGAGCAGTTCGATATTTATTGGGACTAAACAGTAGAACTCACTGCCAGAATTTCTTTAAAAATTGGAAAATACTGACTCTTCCTTCTTTATTCATTTTGAATCCGTTTGCTTAATCCGCAAGCACATATCTGCTATTCCCGAAAGGCCATCTCATAACTATCCACTTAGGAATGCAGAGCACAATTTTATCTGCCATCCCCGAGCTCAGAACTAGTTAAGCGTTCAATACTGTACAATGCCAAAAAAAATGTACAATCATCTGCCTTTGAATATCAAATCGCTTTCATTCTTTCCCGCATTTCGCAAAGCTTTAAAATCATACCTACTGAGAGAGAGCCCTATATGCGGTAAACGACTTTTTTTCTTGATGTTTAATTATGAACAATTTTGTATTTTAAAATTTTGATCATCTCACACACTGGTCAAAGGTCAAGTATTTAATATTCTATAACTTTAAAATTATATCTATTTACTGCGTACTGTTCTAAAATTGTCCATGTATATTCTTTTTGTAATTTTAAAGACTTAAATTTTTTGAATTGTATTATTTGTATTGTGTATTTTTTGTTGTTTGTATTTTTTGTGATTTTGTTGCTTGTGAGTGCTTTGTCGATGAAGCTGTTTTGGCTTTGCACAATAAAGCGTTGTTTGTTGTTGTTGTTGACTACTACTTGTAGGGGCGCCACCTACATATTTTCTTACTCATTCGAAGTGTAATAACTTTTCGTCCGTACCTGTATACAATTACCGAGTGCAATAATATACATTTCCGTAATTTTTTGCAGAAAAAATGTCTCTTAGGAAATATCGCTACAAGCAACCGTTTTCAAAATATTTAAAATGAAAATAGTCAATATATGTCATTAGAGATAGTTATTTTACTGATATGTTAAATTTGGGAACTTTTTTTAAGGTAACCATAATTAAAGGAAAAGGTGCCCGGTGGCGTAGAGGTACAGGCTCTCGTCTACCAATCTCAAGGTGTGGCTTCGAATCCTACACCAGGCATTTCATCAGCCGACTATTTTTATTAAAATAAAAATAGTTTGGGTACCTAGGTCGACTCAGCCTTAAATGAGTACTTGGGATTCACAATCTTGAGGTTAATAAGCTGTTGAAGCGTAGTGCTAGCCACATTACTTTCCTTGTATACCGAACGACTCTAGCATGGCAAGCTGTACCTTGCTACTCCCAAGGCGTTAAACGCTATATACGGGAGCTATTATTATTATTATAATTAAAAAAAAAGAAAAAACAGGTTCTGTTGAATCTTTGGAACCAAAACATTTTAAATTTATTATTTTAGATTAATTACTATCCAGTCACCATGTACAGGGTGAGTCAACGATAGAGTAAAGTCCATTTTCTCATTTGCTTCTAGGTTTACAAACTTCAGAAACAATGGTACACTGACAATTTTTTACCACACTGCAATTTAAAATTTGTTTAAACAAATTTAAATATTACAAAAACTATTAATTTTAGGTATATAACATTATATATAAAAAAAGTTATGAAATTTTACGCAGAATCGAAAAATACATCAAAATGTTTTTTGGTTCCAAACCAATAACTAACTCGCTTCTCTGGACTAACACAGGCCATGCTAAGTCGACCGATACAAAATGACTGCTACGCTTCAACGGCACGGGTGAAATCCCAAGCTCATTGGGCAGGTGTTTAAGTAAGCCACGACGCAACAAAACCAGTCGACTGTCCGCGGTCAGCCAGGGCTGCAGACAATGGGCGAGCCTACGCCACCGGGCTGCACCTTTCGCTGGTCTCGGTGCACAAAGTTCCCAAATATTACATATCAATAAATAAACTGTCTGGCTGTTTCATTTTAAACTCTTTGAAAACCGGGCAGCTCGGCCTGAAGTTGCGCAGCCCGTGCGCTTTCGACAATTATCGCTGGTACGGTTTCAGCCACGCTCGGTGGCGGGTGCCTCATTGTTTAACAACAACAGCGACGAAAGCAAGGCAGCTCGTCGTTGGCTGCAACAACAGGCCTGTACAGGCAATCCAGAACTGAGATATTTAAGGTACGAAAAGTATATGCGTGGTTTGTTACAAACATTACGCAGCTCAAATAGATATGAACGCAAAGTATAAATAATCTTGATCGGACGATCAGTACAAGAAACTCACAAGAACCGTTATATCAGAAAAAGAATGGTTTACCACCTCAGCTGGTATGTTTAACTTTTGCAAAATCATA
>NW_022146338.1:16974-97691 GCF_002938485.1 Sitophilus oryzae | reverse complement strand
AAAAAA
Organism: Sitophilus oryzae; assembly: GCF_002938485.1. NCBI lineage: Eukaryota > Metazoa > Arthropoda > Insecta > Coleoptera > Curculionidae > Sitophilus > Sitophilus oryzae. The sequence continues at coordinate 97,685 of NW_022146338.1, read as the reverse complement.
TTTTTTAAAAAAAAATTTTATTGTTTTATTTGGGCATATACAAACAACCCTAATTTCTCACCGTTCTACCATCATCCCCCTACTTTTTAAAATAGGGATTTTTTTTTTAAATTTTTTGTTACCATCTTCGAAACGGCTTGATCGATTTGATGAAATTTTATGTATGCACATATCTGCGAATACGCTGTTATCGGGTTTTAATTATATACTCTTAAAGATATAAAAATACAAAAAAAAAAAATATTCCTTTTTATTTTGTAAAAAACAATATTTTAATTGTTTTTTTATTGTCATTAAGAAAATACTAAACCCTAAAATTTTCAGCCGTTCTACCATTCATTCCCTATTTTTAACAAGGGGTTGTTTTTAAATTTTTTGTTACCGATCTCCGAAACGGCTTAACGATTTTGATAAAGTTTTAATTTGTATATTCAGACTCTAAGAATAAGTTGTTATCTATTCTTATACCCTTAAGTGAAAAGGGTAGCCGAGAGGGTAGCCAACCCCATTTTTATTTTTGGGAAAATATAATAATTTTTTTTTATTTGCCTAAAAATACAAACAACTTCTAAATTTTCACCGTTCGACCATCATCCCCTATTTTCTAATAGTGGTGCTTTTTGAATAGCCGATCTCCGAAACGGCTTGGCCGATTTTGATGACATTTTATTATGCATATTGAGTAGGTCTGAAAATAGTTATTTGCTCTGTTTTTATACTCCTTAAGTGGTAGGGTAGCCACCCCATTTTTTTTTTTTGAAAAAAAAATATTTTAATTTTTTTTTATTTGGTCATTAAAGAAATACAAATACAACTCCGAAATTTTTCACCGTTCTAACATCATCCCCTATTTTTTAACAGGGGTTGTTTTTTAAGATTTATTTTTTTTTTTTTTTTTATATATATTTTTATTGTTGATAAAATTTTAATATGTTATATTGCAGTACGTCTAAGAAGAGTTGTGTTATCATTCTAACCTTAAGTGGATAAGGGAGCCGAAGAAAGACCCACCTTCATTCTTTATGTTGGAAAAAAATAAATGTATTTTTTAATTTGGCCTTAAAAAATATCAAACAACTTCTAAAATTCACCGTGTAGACCTCATCCCCTATTTTCTACTAGGGGTTGTTTTGATATCCTATCTCCGAAACGGCTTTGCCGATTTGTGATTGCATTTTATATTTTTTTTTTTTTTTTTTTTTTTTTTTTTTTTTTATAAATATTTTTTTATACTCTTAAGTGATAAGTGTAGCCCACCCTCAGTGTTTTGATTTTTGGATTTTTTTTAAAAAAAAAAAAAAAAAAAAAATACAAACAACTCTACATTTTTCACCGTTCTAGCCTATTTCTCCTATTTTGCTAATTAGGGGTTGTTTTTTTGATACTATCTCCGAAACGTTTTTGCCGATTTTGATGACATTTATTGATGTATATTGTGTAGGTTGTGAAAATAGTTTGGTTATGCTAATTTTTTATACCCTTATGTGTTAAGGGTAGCCCACCCCAATTTTTTGATGATTTGAAGAAAATAATTTATTTTAATTTTTTTAATTGTGACAGTTTAAAAAATACAAATTTTTTTTTTTTTTTTTAAATTTCTACCATCATCTCCTATTTTTTAATAGGGGTGTTTTTTTTAAGTTGTTTTTTTTTTTTTTTTTTATTTTTATTTTGATACAATTTATATGTAGGTATATTCAGTACGTCTAAGAATAGGATGTTATCTATTCTTATACCTTTAAGTGATAAAGGTAGCCGAGAGGGATAGCCTACCGCTCAGCATTTTTTTTTATTTGTTGAAAAAAAAATATTTTTTGTGATTGGCCTAAAAAATGCAAACAACTCTAAATTTTCAATTTTTTGTTTTTTTTTTTGGCATATTATACAGATAGGGTTGTTTTTTTAAGTTTTCTTGTTACCATTTCCGAAACGGTTTGGCCGATTTTGATGAAATTTTATTATGTATAATTGATAGTCTGATAAATAGTTTGTTATTATTTTTTATACCCTTAAGTGTGGTAAGGGTAGCCCATTCCCAGTTTTATATTTTGAAAAAATATATATATTTTATTTTTTTAATTTTGGCGATTAAAAAATAGCTATAAGAACTCTAAATTTTACCGTTCTACCATCATCCCCCTATTTTTAAATGAGGGGTTGTTTTTTAATTTTTGTTACCATGCCGTGAAACGGCTTTGACCGATTTGATAAAATTTTAATGTAAATATACATCTATAGAATAGGTGTTACTATTTTTTGATTACCCTTTGTTGGGAAGGTTAGCCCACCCTCCATTTTATTTTTTGAAAAAAAAAAATGGTTTTATTTTTTTAGTTGGCATTAATAAGATATTCGAAATAACCCCTAAATTTTCACCTTTTTACCATCATCCCCTATATTTAATAGGGGTTGGTTTTTTTTTTAATTTTTTGTTACCTTAAATACCATTAATTTTATTTTTATTTTGAAGAAAATTTGATATGGATATCAGTAGTGTCTGGTTTGGTTTGGTTTTGTCACAACCTATTCCTCAGGTTGTAATCTATTTTTTACACCCCTAAGTGATAAGAGTGGCCCACCCCAACTTTTTTTTATTTTTTGTATACAAATTTTTATTAAGTTGTTTTTATAGTAGTGTCTTATTTAGGGTGCATGTCCAAAATTTCTTCTGGGGTACACACTTCACATAAGGGACCCCTGAACAGAATTTCATACTCTTAGTCCTAGAACGGATTTTCACATAAAAATTTTTATACAGAATTTTTTTTTTACCGATTAGTTTTACCCCCTTAAGGAACGAATTCCAAAAATCGCTCTAATTGTTCAATTACGCTACATAAATAACCTCTGTGCAAATTCTAATATTCCTTGAACAGAATTTATTGTCCCAGAACGTTCAACCCTTCATTTCACACCCTTAGAGCGCGAATTTCCAAAAACTTGGCTTCTTAGTGCTTAATTTAGCGTTACATAAAAGGAATCATACTCGGAAAATTCATACTTTCTAAAAACCGATTTTAACAAATTTTTTTACAAATTTCATCCTTATTTCAGGGGATGCAGGCCTAGAATTGCTTAATAGGTACTGCACTTTCTCATTTAAGGGGACCTCTGAAAGAATTTCATAGTCCTGAGTCCAGGACGGATTTACATAAAAATGTGATGACTAAAAATATTTCACCGCCTAGTTTTAACCCATAAGGAATGATTCCAAAAAGTCACGTCTAAATTATTCAATGAAAGGAAAGTGCAAATCCCCGGAAACAAAATGTTCAGAAGAAACCGGGTTTTTCACCCCTCATTTCACACCCTTAGAGGGCGAATTTCCAAAAATTGCTTCTTAATGCTAAATTACGTTACATAAGGAACGTCTGCAAAATTCATACTTCTAAAACCGATTTTAACCTTTTGTACAAATTTTCATCCCTTATTTCTAAGGGATGAATGTCAAAAATTAGCTTCTATGTACTCACTTTCGTCACTTAAGGAAACTCTGTACAAAATTTCATACTCCTAGAACTAACACTTTTTGTACAAAATTTCACCCCCCACTTTCACTACCCTTAGGCTATACATTTCCAAATATCGCTTATCAATGTTCAAATGCGCCACATCTGTGCAAAAGTTCATACTCCTAGTAGGTACAGATTTTTTTTTTGTATAATTACATCCCTTTATCTAATTACACCCCCTTATGGGTCGAATTTGAAAAAATTACTTAGTAGTGCTGATCTTAGAGAACGAATTAATATTCTCCGTATTTACTCCAGTTTCCTAATACTAGCACAGATAACACATAATCATACTAATTAATTTTTTATTGGAATAGAAGTAATTTTTATTAGAAGGTACAAAAAAATTAAAAATCTAAAATTTTATTTTCATAGCTACGTTTTTTTTTCATAGCCTTAGGATGCCTCACGTACTATCGAATATACGAAATATATAATCAATACATATTTCTTTAAATATCGAGAAATAAAATATGTTTGGCAACACCGTACGAAATATCGCCGCGTGTAGTCCTCAAAATTTAAAATATTAGCATTTTCAGGCTTCGATTATGTTCAAAAGCGCCACCGTATGACAAATCACTAAAGCTTCCACACGAGAGTTCTTAAAACTATAATATTCTTTGGTATAAGCAAAGGTATTAGTATAAGTAATAGGCATACATGGTTGTTCACAACATACGACGCGGATTATTGTTGCTAAACGATTAGATTTTTACAAATTGTAAGTTTTGAGTTCGTTGAAGGTTTATTAGAGCTACAATTTAAAAACAATTTTACAAGATACAGAGTGTCCCAAATAAGTAAAAAATATTATAGTTGTATTTTTTTAAATAGAACACCCTGTATATTATTCTATTTTTACATTCTACGATTGAAATAAAGGTAAATTTGATTAACGTTTATCACACTTAAACCTTACCGTTTTTGAAATATTTTCAATTTTGTGAAATTGCAGTAAAAAATATAAGGCTTCATTTCTCCAAGAGTATCAAATTTTTTAATACTACATAAACATTTACTGAAGAATGACTATCGATCAGATATTGTGTTGCAATAATAAATATTATATATTCTTATACAGACTGTCAAAAAATATATATTAAATAATTTAATTGTCTATCAAATTGTAGTATACCCTTTTTTTACCTATCCCGTCAAGTTTTCGTAGAAAATGCATTTTCTTGTAACTTAGACCTCATTTATCACTATACCCATGGAATATTGACATTTTAGATTTTTTTTAAAGCAATATATGTACAAAATGTACAGGTGGAAAAACTAATAATATTGCAAACCCATTTGTTTACAAAAAGAAAACTATTTAAATCTTTGTAAAAGAGTACCTATGTCAATTAACTTGGAGAAATGAATACCACCGTTATTTCCGATAAGATCAGGTCTTATAAATAATCTAAAATGTCAATATTCTATGGGTATAGTGATAAATGAGGTGTAAATAATTATAAGAGAAAGCATTTTTTACGAAAACTTGAAGAGGTAGATACAAAATGGTATAATACAATTTGATAGACAATTAAAGTGTGCATTTGAATCACGTAAAATATACACAGGGTGTTCTATTTAAATTAAAGAAGTTATTGCCGTTTAAAGCTAGTAATTATTTAATATAAATTTTTGGACACTCTGTATAAGGAAGTATACTTTTTATTATTGCAGCACAATACTTAATCAATAATCTTCAGTAAATATGTAGTATTAAAAACTTTGATACCCTTTGAGAAATGAAGCCTTAAATTTTTTACTGCAATTTCACAAAATTGAAAATATTTAAAAACCGGTTATACAGGGTGTTTCAAAACAAATGCGAAAAACTTCAGGGGGTGATTCCTTGTTGAAAATAAAGGGTAGTTTGCTTCATAAACGTTGGGTCAAAAGTCAACCATTAGGGAGATATCGCGGTACAAAGATGGCGGAAAAATAATGTTTTTATTTTTTATCTTGAAAACGAAAAGCGATAGACTAATGAAATTTTATGGAAGCATTACTATTATGAAAACACACTTTTTGGTAATTTTTTCACTTTTTTAAAATGAGTGGAAGGGGTTGAAATAAACTACCCCTATCATTCTTGTTAACGAAATTTAAAGAAAAATCTTATCAAACACATGCAAAAAATTAATTTGAATAGTTTGGTTTGTTTAGAAACTTTTTTATTTCTTGTGTTTTTTTGATAAAACTTACCGATTTGAAATTAAAAAATGAAATGTGAAGCATTACATGTCAGGACAAAAAACATTTTTAGATAAAGAATCTAATGGGCTGCTGTCAAACAGTTTTATTTCGTAATAATATCGTTACATTTTCTTGTCAACGATAACCTCTTAAAAATTGTTTACCAAGACAATTTTTAATTCTGTATTTTAATTCATGAAAGTACAAAATAATATCGTTAAAAAAATAATGTTTAAACATTGCAACTCAAATAAAAACACAACGTCTTTTGCAGGAGCCATTAAATTTTTTACAACAAGTGTTGAAAATGTCCACCTTGTGATGTAATACATGCATTTATCCTACGCAACATTGAGCCCCTAATACGCTGAAATATACCAGGATTATTTCTTATATCACATGATGCAATTATGCGATTTCGTAGGTCTTCGATATCCTGTACTGGTGTAGCGTAAACTAATTCTTTTAAATATCCCCAAATACAAAAAGCCAAAGTTTTCAAATCTGGGGATCGAGGCGGCTAGAAATGAGGCCCACCTCTTCCTATCCAGCGGTTTTCATAATTAAGATTTAAATACCTTCGTACATCTATGCTGAAATGTGCTGGAGCACCATCATGCATGTAATACATCTCGACTCACCAGTTAATCTTAAAGGTAGAAAATGGGGCCCAATTAAATGTTCATCGACAATTCCTATCCAAACGTTAACGGAAAACTGATATTGATGTCTAGATTCTATAACTGAATGAGGATTTTCTTCAGCCCATACATGCCTATTATGGAAGTTTTGAATTGCATCTCTTGAGAAACTAGCTTCGTCCGAAAAAAGAAATTTTGAACAAAAAAAAGGTTTTTCCATATTCATTTGATGAAACCATTGGGAAAATGTCATTCTCGGCTCGAAATCTCTTGGTAAAAGAGCTTGAACTCTCTGTATATGGTAAGGATATAACTGCTGTTCTTTTAATATCCTCCATACAGTTGATGCACAAGTATTTAATTCCGCTGCAATTTTCCTGGTACTTGTCTCAGGTTGCGCTTCAATAATATTTAAGACAGCAACTTCTAATTCCGGTGTTCGAATATGGCGGTGTCGGCCGGTATCCAAACTTCTTTTTCGAAAGTTCCAGATTCATGCAGCCTTTGATGAAGCCTAGTGAACGTGCTGTGGTGGGGAGGTCTACGATTCGGATACATTTCTGTATAAAAACGACAAGCTTCCAAGAAATTTCCATTTGCACGCCCATACATAAAATGCAAATCTGCCATTTCAGCATTAGTGAAATTAACCATTATTGTTTTACTGATTATGTAATACGTAATAAAAACTCCTTTTTACGCAATTAAATAGATCATAAAAAGGCTTCGGAATAATTAACTGATCGTAAGATAATAACGTATTGCAGTAGAGTAATGTCAAATAAAATAATATTAGAAACCTCCTAAAAAGTGACAGCGCCCGACTAGATTTTTTCCTAAAAAAATTACAGCAGCCCCCTAGGTTCTTCATCTAAAAAGTTTTTTTTCCTGACATGTAATGCTTTACATTTTATTTTTTAATTGCAAATCGGCGAGTTTTATCAAAAAAACACAAGAGATAAAAAAGTTTCTAAACAAACTAAGCTATCCAAATTATTTTTTTTGCATGTGTTTGATAAGATTTTTCTTTAAATTTCGATAACAAGAATGATAGGGGTAGTTTATTTCAACCCCTTCCACTCATTTTAAAAAAGTGAAAAAATTACCGAAAAGTGTGTTTTCATAATAGTAATGCTTCCATAAAATTTCATTAGTCTATCGCTTTTCGTTTTCAAGATAAAAAATAAAAACATTATTTTTCCGCCATCTTTGTACCGCGATATCTCCCTAATGGTTGACTTTTGACCCAACGTTTATTAAGCAAACTATTCTTTATTTTGAATAAGGAATCACCCCCTAAAGTTTTTCGCATTTGTTTTGAAACACCCTGTATACCTTACCGGATATACGATAAACCTTAATAAAATTTACCTTTATTTTAATCGTAGAATCTAAAAATAGAATAATATACAGGGTGTTCTATTGCAAAAAAAATACAACTATAATATTTTTTACATATTTGGGATACTCTCTATATTGTAAAAATATTTTTAAATTGTAGCTCTAAATAGTCCTTTGACGAACCCAAAACTTACAATTTGTAAAAATCTAATCGTTTAGCTACAATACTCCGTGTCGTATGTGGTGAAAATCCCTGTATATAGGTATAAATTAGGTATTTAGATATTTTAAATATATATTTTTTTCGTTTTCTATTTTTGATTTTGCTTCTGTCGACGAAGGGAGATATACCTTGAAAAACATTTTAGGCGGCTAGGCACACAACAAAATTTAACTAATAAGAAAATTTTTTAATATTTGGTCAAAAGCAATATTTTTTTTTTCGTAACAGGCTGTAGACACAATATTTCATTCTTTATTATTGTCTAGATGCCTCTTTTTTTTAATAGTAATTAAGTTGTTGTGGTAAGTTCATATGAACTCACCACAACTTAATTACTATAAAAAAATATAAATAAGCTATATAGCTTATTCCTTTGGGAATAGACGCACTGAAAAACAGTTATTTTTTATATATTCAACTGGCTTAAAAATATTCATATTTTCTTTCCGCGGTTCATAATTTACATAAAGAAGTAGCCTGTGCCCACAAAAATTAATTAATTATTGAAGGGTTTTCTCAAGGGTTTTCGCACTCTCCCTAAACAAAAAAATATACTTGCTAAAAGAAAAAGTATACTCTACAAAATTTGTTTTATTGTATTAGTGTATTATCATATAATAATTATACATGTTAAGAAGCATTTTTATAAAATTCATGGTTGTCGCTTTGTTTTATTTACAAAAAAAATCATTAATAATTGTCCGTACATAAAGTAAAACTGATTTTAAAATCTTAAACAGAATAAAAATTCGGTAAGCATGGAAACTTGAAAAGATTTTCAAAAAAGTATTAAAATTTAAAAAGCAAAGTAGTAAAATAGATATATATATATTTATATATTTTTTTAATTTTATACATCCCAGATTTATGTTTTGTCAATTCTAGAGTCTGTATTATGCTTCAGATATTGTTTTTTTTTCTTAATGAAAAATGGCAAACGGAGAAAAGATCAATGTTTCAATCATTATTTTTTTTCTCTTTAAATTATTTTCTAAAATGTTTAACTTGAATTCTAGTTCAGAGTGCTACCAAAATAGTCTTTTACGAAGTATTTGTTGTTCTAATAGACCACGTATTTAAGATTTGTGTTGTACTTAGCTTTAGTTAAATTTAGCGATAAAACCACTTAGTTAGGGAAGAATTATAATTATTCTAACTTATTAGTTTACATTTTTATGTAAAATAAAACATATAGCTGTAATATGATTTTTTTGACGAATTATTATTTCAGTTTTTGGTCTCAAAATTCAAAGTCACGGTACGTCACTGGATCTATGGAAATTATTTAGTTGTTCGATGATTTTGAAAGAACGCATTATGGCCATTAAAAAATTACTAATTTTACAATTTATATATTTTTATTTTGAATCATATAAAAACCGAACAGTGTATGACTTATTGGGCATATTTACTTAAGTAATATGCAGGTTATACTACTTTAGTATTGTTTAAGATAATTTTTAAAAGCAATGAAAACTTATATTAAATGTGGCGAGAATTAACGAACAAAAGCAATATCTTTATAATCCAGTAATATTACGATTTAAACCTGACAAAATTCAGAAAGTTTTGAAAATTAGTAGGTATGTTGGGGATAGCATGTGGATTACTAAAACGAAAAGTTCCCACCCCTAAATAGTGTGCGTCATCCCCCAGGACATCGTTTCTACCCCCATTTTGAGTTTTTTTAGATAATCTCGGCAACGGTGCAATTCTCGACAAAAATACCTATATAGAAAATTGTTCTTCATAAAATTCTCTATCAAAAAGAGATAATTTTTTTCTAAAGTTAATAATAAAGTGGCAAATAGGACGCAAATATAAGGGTTGGTTATGACTAGCACTATCTTTTAATCAGTTTCGGCGTCATCCGCAGCAACAAATACTTCTATACCTTCTTTCCCAAATTTGTTTACTAGTTCTGTGATTAAACGTTCTTTGTTAAACATATTACTTAGGAAGTTCTGCTGAGTTTCAGAGACAACAGTATTCTCGTCAAACATAATTTGAGGACAGCTTCTTTGAAGTAGCCGCCTCTGTCGTTCTAGACTCTTCGTACTGTTTGCATTTTCCATATAACCATCGAACACGACAGTTATTCTATTTCCATAATGTTTTTTAATGTAACTAACGTAAGCGTTGTAAACAATGTCAAATGTCCCTTTTTTTGGCCATATTACGCGGCGAAGCAAATAGCCTCCATCAATGACATACTCGCTGTTTGCAAAAATATGGTCTCGTTCTTGAACTTTATTGACAATCTGGTATAAAGCTGCTTTATTAGTTTTCCTTATTAGGCTGTTCGCATCGAAAAGAGAAAGAGGTACTGAAGCTAATGCGAAACTAAAGCACTTTTTTAACTCCAGGCTAGAATGAACGGTGCAAATAATTCTTTGAAATAATAATGTTGAGTCAACTTGAACATCATTGCCATTAATTTACATTGTATTGCTCAAATCAGATATCGGCTTTACACGATTTGCACGACGCACTTTTAAACTTTTAAATAAAATCCCATCTTTAACATTTGATAATTAGTGGATTAGGCCTACAGGGGATACCACCAAAAACGCATCAAATATTTTATCTTTAGGGTGATGTGGAAATAAGTACAAATCACCCTTTTTATAGGGGTAGAGGAGTGTGAGAGAAGAACGTATATTAAAATTCTAAGTATAATTTAGTGGTTACTGCTTTTTGTTAGCGTTAAACATTAAACTTTAAATTAGATTGAACTGCAGATAGTGCTAGTCATAACCAACCCTTATATTTGCGCCCTATTTGCCACTTTATTATTAAGTTTAGAAAAAAAGTGTAATTATCTTTTTAATAGAGAATTCTATAAAGAACAATTTTCTATATAGGTATTTTTGTCGAGAATTGCACCGTTGCCGAGATTATCTAAAAAAACGATGTCCTGGGGGATGACGCACACTATTTAGGGGTGGGAACTTTTCAGTTTATTAATACATATGATGTCCTGATTATTTCCATCAATTTTGAAAACTTTATGAATTTTGTCGGATATATCGCAATTTGAGCCATAATATTACTGAACTATTAGGTATACAGGGTGGCCCATCGAAAACGGTCAGCAAGGCATAACGACCAGGGTATTTATTTTTTGAAAAAGTCCAAAAACACGTCAATTTTGTTCGTGAGGGGGACAACTTTTGCCCCAAAAATGATTGCAAAATCTTCAACCCTCTAAGAAGGGGTGTCATCCCACAACTTTTTTTAAATGGGAAGGGGGGTCAAGTGGCGTCTCAATGAAAAGGGCTTTCTATTCTCTATATTTCCCCGCTTCGTTTTTAAAAATCGGTCGAGTCATTTTGAAAATATGAAGGATTGAAATTTGAAAAGTACTTCTTGCAAAAAAAACGCATAAATTGAATTAATTAAATTAAATAAAAACCTATTGATTATAATTGATATAAACTAATTGAATTAAATAAAAACTTAACTAATTAATGAAGCAAATGCTGAAAATGTTGCCCGTCAACCTCCATACAGTAATACAAATTATTTTCAAACCGTTCTCGAACATTCTGAAGAACTTGCAGGGTCACTACGCGACAAACATCAATAATTCGTCTTCGTAGGTCTTCTAATGAGGCGGGTGGAGTGCTATACACTTTACTTTTTATGTGTCCCCTTTAAAAAATAGTCTAAAGGAGTCAAGTCGGGTGACCGGGGAGGCCACTCAATTACACCCCTTCGTCCTATCCACCGACCGGGAAAGTTATTGTTTAAATAATTACGCACATTTTGAGAGTAATCTGATGTAAGTCTTGTTGAAATATTAGTTCCGCTTCAACGTATCCAGGATTGTTCTCTGTGATGTCAGTTAGGGCTGGGTCGATGGTATTTTCCAGTAAATCCAAGTACATATCACCTGTTAGATTTCCAGGGAGAAAAAAAGGACCCACAATAGAATTTCCAAAAATACCAGCCCACACGTTCAATTTCTGAGGGTTTTGTGTGCTTTTGTCCTCAGCTCAGTACCGACAGTTGTGCAGATTAACTACACCGTTTAAAAAGAAAGTACACTCATCCGAAAAACACACATTAAATAACGCATAAGTCACAGAACAGCTATCTAGCAACTACCTACCGCACCTGATCGTTCAACCTTGTGGCAAGTGAAAAAATGCGTAAACATCTAAAAATTATAAGAAAAAAACAGCAAATTAGTGGAAGGAATTTATCCTTATCATTTACTCTGGTACATGTTTAAATTAGTAGTGGGAACTATCGAATAAATACTATCGAAACATTCGATAGTTGCAATTCATTCGAATAATTCGATAGCTAGTAACAAAACATTCGTTGAAAACTATTTGAATAAAAATTATCGAATAGATGCGTCATCTGCCTTGAAATATTGTATTCTAGTAATTCGGCAGCAAAAACCATTCATTTATGAAATTCATTTATTCGTCAGGATCGATTATAATAAAATATTAACTGGATTTTAGTTGTCGCCCGGCGACGTAGGTTTCTTTCCGAGAAACCCTACAGCGGTTGGTGGCAATGCTATGAAAGAAGCCGGCATCTTTGATTTTTTGCGGAGTCATATAAAGATAAGGACACATTATTTTTTTATTGTGGTGCTAGTATTTACGCAGAAAATACATTATGAAGGGCGCTGTTGCCATAGATTGGTATTAGTTGATATAAGCAAAGAATATTATTGTTTGGCTTAGGGATAGTTGTTTATATATTTTGCATTTTTTTATTAATATTCTGTTGTTAGGTTAGGTTAGGTTAGGTTAGGTTAGGTTAGGTTAGATAATAAAATATTTTGGATGTAGGAAAATGATTTTTAATGTTTTTAAGCAAAGACTGGTCTAATAAAAATAATATTAACAGTAATAATTTGTAATACCTATTAACAACAAAATTTAAAATAATTTAATATAAACATTTTTTTTACGTAGTACCAAATATAAACAACAAATTAGATGTCAAAATTATTTATATTAGATCCTATTTAAAAACAATATAGTCTTTAAATTTTTTGTGGCTACGTTGGTTTATTAAATAATAATAATTACAGAACTAATTTGTTATATTAACAACAAACTTTAAAATCATGAAATATAAACATTTATTAATTTTCTAAGCATGCAGTGTAATGGAAGGAAAATATAATTAAAAAATTAGAAATCAAAATTATTTATATTAGGTAATTTATATTACTATTTAAAAATAATATTTACTTTTACTGGCATTTACTTTAAAAAATATATGAAATATTTCTTCGCAAAAAACTACATGTAAGAGAATTAGCATAAACAAAATACAAACATCGTTAACTTTTTTTTTAAATTGGCACGTGTAAAACTTTCAATTTAATTTTCTCACCCCATAGTTTGAGTTCGATAACCATTTACTTAACCACATTACTTCAATATGATTATTAAGTTAATAATTAAGTTCATATTATTAAAACATCTAAAATACAAATATGTATTTTTAAAATTAATTCTAAGTTCCTCTCATCTCTCTTAAAAATTCCTACTTCTCAAAATTTCCCATTAAAAAATAGACCATATATACCATATAAAACAAAATAATTGAAAGATCGGGCTACGGAAAATCACACAAATTTTCGGAAAAATTTTGACATCTGCACACGCACAAAATCGTCAATTAAAAAAAACTACTATTTTAGTATTTTAAATATTTTAATAAACGCAAAAATAGCACAGTATTTATAAGGTGAAGTTATAAAAATTTGGAAGAACTAATAATGCACTGACGCACACAAAAATCAAACGAATACTAAATTTCATTTATCAAAAGCATTCGATAGTCGTGGCTCAACGATAACCATTTAGTCGCACGGCGAGGTTGTCACATATGCTTTAGTATACAAATGAATGAATGATTTTATTCGAATAAAACCATTCAATAGTTGAAATCATTCATTCAGTAACCATTCGATAGTCTAATTCATTCGATAGTTCCCATCGCTAGTTTAAATAAACTCTTTTCAAATTTCAATCCTTCATATTTTCTCAATGACTCGACGGATTTTCAAAAGCGAAGCGGGAAAGTATAGAGAATTGAAAGCCCTTTTCATTACGGTACCACTTGACCCCCCTTCCCATTTGAAAAAAATTGGGGGATGACACCCCCGCTTAGAGGGTTGAAGATTTTGCAATCATTTTTGGGTCAAAAGTTGTCCTCCTCACAAAGAAAATTGACGTGTTTTTGAATTTTCTGAAAAAAAAATTACCCTGGCCGTTATGCCTTGCGGGACGTTTTCGATGGGCCACCCTGTAGATTCAAAGGTATAGTATATAATAAGTATTAGTAAAGCACTAAGAACGAAGCACTTCGAAACAGTCGTAATCAATCAGGTCATAATCATAATTCATTAGTGCATATCGGTATAGTCTACAGATTTTAGAATACTTGTTGCAAATAATATCAGTATAAAATTGCTTGTAGGTATATTTGTTGGCGCAATCAGAAAGTTACATGTCAGCGGAAATAGCAAATAACTGCTCGTCACTGCATTGTTAGTTTCTCACATTAGAATATGATAGTAGATGGTGACAGTATTTAGTTTAAAATATTAACTAAATTAAATGATAAATAATGTAATATTAAATCTAGAACTTTTAGTACATATCTATGCTTATCTCTAGATTAGATTTTTTTTTAAATTCTTAATGGGGAAATGAAAAAAAAAAATGTTTGAAAGGAAAAAGCTTGAAAATTTTAAACTGTATAAATGTTTATCATAATCATTTAGCTGAAAATATCTTCTAAATGAGGCAGTTTTGATTTGCCATTAAACGGAAAGTAATGTGAATTTAATTATTTTATCTGAAACTCTATACAGGGTGTATAATAAATAAATGGAAGTATTTTATGTAGTGATAGGTCTGGACGGTTATTCCGATTCTATTCGTTGACTCACAAACAACAAAGAAAAAGTAAAGGATATGATTGAAAAATAAATGGATTTAATCAGAAGGTTTTCTAATAAAATTTTGAAGTGAAACGCGTTGGGAGTAAAAATTCAAAGCCGTGGCCCGTGACACACGAGCTAAATCAGGAAAAGTGGTAACGGTAGTGTTGCCACAGCTACCACATTCGGGATAGATCTACCCCTTTATAAAACAATTTTATTCGCTTTGGGTAACGATTTGTACCCCATACGCGGCTAATAAAATCGCTATAATAAAACATATTGTACCTCTGTACCAGTATCCTAAAATTGTGTACTAGGAAGTAAATTTTCATGCATATTTTCATCGACAGGTTTGTAGCTTCTGAATAACGATCTAGGTAAAGCATCTAGTTCAGTTGCCAACTTAGAATTAGAATTATTAGAGTGAGTGACTCGCATTTTCATTGGACATTGTCATATTTATTTCAAACGAATAATCAACCAGAATATTCGTATAATTGTACTGTAAACCACTATAAATACGAATTGATGGTTATGTTCAAAATTTTGTCTCTTCTTAAATACATTTAAGCGTTAACATTATTAGGCGTTTCCATAAATGTGTGTATTTTGGGTGGTATTCCACAAAATTTGCAGGCTATTGAGGAAACCGGAAATGTACAGATTACAGAAATAAATTGAAAATATGTTTATAATAAAAGAGCATTATATTATGTCACTTTTTCAAACATGTCCTTCAAATTCTTCAATTTAATAGCTGTTAGTAAGAAGTTTCACTTCTAATATGGGCACATAGTGTACACACTATTTTTTGAATAAGTCTCTCTCACAATAAATAAAAAATATCTGTTAGCTTCCGCGCTCTAATAAAATTTGATAATAAAACGCTAAGTACGGTTTCATAAACTGGTTTTATTTTAAAAAATGTTGTTAATGAAAGGTATCCAATATAACAATATGATAAATCCGATTTGAGTAAGCTCTACACTTTTTTTAATTAAAAATGTAAAATATACTTTTATATGGCTTTATATTGATCTATATTCTTTTGTTAGTTCGTCGTTAACAACTCAAATATGCAATTCTAAAAGTTATTTTGCCGATTGCGTTCAAATAATGAATGTTTTGCATACGGCAACCAATAATACACACACTATCATGACAAGGCCCAAGTAGCATTTGGACGTTTTCTAACGTCGCGTATACGTCGCGTTCAATAAACCCGACGTCGGGTACCAACGTCGGTTCGACCGCCTGACGACCCTTATTTGCACCTAAATGGGAAATACACATTCGGGTCGCCTCGACGTCGGTATCTGACCTAATAGGGAATGTAATTCTACCAATTACCAACGTCATATTACGTTGGATTTTAGTTACTTAAAATTCGTCGCTAAGCACTTACGTTACGTTTGGTTTCATATTCGCTACCAAGAATACATAAAAACCTAACCAAACTACCTAATTACAAATGGATTCATAATCACTCCTCGAATAGAACTATAAGTGCCTATCTAATTTCATATTATAATAATTCTGAATCATTAATCCAGACATCAGTTTTGTCAACGGAAGTCACTGATTTGATATATCTGATTAAAATACTCCGAAAAACAACGAGCGCCTTCAAAAGTAGGTAGATTTATGAAACTTATGGGTCTGCTGGTTTGGTTTGGTTTGGTTTGGTTTGGTTGGCTTTTTGGTGTTTTTATAAAAAACAGCTTAAAATAACAGCTTAAAAATAATAGTTTTTTTTTATTTTATTGCTAAATATCTGAAAGAGTATGAGGCGGTCACCGCCAGGCGTATTAACACAGTTGCAAGTTGCAACAATGACATGCTCGGTGGTAGTATTTCCAGGGTGTCAAAACATTTCTAAATATCGATTGTTATCTAAAATACCTCTCTAAAAACGGTCGTTGTTTACAAATAAGAGCTGTTTACAAATTGCGATATAAAAAAAACAAAATTTCGCCACTCGTCTATACGTATACATTCCGATCTACCTATGCCTTGCTCCTCGATCGGCGTAGATCCTGAATTGCGTAGCAGTGTACAGGGTGCATCTCACTCGACGGGCGAGAGGCTCTTAGTTATAATTTTACCATTTGCTGTAAAAAAATAGCAATATAAGAAAATGTGTAGTATATTCTTCATAAGTAAACCAACTACACACTAGAGTTCGAATTAATTTTACACTTAAACTAGCGTGTACCCGCGACTTCGTTCGCGTCGAATTAATAATTTGTAATGGTGATGATAAAGCAAAGCAAGAATTTCTATTAACATACAGACTGGATAAAATTTTCGCACATTTGCCAAAAATAAGCTTTAAACGTCGAGCAGTTTAAGCAGAATCGTGGTTAATCAATTACTCAACTTTTTGGAACACCCTGTATTATTTTTTAAAAAATTTCAAAATATATAAAAAAAACAAAATAAATTATGCGTGTCCAAGCGTTTTCCCGAAAGACTAACCGTTTTTTAAATAACAAATATTGTAATATTTAGGGGCGTTTTCATCCTCTTGGAATTTAAGATTCGAGAAACCCCTCCTTATCGAACCTCAACCCCACAGTCAATCCGTTTACCAAAAATCAGCTTTATACGTCAAGCAGTTTAAGCAGAATCGTGATTACTCAATGGTCACATTTTATGAAACACCCTGTATATATTTTTTAAAAATCTTAAAATATGTAAAACATCGAAATAAAATATACGTGTTTAAGAGTTTTTCCGAAAAACTCACCGGTTTTTAAATAAAAAATATTCTAATATTTGAGGGTGGTTTCATCCCCTTAGAATTCGAGTTTCGAAAAATCCCTTCTTATCGAACCTCTACACCCTAAAGTCAATCCGTTTTCCAAAAATCAGCTTTTTACGTCAAGGGCTTTAAGCAGGATCGTGATTAATCTATGACCAGATTTTTCAAAACACCCTGTATACATTTTTAAAAAATCTTAAAATATTATTCTGAATATTTTTCAGAATAAATAAATACCTAAATATTGAAACTTAATAACGTACTGAAACATACAGCGCCATAATATCTCGACCTCCGCCCGTTATGCTCGTAACAGGTTAAAGAGGTATCTAAAACAACTGATGCGTTATTCTCCAACCTGTTTCGAACTTCCATCGACAATCGACCGATGCAACAGCGTTCCTTTACCACTCCGATTATCTCGACCGCCACCCTGTTATGCTCGTAACAGGTTGAAAAACAACGTATCTAAAATGACTGCTTCTCCAACCCGTTGCTAGCCTCCATCGACAATCGACCGATGCAGCAGCCTTCCTTTCCCACTCCTGTTATCTCGACCGCCAGGCGTTATGCCCGCAACTGTTTCAAAAAACCTGCTTCTTTTATATCCTATTATTTTTAAGCTGTTGTAAGCCCAATACGACCGTCGACGGGATCGACCGAAGCAGCTACGTTCGCTGTAGCGCATTCCCCACTCCGTTGTCCGTTGTCTCGCCGCCTGTATCGATGGTTGACGAAATAACATGTTTTCCATCCATACTAGAGATGAGCGATATCGTGATTTTTTAATCACACTGATATTTGTTACTGTGATTTTTTAATATCAGTGATTTTTAAACGTGATGTGATTACAGTTTCAATAAAAATAACAAGTGCTGTCGCTCCGTCCCCGTTGCCCCGTTCCCAGTTAAGGCGTAATACTCACGTGTTTATTTATACTTTTTTTAGATTTGCGATAAAAAGTTTGGGTTTGATTCATTTATCCAGTATTATTCAGTCAAGTTGCATTTATTATCGGCTACATGCCGGGTTACAAGGTTGCGGTTTGTTTTGTTTATTTAAGAATAAGTGTTTTTCTAACCTCAAAAAATAAATAATTTTATTGCAGTGATATCAAATCTCAAAGATTTAGCCGAGTATTCGTACGATCCGTACTTAAAACGTTAAAACATTAATTGAAGAATATATTAATATCAAATTTACATCAATAACTTCAAGATTGACGACGTACCTAAAATGTACCATCACCGTTTATAGTTTAAAAAAAAAACGATAATAAACGAAAGCGAGGCGGCCGGCACACAGTGGGGTATTTGACACAGATAGTTGATCGAATTTTTTTTTATGTAGACTTTATATAAATTATTGCTATTTTCATTTAAAGAGGAAATAATATGAAAAAAATAAAGGATAATTCGTCGATTCTAAAAAAAAGAAAGAAAAATCACTGTTCCAGTGTTTCCACGGTCAATGCCACTAATGCCAGTAGTAATATCGCAACTAATACTACTAATGCTATGATTGATCCGCGAGCAATGCCCATACCACTAAAGTCGTTACTAATACCAAATTGTGCTATACTGCTAATGGCACTAATGCGATCGCTTTGTACACAACAATGCCATCGCGGTTTACACCTCGCATTAGTATATCACTGATTGGTAAATTAGAGGAAACCAAGAATGTTTTTCTCATTTTATCAGCAAAGTCGCAAAAAGTCGCAGTATTTTATTTTACTGTATGAAAGCCCAATGTTTACTAAGTAAAAGGTATATAGACAATATGCTGAATTCTTCGAAATGAGCAACTAAATCTCTAAGTATAATAAAAATGTCACAAATTTAATCAAATTTTCTGAACGCCTAACTTTTAGTTGCAAAAAAAATCGTTAGTATAGAGAATATGAAAATAAATAATACGTTTTTGTAGAATACATACCTGCAGCTTGCTCAGCCATTTTCAATCAAAACAATAATATAAACGTAAAAAGAGCACAAGAACAACAACAATTTATAATTTTAAACATAAAATTTAGCCATTTACCTCTTATCTGTAAGAAGTAACAACTTTGACAATTCGGTGAAACAAATGAATGCAACTAAACACACCCATAGCAACGCCATTCATGGCAGACATTATTTAACTTATCATTTATCTTTTTTTGGGAAATCTTAAACACATTTGCTTTTTCGAATTTCGATCACCTTTTTCATGCTAATACCCCACCGTGCGGCAATGGTAATCGGTATCGGTATTTCCATTTGGTTTATCTAATACTAAATACTTAACGGATACACAAGTCTGTCGACTTTTTGCTAGTTTGCGTAGTGTGAAAATCACATATCAATTCACGCTTTCTTCTCAAAAAAAGTAACGATAGTGATATGTGATTTTTAAATATCAGTGAAAAAATCACAGTTCGTGAAATATCGCTCATCTCTAATCCATACTAGTTGTTTTTTGGAATTGCTTCGAGCAGCATAGAATTTCAGGGCGCCGACTTCGTTTTTCGTTTCACGAGCGGCCGATCTCTACGTGTCGTTATTTTATATCTGTTATTTTTTAGAAGTAGTAACGGTTGCGTTATGTTATTTCTAAATAATTGTTATAAAATAACAGATAGTTAAATAACAACCCATCACTAGTACAAATGACTAATCCTCTAAAACAGTTTACACACTATTTCAATGATTGTGGATCTCTCCATATTTTTCATTGTCAATCTCTCCATATTTGTAACATCATGATTATTGCTTGTTCCCAGTAATTGTATGTAGAAAAAAGTCGTGGGTGTTTGAGAAGGCTCAAAAGGAAACAATTATGTTTCTTGCGATGTTTCGAGACTTTATTGTCGCTTCTTCTGGCACTCAAACATTTAGTATTTCAAATGCCTACAAATTGATTCGTGGCGATACCAACTAGTCACACCATAAGAAAAATACGCGGAACGAACAGAAACTTGGGGTATTTTTTACACGATGCAAACCGTTCTCAGTTTGATGAGGTACTCAGTATCTTTTCTACATATTATTAAATTTCGGCGCTACTGGCTTCTTAACTTAGCGCATGTATAACGTTTTTGGCTGCCTTTATTGCACATAATTCAATAATGTATAGATGTAGAACATTATACAAAGAAGATATCAATGATACAAATGTTTTATGAACAAGCGGTCTCTTAGACAAGGGAAGAGAGGGGACAGGTAACACGACAGCTGAAAGTGAGGCAAGTTGTCACCACGCGAAATTCTCCAATGGCGTAGCATCAGAAATTAGCTTGTACCTAGACGGTACAAAATATTTATTAAAACGTAAACTAATATATCGTTCATTTTTGAGTAATGCATATACAGTTTTGTATTTTATAGTCTCACCTTTATAATGAATATCTAAGTCGATAATGCAAAATTTATTTAACAGTCACAGTGGACTGATTATCAAGACAGTTATTTATTTATTAACGAGTGTATAATGTATAATTAAATAAAAAAAATAATATAATAACATCTATTTTAAACGTGTATATACATATATACTGTATGATCGAAAAAAAACGGCGTCTTGTTTGTTTCGAAATGACAATTTCACAAATAAATATTAAAAATTACATTATTCATTGAATCCGTAAGCAAGTGTGAAGGGAATTGGCTAGTTTCATTATTATACAGTTTAATCGAAAAAAAAACGACGTCCAGCTGGCTTGTAAATTACGATCGATGACATTCCCCATATAATTCTACATATAAAATGACATAAAAACTATACAAAACGACATCGAAAAAAGACGGCGTCAGCGATGGCTATGAAATGAAGATCGCTGTCATTTTATATGTAAAATTATATGGGGAATGTCGTCGATCGTTATTTACAAGCCAACTGGACGTCGTTTTTTTCGACCATACGGTATAATAATGAATCTAGCCATTACCCTTTTCACACTTGCGTACGGTCGTGCGGATTCAATGAATAATGTCATTTTTAATATTTGTTACCTTCAATCATAAGAATATCCTATTTTTAAGAATATCTGAATTTATCCACAAAAAAATAAAACAATTCTAGAAGCTTTGTGTTATTTTATTTATTTTTAATTTTTTATTAATTACTCACTGAAACTATTATTATACACTTAAATTAGCAATTTTTTTAAAAGAATATATAAAAAATATATGTATGTAGTAACAAGTAGCCCACCACAAGTTTGTCCACACCCAACAAATCTTGGCAGGTAAATTTAAGTTTTATATAACAACTATACATATAGATTTTTTATCACTAGAATTTTTTATTTTTTTATAGTTTACAATTATTTTACATATTTGATAACAATACTTCATACATTTTTTTACATGTAAAATATATAAAAAAATGTTTATTGCGGAAGCGGAAATTGTATTTCTCTGATTATAATTCCCTACGCCACTGGTGAAATACGGTCTGAGTAGCAATATTTATAGTTTCAAACATTAATTATAATACAGGATATTGAAAATACTACTTGGAATTATTAAAAATAGTTTGGTTTGGATGTGGTACAAGACATATTAAAAGCATTTTACATATGTTTACTGCTATAATGAAAAAAATGTACATTTTATGACCACATAACAAAAGTTGTGTATCGGTTTTTACCTGTGAAATGTAATTCCAGCCACTTTTTTCTCGCTTCGGCCTTTGCAGCCAGACGCTGAACATCTCACCATACTAAACAACACAGTTTATAAATTTAAAACAAAACAGTTGTGACAAAAAAACATTAAAATTCGCTCGGTGTCACCTCGAAATCTTGTCACCAAAGTATGGCCGCCGATCGAATTTTGGCCTCACTAACCGATAACGGGAGAATATGCGTGTTACCCGTCCCCTCTCTTTCCTTGTCTAAGAGCGGTCTTTTACTTTAGTAATATTATTTAATAATTACTTTAGTAATTTTATTAATAATAATTTCCCATAAGAAATGTTTGTTAGACATACAAAGTTTACGTGATAATACAACGATTCAAAGTGCATTTAAAAGTTAACATACATTTTAGTAATACAATAGGTAAATGATATGTCGGCTATTCTTTTTTCTTAATGTATTGGTGCTGTACCACTTCCAAATCACAATATAGTTCTAGGAGCGACATGCTGCATACGAATTGAAATTAACTTAAAAAAAAATCTTATGTTATATCTATTTCTGTTTACTAATAAGATTTTTTTTTATTCAGGAACCCTGGCTGCAGTATCTGATGGCATGACATACGGATGGACATCCCCCATGATTCCCTACTTTACCGAGGGCGAGGGTCACATCCAAATGACCCAGCAAGAAGCCCAATTTATGGAGACGATCAACTTGCTAGGAAGCGCCTCGGGTTTGCCTTTCGTCCTATTTTCCGTAAATAAAATCGGACGAAAAAAATCCATGCTGATAGCCTCGTTTCTCGGATCCCTTTGTTGGCTGACTCTTATTTTCGCGCCGAACAAAGAAGTTATATATGCCGCTCGATTTTTCGCAGGAATGGCCGGAGACATGTGCTTTGTTGCGGCACCGATGTACGTTGCCGAGATAGCCCACCATCGAATCAGAGGCTTTCTATCTGCTTTAATATATCTGATGATGCTGCTCGGAGTTATCATTGTATATACTACAGGAGCATATGCGCCATATTATGTTCCACCCCTAATAGGAATCGTTTTAACGGTATGTCAATGTATTTTCTTCCCATTTATGCCAGAATCTCCTTATTATTTCGTCTATGTCAACAGAATAAATAACGCTAGAAAAGCATTACAAAAGTTACGACGGTCTTCAGATGTAGAAACTGAACTAAACGAGATAAAGAAATCAGTTGAAAGACAGCAACACGAGAAAGGAAGAATTCAAGATCTGTTCTTAAACAAAAACAACCGAATTGCGTTGATAATAATGACAGTGTTGAATCTTGGTCAACATTATTCAGGAATAACTATAATGGTTATGAATCTACACACCATTTTGGAAGAAGCAGGATCAACGTACATTAACTCTTCAGTTGCTGCTATTATTTCTTCCGTCATTATGTTGGTCGGAGGATCAACAGCATCTGTGATAATAGATAAATTTGGACGAAAATTTCTTTTAATAACGTCAAGTATAAGTACCGGAATAGTGTTAACGTCAATTACAGTTTTCTATCAATTAAAGTACAGTGGTTATGATGTAAGTAGGATTAGTTGGATCCCAGCGGTTGCTTGTATGCTATTTGCTGCAACTTTTAAACTAGGCCTAGGTTTAGTTCCGATAGTATTAACCGCAGAAATATTTCCTACTAATATTAAAGCGATTGGTATGACTGTTGCTGAAATTTGGTATATTGTAGGAGCTGTAACATCAGTAAATGTGTATTCTTGGTTATTTGAAAGTTACGGTCTACATGTTCCTTTCTACATTCTGACTTGTTGCAGCTTTTCTATGTGTCTGTTTACCATTTTCTTTGTACCTGAAACAAAAGGAAAAACACTAGATGAAATCCAAATTATGTTAAGTGGTAAATAATATATATTTACAGCGCTTTCACATGCGACGGACCGTCCGCGACGGAGCGTCCGTGAACTCGAGTAAGTACCATGAGTTTATATGAACAATTTCACATGAGCGCGTATGCTCCGTCCGACGGAGTTTGTTCAACGGCTATTTTGAAAAAACACGACCGACGGTCCGTCGCATGTGAAAACGCTGTTACTGTATTTATTATTTGTTTTTTATCATATTCGAGATTAAAATATCTAGATCTAATTGCTCATCTGTTATCTGAGTTCACGTTAGTCACATACTTGACAAATGCAATTTAAATATATTATTTATTAAGACCTATTAATATGATTGTTTCTTTTTTAGTTTTTTTGAATAAAGTCAATCCAAGAAGATGTTTTATTGATATTTTTACCTTTTAACATATACTTTTTTTCTTAATATTAAGTGGCCGTCCTATGCCGGAACACTGCGACCTGTTAGGCCTAAAAAAACATCCAGTTGGCTTTGAAATAAATATACTTAGATGACATTCCCCAGGAAATGTTACATATAAAATGACATCGATCTTCATTTCAAAGCCATCGCTGACGCTGTTTTTTTTTGATCATATTTTATGTATAAGTATAAGGAATTTACGTAGCCTGCTCATCATTTAATAAGCTATTGCATATTTTTACTACAGGAGCCTATGCACCATATTATGTTCCACCCCTAATAGGAATCGTTTTAACGATATGCCAATGTGTTTTCTTCCCATTCATGCCAGCATCTCCTTATTATATCTCCTATGTCAATACAATAAATATCGATAGAAAGGCACTACAAAAATTACGATGATCTTCAGATGTAGAAACCGAACTAAACGAGATAAAGAAATCAGTTGAAAGACGAGAAAGGAAGAATTCAAGATCTGTTCTTAAACAAAAACAACCGAATTGCATTGATAATAATGACTGTGTTGGATCTTGGTCAACATTATTCAGGAATGGTTATGAATCTTCAAACTATACTGGAAGAAGCAGGATCAACCTACATTAATTCTTCAGTTACTGCTATTATTTCTTCCGTCATTATGTTAATCGAGGGATCAACAGCATCATATGATAATAGACAAATTTGGGCGAAAATTTCTTTTAATAATGTCAAGTATAAGTACCGAAATAGTGTTAACCTCAATCACAGTATTTTATCAATTAAAATACAGTGGTTATGATGTAAGCAATATTAGTTGGATCCCAGATGACATGCTTGTATGCTATTTGCTGCGACTTTTAAATTAGGCTTTGGTTTAGTTCCGATTGTATTAACCGCAGAAATATTTCCTACTAATATTAAATCGAATGGTATGACTGTAGCTGAAATTTGGTATATCGTAGATGCTGTAACGTCAGTAAATGTGTATTCCTGGTTATTTGAAAGTTACGGTCTACATGTTCCTTTCTATATTTTGACTTGTTACAGTTTTTCGATGTGTTTGTTTACCATCTTCTTTGTACCTGAGACAAAAGGAAAAACACTAGATGAAATCCAAATAATGTTAAGCGGTAAATAAAATCTATTTGCTGTATTTATTATTTGTCTTTTTAACATATTGGATATTAAAATATCAAGATCTACTTGCTTATCTGTTTTCTGAAAGTTTGCGTTATTAACATACCTAACAAATGGAATCTAAATATATTAAGACCTATTGATATGATTGTTTTTTTATTAGCTTTTTTGAATAAAGTCAGTCCAAAAAGATGTTTTATTGATATTTTTACCTTTTAACATTACTCTTTTTTTCTTAATATTAAGTGGCCGTCCTATGTCGGAAACACTGACACCTGTAAGGTCTATTATTGTGTATTAAAAATACCGTATGAACGGAAAAACGGCATCCAATTGACTTTCAAATAAATATCGATGATATTCCCCAGAAAATTTTACATATATAATGACATCGATCTTCATTTCAAAGCCATCGCTGATGCTGTTTTTTTTCGATAATATAGATATGTGCTTTGTTGCGGCACCGATGTACGTTGCCGAGATAGCCCACCATCGAATCAGAGGCTTTCTATCTGATTTAATATATTTGATGATACTGCTAGGAGTTATCATTGTTTATACTACAGGAGCATACGCGCCATATTATGTCCCACCCCTAATAGGAATGGTTTTCATGTCAATGCCAATGTGTTTTCTTCCCATTCGTGCTTATTATTTCGTCTATGTCAACAGAATAAATAACGCTAGAAAGGCACTACAAAAATTACGACGTTCTTCGGATGTAGAAACTGAACTAAACGAGATAAATAAATCAGTTGAAAGAGAGCAAGACGAGAAAGGAAGAATTCAAGATCTGTTTTTAACCAAGAATAACAGAATTACCTTAAATATAATAATAGTGTTGAATCTTGGTCAACATTATTCAGGAATAACTATAATGGTTATGAATCTTCACACTATTTTGGAAGAATCAGGATCAAGATCTGTTCTTAAACAAAAACAACCGAATTGCATTGATAATAATGACTGTGTTGGATCTTGGTCAACATTATTCAGGAATGGTTATGAATCTTCAAACTATACTGGAAGAAGCAGGATCAACCTACATTAATTCTTCAGTTACTGCTATTATTTCTTCCGTCATTATGTTAATCGGGGGATCAACAGCATCTGTGATAATAGACAAATTTGGGCGAAAATTTCTTTTAATAATGTCAAGTATAAGTACCGAAATAGTGTTAACAACAGGAGACAAATACAGTGAGATTAAATACAAACGCCTTAATATAGCTTTTTTAATACAATACTTTCATCCAGACCGGGGCGCAGTATTCTGCTGTTGAGTAAACCAGTCCAAGAGCTGATGTATGGAGCGTGTCAGACGAGGATCCCCAGGTAGATCCCCAGACCACACAACTTGTGAAGGATATTATTCCTCGTCTTTAATTTGGCTGCAGTGTTTTCCAGATGCCGCTTATAGGTGAGCGTTCTGTCCAATGTGACTCTAAGATACTTTGGATACTCGTTATGTTGGAGTCGATTTCCTTCGAAACGAACGTCAAGTCGTCTGCCTGCCGATTTATTACAGTTATGGAAGCATGTCGCTTCGGTTTTTGTAGGGTTTGGTTGCAGTCTCCATTTACAGAAATATGTACTTAAGGTCACCAAGTCAGACGACAAAGTTGCCTCCATTACCTCAAAGTTCTTATGCTGCGTCGCCAAGACCCAATCCTCTACGAATCCAAACTTCCTGGAGGATGTGTGAGGCATATCAGCGATATACAAGCTGAACAGTAATGGGGCCAGAACGGAGCCCTGTGGTAAACCGTTATTTAGGATCCTTTGGGCACCTGTTTGTTCTCCCATTACCACCCGGAATGTTCTGTCAGCGAGCATGTTATCTATAAGTCGAAGAGTTCTCAAACAAGGGATTTTTTGGCCGAGTTTGTATAGTAAGCCATGCCTCCAGACAGTGTCGTAGGCTGCGGACAAATCTATAAAAATAGCTGCAGTTTTAAATTTTCTTTGATAGCCAGCTTCTATGTATGTTGTTAGTGCCATAACCTGATCTGTGCAGCTGCGCGCAGGGCGGAACCCGGCCGGTTCTATGGGAACTGTCTCCATTATTTTGGTGGCGATGCGGTTATACAGAAGTCTTTCTAAGAACTTATAGATTGAGCTCAGCAATGCCACTGGGCGATAGATTTCCGGTTCATCGCTCGGCTTTCCTGGCTTCAATAGGGCGATGATTTTTGAGCGTTTCATTTGTTGAGGTGTTATGCTGTGTGTTATGATATCTGTGAAGAATTTTGCTAACCAGCTTCTTGCATGTTTTCCACAGTGCAGTAGGAACTCTGAGTGGATTCCGTCGTATCCAGGTGCCTTTCCCGGTTTTACGTCCTTGAGAGTAATGGTTATTTCGTCTAACGAGAATGGCCGGGAAAATTCCGTTTGGTCGTCACAAATAGATTTTGGCGCTGTGAGCTCGCGCCTAATCTAAGTTGTGTGAGTTCTATCTCTCGGAGCCTTCGAGGTTGACACTATATGGGACGCTATCTTGTTTGGAGGTATTGGTGTGTCTTTGTGGGCGCTCTTGTTGTCGTCACTTAGTTTTCTTAAAAGAGACCATGCTTTCCTACTAGAAGTCTTGAAATCCAATGCCTGAACGGTTTCCACCCATCGCCCTCGACGAGCCGCGTCAAGACTGTGTAGCAACTCGTCGGCAATTTCCTGGTCGTTGCTAGCGAGGAATGCCTGGCATTGGGTTTCGCATTGCTCGTCCCATCCTGGGATATATGGTTTGCGGTATCCTCTGGGTATGGCCTTCTTTGCGGAGCTTACGACCGCAGCTACAAATCTCGTGTATGAATCTGCTCTGGGAGGGATCCACCTCAGGCACTTATCCAGACTATTAGAGAATATTTCCCAGTTTGCTCTCTGAAAATTCCACCGTGGTCGAGGGAAAGATATTACCAAGAGGATAGTTATTCCAATCTCTATTAAAGCAGGTCGGTGTTGGCTATGTGGAAAGTCTGGTAGGATTTTACGAGACGTTCTTAGTGGTATGTTATCTTTGTCTGTGGTCACGAAGCAAAGATCCGGATTATACCCACGTTTTCAGGCCGCCGAAAAAAAGGAATCTCTATCCTTTGCGTCAAATACAAGGTACATGTTATTTTTATCCGCCAAATCTACAAGTGCCTCGCCATTTTCATCGTTATCTCTGTATTTCCATTGCGTATGATGGCTGTTGAAATCACCTACATAGATAGATGGATGTTGCAATGGTAGTAGAACTTGTGGTGGCCATGGGACTGCCGGAGGTTTGTACGTGTTATTTATGGTGTAATCTCCTATTTGGATAACCACCTCATGTATGTTGTTGGAAGATGTTGAGTGCAAGTGAACATTTTCGATATTGGACCTCACATAAGTTGCCACACCATAAGCGTGGTGGTATGTGGCCCCGACTAGATCGTTGCCACATATCTTACCCCTCTTCGTAAGCTGCTCCTCATTCTCCGTATGTGTCTCCTGAATGGCAATGACGTCGATGTCGTTTTCGGTCAGGATCTTCTGCAGGACCTCACATTTGGCCCTGCTTATTCCTTCCACATTTAATTGGAAAATCCTGATACTGGGTCCAAGATTTCTTGTCAACTGGCCGTGAGAACGGCCATTTCGTGTCGTCTGTGTCATCGAGTAGTGATGTGCCTTTGATAGCCAGGAGATCGTTCTGATTGTCTGGCTGCCAGTTAGTGCTAGTTCAATTAGTTCACGTTTTACAACGCTATCCAGGGTGCACCTCGGGGAGGCGAACTAGCTTTACACCCCATATTCGAGATTAAAATATCAAGATCTAATTGCTTATCTGTATCTGAGTTGACGTTAGTCACGTACTTGACAAATGCAATCTAAATATATTATTTATTAAGACCTATTAATATGATTGTTTTTTTTTTAATAAAGTCAGTCCAAGGAGATGTTTTATTGATATTTTTATCATTTAACATAACTCTTTTTTTTTAATATTAAGTGGCCGTCCTCTGCTGCAATCACTGCGACCTTAAGGCCTATTATTGTGTTTTAATAATACCGTATGAACAAAAAAAACGACATCCAGTTGGCTTTGAATAAAATATAGATGACATTCCCCGGAAAATTTTACATATAAAATGGCATCGATCTTCATTTCAAAGCCATCGCTGACGCTGTTTTTTTTTCGATCATATTTTATATATAAGTCAGCAATTTACCCAGCCTGCTCATCATTTAATAAGTTATTGCATATTTATACTACAAGAGCCTATGCACCATATTATGTTCCACCCCTAATAGGAATCGTTTTAACGGTATGCCAATGTGTTTTCTTCCCATTCATACCAGAATCTCCTTATTATTTCGTCTATGTCAACAGAATTAATGACGCTAGAAAGGCACTTCAAAAATTACGACGTTCTTCGGATGTAGAAACTGAACTAAACAAGATAAAGGAATCAGTTGAAACACAGCAACACGAGAAAGGAAGAATTCAAGATCTGTTTTTAAACAAAAATAACAGAATTGCCTTAAATATAATGACAGTGTTGAATCTTGGTCAACATTATTCAGGAATAACTATAATGGTTATGAATCTGCACACTATTTTGGAAGAAGCAGGATCAACCTACATTAATTCCCTCAGTTGCTGCTATTATTTCTTCCGTAATTATGTTGGTCGGGGGATCAACAGTAGTGTTGCAGAAGAGTCTTGAAAAAGTCTTGCAAGACCAAGACTCTTGCAAGAAATTCAAGACAAGACTTTCAAAATTTCTTGTCTTGAATTTCAAGACAAGACAGGACTTTAATATGCAAGAAATTTCAAGAGTCTTGCAAGATTTCTTGAATTCAAGATTTCTGGAATGTTAGAAATGATACATTTTTTTAAGTGATAATTAGGTCTTTGCGTAAGTTATGCCTGGTTTTTACAACATTTACATACTCATAATCACAATCATAGTCATAATCATAAAAGTTAAACTATCCAATTCTTATAAACCTGTTGACATCTACCATGAATTTAGCCTTTAATTATGTTACCCAACTTCACTGATATAAAAATTATGATTATGAAAATGTTCTATAAACGCACATTAAAATTGCGTTGTGATTATGACGATGATTAAGACTGTGATTATGATAACGACTTATGCAAATGTTGTATAAACCCGGCATTAATATTGACCAATGTTCATTTTTTTTCTATCATGGCCAGTGTTTTAGAGTAAAGAATGAAATAAAATAAAGTCGAGGCAACAAACCGTATATTGGTAATTGGTATTATACACAAAATTATATTGGTATAATGGTATTACAAAAATAAAACTAACGGTAGTTGAAACTAATGGTGGGTTCGTAAATTGTGCTATTTGGTACTACTTTTCATGCACGAAATTTGCTCCGCGAACAAAAAGTAGTATCAAATAGCGCAAATAGTACACTCTAGCATGAACTTTCCGTACACCCTCTGTCCAAACTTTTCCAACCGATCTTCCATAATAAAAAAATTAAATAAATACCATAAAAAATAAAATTAACAAACGGGTAACCAAAATAGAACATAATAAACTAACAAGAATTAACAGCTTTTATTTGGTAATGGTTCCTGTTTCGTCAAACGGGCAGTTGGCGTAGTTCGTTTGCGGTCCGTTAAGATTTTTTTTGCTAAAATTAGCATCGTTGTTTTTCATTTTTCCGTATTACATTTTGTATACGACGCTTTCTATGAAATAAAATATAGAAATATTATTACTTTTTTGTTAGAATGTTAAATTTTTCAAGACAAGAAATTTCAAGAGTCCTGCAAGACAAGACAGGACTTTGCCGTTCAAGAAATTTGCAAGACAAGACTTTGAAAATTTCTTGTCTTGATTTTCAAGACAAGACAAGAAATTGATTTTCAAGACAAGAATTCTTGTCTTGTGCAACACTAATCAACAGCATCTGTGATAATAGACAAATTTGGACGAAAATTTCTTTTAATAAAAAGTCAATTTGTCAAGTATAAGTACCGGAATAGTGTTAACCTCAATTACAGTTTTCTATCACTTAAAATACAGTTACGATGTAAGTAATATAAGTTGGATCCCAGCGGTTGCTTGTATGCTATTTGCAGCGACTTTTAAATTGGGCTTAGGTTTAGTTCCGATAGTATTAACCGCAGAAATATTTCCTACTAATATTAAAGCGATTGGTATGACTGTAGCAGAAATTTGGTATATTGTAGGTGCTATAACGTCAGTAAATGTGTATTCTTGGTTATTAGAAAGTTAGGGTCTACATGTACCTTTCTATATTCTGACTTGTTGCAGTGTTTCTATGTGTCTGTTTACTATTTTCTTTGTACCTGAAACAAAAGGAAAAACACTAGATGAAATCCAAATAATGTTAAAAGGTAAATAACATTTTTAATTTATTATAAATTAAATTAGTGTATTTATTAAACTGTTTTTTTTAATATATTCGAGATTAAAATATCAAGATCTAATTTCTTATCTGGGTTTTCAATATTAAGAAGCCATTCTATGCCGGAAACACTGCGACCTGTAATGCCTATTGTGTTTTAATAATTCCGCATGATCGAAAAAAAACGGTGTAAAGTTAGGTTGGAAATGACGATCAATGACATTGCCCATATAATTTTACATACAAAATGACAGCGACCTTCATTTCATAGCCTTTGCTGACGCCGTTTTTTTTTCGATATTAATTTATATATAAATACAGTATGATTTGAAAAAATCGGCTTGGAAATGACGATTGATAACATCCCCCAAAAAAATTTTACATACGTTTTCAGAGCTATGGCTGACGCTGTTTTTTTTCGATCTTATGGTATATACTCTTGCTATGAACATTGTGTATGTTTTAAATAAATACCTAAATAAATCATTTTTTAACACCTAAATGACACCTAAATAAAATACAAATTCAAAGGTATAACAATAAAAACGAATAAATAGGTATTTCTTGAAATTAAATAAAATTAAAACTTAATGGTAAATTGCTGAGTTTGTGGCTGTGCAAATTCGTGGCGTGTTTAGGTAGAAGAGGTATTTCTTCCTAATGCTTGTCGAGATAACACACAGATTTAGCGACTTGAGTAATAAAGGACAATCAACTGTGGAGTTCCATAATTTTGAGGGCCCTAAAGTAAAACGGATCTCAATTAGCACCAAAAAAATTATAAAATATTTTAAAATCTAGTGCATATTTTATTTAAATTATTATTAAAAATGGCTATTTTGTCAATATAAAAATAAAAAAACAAAAAAAGAAAATTCAGTGGAATTTTGCTTTTCCTTCTGTCGTTGTCACGTCAAATCAAGTGTTAAAATTCTCAATATGTGTCAAAAACTACTAAAATTAAATTAAAATATTTTGAAATTCCGTGCATAATCTCCATTTTTTATTTAAAACTACTAATAAAAATGGGTAATTTTTGATAATGAAAATGCATAAAAAACTATTGATCCTGAAAAAAAGAAAAAGGGAAGCAAACGAGGCACAAGACACCATTTGCAATCTTCTAAAGCCGTAACTCACAATTCACGAGCATTATCACCGAAAAACCGATACGGAGGTACTCCAACATACCTCTCTTCTATCACCTTGGCACTGAAAAAATAATAAACCAAGAATGTTATCGAGGGAACTGTAATAAAAAGGCAGGGCAAAACCTACAGTAAGATTAGCCATGAAAACATGACTAATATATGACTGGCCATCGACATCTAGTGTTTCTGCCTTCCGGCTTCATCAATACCAGAGGATTCAGCAACGATGAACTAGTGATCCTGAAAAAAGAAAAAGGGAAGCAATCGAGGCAGAAGGTACCATGGTAAAGCAGTAGCTCACAATTCGCGAGCATTACCACCGAAAAACTACTGCGGAGGTACTCCAACATTGTGAGGAGCACCGTGGCTGTAATATAGTTGGCTTTCGCCATTATTATAATACATTCAGATTTCGTCCAAACTAGCATTGGCAGAATAAACTATATAAAAAATAGCCAAACTTTAAACAAAAAAGAAAAATATTTTTATGTTATTTTTTTTCAAAAATTCAAACAACAGAAGTTAGATAAATATAACACCCAAAAAAATATATTGCTCTTTTCTAAAAGTCGATCATTTTGTGTCTCTAGCTCATCCGTTTATAATTTCTAGCACGATCCAACGTGATCGCTCTTCCGATAGGCAGTTTCCGATAAGTGACTTGTAACGATATACATACAGATAGTGCAATAAACTCTGGAGCGTGTTCTTGGCACCGCACCAGCCAGCTGAACGACCCAGTAAAGTTGGTGCCGTCAAGTCGAGTCCTGAGTGGCCATTATATGTTCTCGCGGGCTAAACTTAAAAGGCCGTTTACCTTTTGTTATCTCAAGTAGGACCAACCGTCGGGGCTACACAAGCGTATTCGATGACACCCCTTCGTTGCCCGCCTAGCGAATGCACATTTCCGGTTAAAGAAAAGCTTAGCTTGTGATTTCGTGGTAAATTAAGGCGCACACCGAACGATTAATTTGAATTTCAGGTCATAGCATAAATTAAATTTTGCTGGCTCAAATGTGTTGTTTTTATCAAGCACGATTTTCACAGATGTACATCTTGGAAAATAAATCCAGATTTATATTATTTATGCAAAAGGAGTGGGATCTAGATAGGTATGATAGATAGACACATGATCTCATACCATAATACCTGGTTAGACAGAAGCTTTGGAGAGATTATTTTCTAACTCAGGAATTGACAAGGCACGGATGCCTTAACAGTTATTTGTATAAAAGGGATTGATCCGCCCTAAATTTGTATATATATTGCAAGAAAGTTGACAGTGTCGAACACACACTATTCCTCTGCAATGAATGGAAGCAGTTTAGAGAGTCATTCCAACGGGACAGAGGCGGACAAGTCTTTAATGCTAAAAATATGATGCAAGGGCTGCTAAGCGGTGAAACATCATAGAAAACTACATATAGATGCGTTCGAGAAATAATACAAACCAAAGAAAATAGAAATCGGGGCCATATTGCATAGACAGGCCTTCCAGCTGAAGTAATGCGCAAGCGGTTTCCAGCTGGATAGAGCGTTGGAATGCGAGGAGAGTTTTTTAGTTGGTAGGAATCCGACACTACCCCCATCGGTGTCTTATGCAAGATTTTCCCCTCCTCCTAAAAAAAATGTTTTATATTATTTGGTTATATTGATTCATATAATTTAGATGGTTTCTCTCTACAAAGTAGCATACGTAGACCATCTAACAATACTGATCAGCAGAAAATTTGTCAACCTTTGCGAGTGCAATTGACCCTTAAACGACGTAAAAATTGGTGTGAGAAATATTTCCCCTTTGGCAACCTTGAGAAGACGAAATTAATTCTCTTAACTAGGTAAAGGAAGGTTTGGTAAAGTCTGTGATAAAGGAGCTGATACTACTTAATAGAAAATTAAATTTTGCATCGCAGAGTAAATGCTCAGATATGACCTTTGAAGCAAAACTCAGCTGAAATCTTCACAAAAAGGAAGATTAAAAATCTCTTATAAAAGATGTCGCAGGAGATGTCTTATAAAAGATGTCGCCATAGGGAAAACCTGCGATATGAAGCACAGAATAACAACGTAAATGGTGACGGCAATTAAAGAGACCCATCATATAGCATATGAATGTATTGCTTGTTCACCTAAGGTTCACCTATATAATTATTTATACCTAATAAGTTCACCTATATAATTATTTAGAAAATGTCACTTGTTCATATCAACATGATAATGTAGACAACTTGAGATTTACATTTTTTTGCATTCCCTTGACTGAGAATTTGAAGCAAAACTCGCTAAAACCTACACTGGGAAAGAAGATTAAAATTTCTTGTTATCCAAACGGTATATGATAGCGATCGCACCAACCTAAGGAGCACCATAACCATAACGTAGTTGTGTTTCAGTATTCTCCTAACTCTCCGAACTAGCCTTGATAGAAAAAAGGGAGATGAGAAATAGCCATACCCGAAATAAAAAAAAATATAATTTTATGATTTTCTTTCTAAAATTCAAACAGAAGTGGATAAAGATAACACCTAAAAGAATCGGTTTATTTTTTCTTGCAGTCCATTTTTTGCGTCTCTAGC
Source organism: Sitophilus oryzae (assembly GCF_002938485.1). NCBI lineage: Eukaryota > Metazoa > Arthropoda > Insecta > Coleoptera > Curculionidae > Sitophilus > Sitophilus oryzae. Next base: position 61,916 of record NW_022146338.1, on the reverse strand, counting down.
TCATCCCTTTATAACTTCAAGCACGATCCAACGTGATCGCTCTTCCAATAGGCCGTTTCCGATAAGTGACTTACGATATACATACAGATAGTGCAATAAACTCTGGAGCGTGTTTTTGGCACCGCACCAGCCAGCCGAACGACCCAGTAAAGTTGGTGCCGTCAAGTCGAGTCCCGAGTGGCCATTATATGTTCTCGCGGGCTAAACTTAAAAGGCCGTTTACCTTTTGTTATCTCAAGTAGGACTAACCGTCGGCGCTACACAAGCGTATACGATGACACCCCTTCGTTGCCCGCCCATCGAATGCACATTTCCGGTTAAAGAACAGCTTAGCTCGTGATTTCGTGGTAAATTAAGGCGCACACTGAACGATTAATTTGAATTTCAGGTCAAAGCATAAATTAAATTTTGCAGGCTCCTATGCATTGCTTTTTAGCAAGCACGATTTTGACCGATGCCACATCTTGGAAAATAAATATCTAGATTTATATTATGTGATTATATTGTTTTATATAATTTAGATGGTTTCCTCTACACATTAGCATCCGCAGGCGATCTAACAATACTGATCAGAACAAAATTCGAAGACATAAAAATTGGTGTGACAAATATTCCCCCTCTGGCAGCCCTAAGAAGACGTAAATGATTCTATTAACTAGAAAAAGGAGGGTCTCTGTGCCAAAGGAACCATTACTTCTAAATAGAAAATTAGTAATTGCCAATTTTGCACCTTTGAAACAAAGCCCAGTTGAAATCTTCACTCAAAGGAAGATTAAAAATCTCTTATAAAATATGTTGCAGGACCATAAAGTAAACCTGCGATATGAAGCACAGAATAGCAATGCAAATGTTGACAAAAATTAAAGAGACCCATGATAGAATATGAATCTATTTGTTCACCTAACATCCAGCATATCAGAAAGCAAATCAAAGAAAAAAGGTGCTTCGGCTACCGTAAATTTTGCATCTTTCAGATTTAGGTCCTTTATCATTGTTGTGCTATCACCTTCCCAAGTTATGGCAGTAAGATCTTCTTTTGATAGTTTGTCTTTACGATCTGAATCACGTTTTGGTTCATAGCCTGAAGCAGTTCTAACGGTTTTACGTTCACCTGTCCCTATATCTGTTCGAGGCATATTATGCATTTTGGATTTAAGCTTCATTCAGAACATCGCAATTAGTGGAAGCATCAGTGGTTTCAATTAGCGTAGAAGTTTGTTACTTTAATTTCAATGACATTTTCAATTAGTAGAAAAAGTTATCAAACCTTTAACCTTTCCACTAATTATACTTCAAAATTTGCGAATAATGTCATTTTGGCCTTTGATTATTTTCCGTCAAGAGAAATTGTGGTTAGAAATCAAAAGTTTATTGTTTTATAAACTAAATATTAGGCTTTTTTTTGTTTTTTTATGTTCTTTGACCTTTAAAATTATATTTTTATATATGTTTTCTCTTGGTTTTGCCACGCCCTTTCTAATTTGAAGTTCAATAAAACACAAGTTTACTTAATGCAGAATGAGTTACATAGAGGCCACTAGCTTTTTAATTTTAACAGCCGGGTGGTCGGGGTTCAAAGATATTAATAAAAGGGCGCCACGAGATTATACTCTATGAACTCGGTAATAAAGATGTAACTATTAAGTAGACTTCAACACTAACCTCGAACTGTTGAGTGCAACTATCATGAACTTCAAATATTCTATAACTATTTGTACTTAAGTGACTCGAACTTAACTATGAGACTAGACTGTAAATAATACTACTAAAAATATTTAAGCAATTTATTAAAATATTAAAAAGTTATAAAGAAAAGAAATGAATGAAATGTAAATGTGATTGGAATATATTAAGTCAGAATTTAAATCAATAAAAACTAAATCTATGACGTCATCCCCCTTAACTTAAACTAAGTATGCTCTAAGGGCGGAATACAAATATCAAACCAAATCTTACTAATATCTAAATGATCTTACTCTACAGTGTAATGTCTTGACAAGAACTTGAAAACTACTCGGAAGTCCCTCCGGCTGAGTTTCGGTTTATAGCAATGGGGTAGCTACAGCAGGCTACAGCAGCTCGGTGTACTGTCACTGGAGCCCGTCAGCAAACGTACAGATACCAGGCAGGTGTAGGACTTCAACAGGTGACATAAAAAACCCTAAATAATATTGGTTGTCTTAGAAAAGTGCCTCAATTATAGAACAAGGACTAGCACAACATGTAGGAGTTAATAAAGGTAATAAAGAAGGACTAATCAAATCTGAACTTTACCTCAACGAGGGTTTATGATGTCCAACGGGTAACTCTACACACGGGCAACAGGAACGGATGGAATTCTGGACTGTTCTGTGCTGTACGGTCTGGATCGGTCTTCTTGCTCTACAATTACGAACAACCAAATAAGTTTTAAGAAAGATAACACTCAACTAATCTTTCTACACCACGTGGGCGTAAAAAAGTTGAAAACCAGTCAACAATACGAATAAAAATCAGTTGAGCATTGACTTAGACTAGGCAGAAAAATTATAGCATACCTTGGAACTATTCGGGGACTTCTTGGGCACGTGGAATCGGAATATCGGTCAGAAAAAGGCTATTTTAATTCCATTATGGAAACTCGGTCGGTGGTCCATGTAAATCCCACAAAATACAACCACGTCTCTGACCAAATGTGCTCCGGAAGACTTAATCCTTCACTAGGAAGACCTGCTAATCACCAACAGGGAATGCTTCACGGAACATCAGCCAGTTCTTCACGACGACACTCTTCAGCCAGTACACAAGAAGTGATGCAAGGATTCGATTTCCTTCACAAAATCAGATTTCAACCGGAAATCTCCCTCCAGGATATAGATAGAGAACTATATATCTTGACTAGTCCAACTCACAAAAAGGCATAAATAAAAAACGATGTTCTTAGATTATTTTCACAGCCATCTTCGATATCCGGTCAATGAACGAACTAAACTCACAAATTCCCACAATAAATGAACGAATTGCACACTGCGATCCACATCAAAAATAACCAATTTAACTACGAAATTTTATCTGATAATTATAAAATTTCAATAACCAAAACAAAGGATAAATAAATCCAAAAACATCTGATTTGATCTGACAGTGACAAGGGACAAGTGATGACCAAAGATATAGAGAGATGGACCAAAATTCTAAAGCTGGGCGGTATCCAGTGACAATTTTCTGTGGCTATATAATATCGCGGTGTATAACGGGTTGCATAATCGTAAAATTTAAATAAAATAATATTTAACCATAAAATTATAGTAAACATGATGCAAAAACAATAGTTATTTGCGATAATTTATGAGCTAGCACACAGAGGTCGTTGCGAGGAAATTTGTTTGTTACAGTTTTAGGTGAATAAATAATTTTCCTTTACGTACATACAATAACTAATGAAATTCATTAGATAACTTATGAAATTCATTAGTTATTGTATGTAGGTCGTTGGCCGTATAGTAAAATTAAAAAATATGTTTGAAAATTCGCAACCGTCCTGTTTGTTAAATGTGTTCCGTGATTGTTTTTTATAAAGTTTCTTTCTATGATCTACGTTCTTGGACTCTGATGAAGGCCAAAAAAATGGTCGAAACGTTAGACGGTGTATAAAAAAAATAAATGTACTTAATGAAATAAAAGGAAAATTATTTATTGACCTAAAACCAAGAGAAAACATATACAGGGTTGTTCACCACATACGACACGGAGTATTGTAGCTAAACGATTAGATTTTTACAAATTGTAAGTTTTGGGTTCGTTGAAGGACTATTAGAGCTACAAATTAAAAATATTTTTACAAGATACAGAGTGTCCCAAATAAATAAAAAATATCAAAGTTGTATTTTTAAATGGAACACCCTATATACTACCATTAAATTTTTTAGTTTTACGATTAAAAAAAGGTAAATTTGATTAAGGTTTATTACATTTAAATCCGTTTCTTTTGAAATATTTTAATTTTGTGAAATTGCAGTATAAATTTTAAGGCTTCATTTCTCCGAGGGTATCAAAGTTTTTAATACTAAATATTTACTGAAGTTTATTTATTGATCAGCTATTGTGTTGCAATAATAAAAACTTTACTACCTTATACAGAGTGTCTAAAAATTTATTTTAAATAATTACTAGCTTTAAACGGCAATAACTTGTTTAATTTAAAAAGAACACCCTGTATATTTTATGAGAATCAGATGCACAATTTAATTGTCTATCAAATTGTATTATACCACTTCTTACCTATTCCTTCAAGTTTTCGTTGAAAATGCATTTTCTTATCATTTAGACCTCATTTATCAATATACCAATGGAATATTGACATTTTAGATTGTTTTTAAAACAACAAATGTACAAAATGTACAGGCTAGTAATACTATCGTAAAAACGAAAACGATAATATTACTAGCCCCCCTAGCTAAAAAGTAAAACGATAATATTACTAGCCCATTTGTATGCAAAAAGAAAACTATTTAAATCTTTATAAAAGAGTATACCATTAATTAAATATACCACCAGTATTTCCGCCCCAATACTAATTAACTACATACTTAATTGTGTTCGTTAATAAATTATTCTAAATAAATGGGGATTTGAATCAGAAATCAATATATTAATAAGTTATGAAATGAACGTCTCTGTTCAAATAGTCAAAGAATTAAATATCATTTTTAAGGTGTTACTTTTTACCACACTGTCTAATACACATACATAATTCAGTTTTTTAGTATTTGGAGCAATTATTATTAATCAACGCAAACAGTCAATTAATGTAGTTTGAATACTGGAATCATATTAACTGCTCCTCTTTAACAAATATTTTAACAGTTTTTTTTTTTATTTTTTAATGAAATAAACAAACTATATCAACAATATTAGTATCTGTACTCTTTAAAAATTTGCTACATCTTTAAAAATAATCTAAAATGTCAGTATTCCATGGGTATATTGATAAATGAGTTCTAAGTTACAAGAAAATGCATTTTCTACGGAAACTTGTAGAGATAGGTAAAAAATGGTATAATACAATTTGATAGACAATTAAATTGTGCATCTGATTCTCATAAAATATACAGGGTGTTCTATTTAAATTAAACAAGTTATTGCCGTTTAAAGCTAGTAATTATTTAAAATAAATTTTTAAACACTCTGTATAAGGTAGTAAAGTTTTTATTATTGCAACACAATAACTGATCAATAAATAAACTTTAGCAAATATTTAGTATTAAAAACTTTGATACCCTCGGAGAAATGAAGCCTTAAAATTTATACTGCAATTTCACAAAATTGAAAATATTTCAAAAACGGTAAGGTTTAAGTGTAATAAACCTTAATCAAATTTACCCTTATTTTAATCTCAGAAACTAAAAATGTAATAATATATAGGGTGTTCCATTTAAAAAAATACAACTTTGATATTTTTTATTTATTTGGGACACTCTGTATCTTGTAAAAATATTTTTAAAATGTAGCTCTAATAGTCCTTCAACGAACTCAAAACTTACAATTTGTAAAAATCTAGTCGTTTAGTTACAATACTCCGTGTCGTATGTAGTGAACAACCCTGTATAAAAATATTAGGCTTTCTCTATGGATACAACTGACTAATGCAAGCTGTTGCTAGGATATTCAATTAAAATTAATTGTGTTTTTTAAACATTGTGATTGACCGTAAACTAAAAAGTATAAAGCTTCAGAACCTTGCAATTAGTGGAATAAATTAGTGGTTTCAATTACACTTTATACTTTTTAGTTTACGATCATTCACAATGTTCAAAAAACACAATTAAAATTAATAGAATATTCGAACAGCTTGCGTTACTCAGTTGAATCCATAGAGAAAGCCAATAATTAATTTAATTAACTGATAAAACAATCAACTTTTGGTTTCTAGCCACAATTTCTCTTGACGGAAAATAATCAAAGGACAAAATTATATTTCTCTCTTCAGTATGATTAAAATGTTTGATAACTTTTTCTACTAATTGAAAATGTCTACCACTAATTTTGACGTTCTGGATGCTTACATTAAATTTAAAGGGACAAACTTCTATGCTAATAGAAACTACTAATTTATTCCATATACTGGATAATGCAAAACGTCGCAAGTCAAGTGTTAATGTGATTTAGAATTTTATCCGTTAAATATATTCAAAAAGTGAGTTTTATCTATGAAAAAATTAGAAAATTCAAATTACATGTTATAAAGTATATTAAGATAGAACGGGTGAGTGAAAATCAGTTGATTCACAAGAAGTAGTTTTTGAATATCTCTAAAATACTATCACATAGAAAAATTTAAAGAATTTGCAATATTTAGAATCTTACAAACCATCCCACGGTGTTGTCCAAGTGTCCTCCCCCCAAAATTTAACTGCTGTTTTAGATGAAATGTCCAAAGGAATTAAATAGGGGATTTATAACGCTCTTGAATAATATTAACGAAAATGTTTTACAATTAAATATAATAAAATAAAAAACAGACCTAGATAATCTCAGCTCTAAAGTTGATGAGCAGCTTTTTTTCCTTCAAAGTTAAAATTGAAAGTATTAGAAACAGAAAATAAGGAATTAAAACATCAAGTATATTTAAACAAAAACTTTTAAAGAAGAACAATTTGATAAATAGGTGCCAGAGATAAATAGTGAACATCTTGTGGAATCCTTAATAATGCTTTGTAAAAGAGAAACCTGATATAAATTGAAGATAGAAGATTTATCGGAGTGTTTCAGACTTGGAAAAAAATATAAGCAAAGATCGACCTATCATTTTAAGCTTAGTGTCTTGTTAAAGGACGGAACTCCTTAAAAATAAGGAAAACTCAGAGGAACAAAATATATTTATAGCGAAGATCTAGTAAGCAGAAAAGACAGAGTGACCAAAAAGGTTTTAGACGAAAAATTGAAAGAAAGCAAAAGGTCAAAAGCAAGAAACGCTTAAGCTAAAAAAAGAAATACGTTTAGTAATTGATGGTATTAGTTATACTAGTGGCGATTTTAAAGAAAAGTATTATCAAGAAGTACCCGGGTCCAGAACGTTGTCATTTCTCCAAGAAATGAATCCATACAATTATCCACAATCGAAGACTGAGGTAGAAAAACTGCAAAGTCAAAAAACTGGAAAATTACTAGATCATAATAATATTGGAAATAGCGAAGATATACCGGGTTCCAAAATATATTATTCAAAAAAAAAAAAAAAAAAAAAAAAATATTCTTAATATAATTTCCTGAAAACGACGTGAAACGAGCACCTCCGTATCGGACGCGAGCGAATTCCAACAAATCTAATAGAATATTTTTTTGTGAAACCGTTGTAAAAAGATTAGGGATATTTTTTTAACTATAGATTAAAAAGCCCCCATACTCACACTCACTCCTTCCCTCGCGTTACTTCCTCGCATTCCTTCGCTTCCTTCCTTCGTCCAAAAATCATATATTTACTATGGGAAATGTAGATTTTATGCGACTGTATGTTCCTTCCTCCTTCGTCAAAACGCTACTTCGTCCGTTTACTTACTCGAAACGGTCCTTCCACGTACTGTCGGTTTTTGAAGGAAGTAGCAAAGGAATTATCTTTTTTTTTTTTTTTTCTAAAATAATATAAAATCATAATAATATAATCGATCTTGGATTTCATTCGTAGTTGATTTCTTGATTGGCAGTACGTCTGTACAGGGTGTCCATTTTCGTGTTTTGCAGGGTTTCTCGTTTATGAGTTTTTTTTTATTTTTTTTAGTGTTTTGTTTTGCTGTTTATTTTTTATGAAACAAAGATGCTACACATACAGATATGTCCTAGCTCTCTCACTTCCTAAAATACAGGGGCGAATTAATTATTGCATTTTTCGGTCCCCATTGTATCATAACTTATCAAAAAGTTGAAACGCGTCTCCCGTAACAGTTTTTCACGATAGAATGTAGTGACGTAACTATTTCTACGTTGGAATCTGTCTTTTTTAAATTGACTAAAACTTTTTTTTTTTTTTTTTTTTTAAATACGATATTTTGTTATATTATTTATTTTCGTTTTTTTTTTTTTTTATTTCCTAAAATACTTATTTTCATAAATTTTTTTTTTTTTTATTATTTACTTATTACATAGTCGGCCGGTTTAAACTTAGGTAACAAAAACAATCAACTAATTTCTTCCGACGTAAATGTTGGTTATTGGCATGTTATTTAGAAGCAGCACAAGTTCAGTTTCCGTGTAGTTGATCAAAATATCAGATGCAAACAATATTATCTGGTAAAATTAAGTTAAATAAAATAAGAGCCGTTTAACAGTTTAGCAGTAACTGAATAAATAAATATAGAGTAGATAATTATAATTTTCGAAAAGACTTCTCGTTAATCAAAAGGATTAACGAAAGGCAAATAAAATAACAAATAATATATAGAGTGTCCCTGCTTAAAAAAAGAAACATAAGTATGAATCCATTTTTTTGAATGACAGCTCCCAACGAAGCACCACTTTCGTCACTGCCATTCTACCTGAAAAACGAGACACGGGTGGTGGGTAAGTACTCAATAGGTAGAACAAAACAAAAATCAGGGTATCCGGTATATACCTGTACATTTAGATGAATAACAGTCTAATTTTATAAAAGGTATTTCCAGTTATAAGATAAGTTATAAGATTAAGTTATAAGATAATCGAGATACAAAGGTTATCGAAAAATGCAAAAATTTCTACTAATTAAAAAATAAAAAGTAAAAGAAAGAAATAAGAAATAACTTTGAACTAAGAAGGCTAGGATAAATATGTATTTCAAAGTTATTGCTTATTTCTTATGTAGCATATTTAGTTTTATAAATAAGTAGAACAAATTTATGTGAAAACAGCATCTTTAATATCTCTACTCATAAACCAGATACCCCATAAAACACACACAAATAGGACATCCTGTACATCTAGCATCCTGTACATCGCCAGTCGATATAAAAAATAATTCACAACAACAATAGCCTTAAAAATGGAAGAAAAACAATATTGTCTTCATATTTGTGAAAAATGCATGTCCATATTTATGTAATCGTAGCGACAAAAATAAAAATAGAAATAATGTGCATGATGCCTTTACAAAAAATATCTGAAGAAATGGGCATTGACATCATTTAAACGTTAATGATTTAAACTTTACTCTATTGTACTCGCCTTGTACATTCACACTGATATACCTTGTACATTCATACTGATTTACCGTGTACACGGTGATAATTGAAATATCTGACGTATCAAAAAAATATATTATAAAAATTCACTTTTATTGACACGACAAAGAATTGCAGTTTTATAAAATAAAAATTATGCGCCTTTCGGATTTTTAAAAATTTTAGAGGTTACTAGATATTTCTGTATTAAAACATGTAGCTGCTATATTAAAAAATATTTCAAAAATTGTTGCATAACTGACTAATTTCCAAGCATCGAATGGATGAAGGAAGGAAGCGAAGGGGGGAACGCGAGGAAGTAACGCGAGGAAGGAGCGAAGTGTGAGTATGGGGCTTAAGATTAATATGTTTTTATTAAAAAAATTTTTATTATTTATAATTTATTTCCTTTTTTTTTTTTTTTTTTTTTTTTTTTTTTTTTGAGTATTATAGAAATGTTAATAAAGATAAAGCAATAGCAAGTTATAGAAAAATAAGAAAAAATAAGTAGTGGTCAGAATTATACTATGGAAACGATTAACACATTGTATTTTAGTTATATTTTTGGGGTGTATGTATGAATGTAATCTGAATTTGTATTTGTTGATCGATGCATAGAAAACCTCGCACAAAAACTTTTAGTTTTTCTAGAGGTAAATTTATGCCTATTGTATATTTATTGGATACATTGTAATTTATTGAGTATATAAAATAAATAAACATCATATTATTATTATTATTAACCTCGAGGTTCAGAATGAAGCTTATACTTTTAAGTTTACGATCATTGACAATATCTAAAACCCACTAAAATTAATAGAATATCCTAGCAAGAGCTTACGGTAATCAGTTTTATCCATAGAGAAAGCCTTAGCTTATAAAAACAATAAACTTTGATTTCTAACCATTTACTCTGACGGATGATAATCAAAGGCCAAAAAACGACATTCTGGCAAATTTTAAACTTATAATTAGTGGAAATGTTAAAACTTTGGTAACTTTATCCACTAATTGAAAATTCCTAATTCTAGTTTTAACGTTGTAAGCATTCAGAACATTCAAATTAGAAGATGAAGTTATCGAAACCACTAATTTATTCCAATTAATTGCGAGGGTTCTTGAATGAAGCTTCTATGTGTTTTGCTCCTTACTCTCCGGCATCTTGTAAAATGAAAGGGAAATAAAAGTACGGTCTCTCTGGTTTCCAAATTCAAACTTTGTCTAACTAAGAAGCGATAAGGCAATAAAAATGTCAGTTTATAGAGCGTGTTTTACATGTCTAACGAAATCGAGCTTTCATTTTGTTAATTTGTACATTATCACTTTTATCAAAGATTTTCATTTCACTGTGAGAATTTGAGAGTGTAATATGTCGTGTGATTTTATAAAATATTGTATATTAACACTGTCAGATTTCTCATCAAATATCTTAAATAAAATATATTTGACAAAGAAATATGATAGTGTAATACAAGCCTAACTACCGATCTTGTCTAATTAACAAATTAATGTCTAACTAATAAGCTTATATTGTATCATGAAAAATATTTCTATTTTTCCTATAGTTATAAAAAAATAATTAAATCAATATCAAAATTTAATTTATAAATAATAGTTTTGTAAGTTACTGAATTTGTTATGGTTAACCATGAAAAAGCAATACGTGCAACTGAACGTAGCACAATGAATTTATACCCTCAATCAAGAATCATACTTCTTCAGCTAATGGTAAACTGCTGGTGGACAAAGGCCATCCACTTCAAAAGAACACAGTCCAGGGCAGTTTTTTCTCGTTATGATTCGGTTTTATTTATATTCTTTTGATGATAATGTCATTTAATAATGAAATTATACCCCCAATCCAAGAATCATACTTCTTCAGCTAATGGTAAACTGCCGATGGACACATGCCAAATCAGTTTAAAGGACCTAGTCAAGGACAGTTTTCTCGTTATAATTCAGTTTTAATATATTGTTTTGATGATAATAATGTCATTTAATAATGAATTTTATACCCTCAATCCAAGAATCATACTTCTTCAGCTAATGGTAAACTACTGATGGACAAAGGTAAATGCTTCAAAAAGAACAGTCAGGGCAGTTTTCTCGTTATGATTCGGTTTTGAGTATATTGTTTTGACGATAATAATGTCATTTAATAATGAATTATACCCTCAATCCAAGAATCATACTTCTTCAGCTAATGGTAAACTGCTGATGGACAAAGGCCATCCACTTCAAAAAGAACCCAGTCAGGACAGTTTTCTCGTTATGATTCGGTTTTTAGTATATTCTTTTGATGAAAATAATATAATTAATAATGAATTTATACCACTCAATCCAGAATCATACTTCTTCAGCTAATGGTATACTGCCGATGGACACATGCCATCCAGTTTTAAAGGACCCAGTCCAGGACAGTTTTCTCGTTATAATTCGGTTTTAATATATTGTTTTGACGATAATAATGTCATTTAATAATGAATTTATACCCTCAATCCAAGAATCATACTTCTTCAGCTAATGGTAAACTGCTGATGGACATATGACATCCATTTCAAGAGGACCCAGTCCTGGAAATTTTTCTCGTTATGATTCGGTTTTAGTATATTCTTTTGATGATAATAATGTCATTTAATAATGAATTTATACCCTCCAATCCAAGAATCATACTTCTTCAGCTAATGGTATACTGCCGATGGACACATGCCATCCAGTTTAAGGACCCAGTCAGGACAGTTTTCTCATTTATAATTCAGTTTTAATATATTGTTTTGACGATAATAATGTCATTTTAATGAATTTATACCCTCAATCCAAGAATCATACTTCTTCAGCTAATGGTAAACTGCTGATGGACAAAGGCCATCCACTTCAAAAGAACCCAGTCCAGGACAGTTTTCTTGTTATGATTCGGTTTTAGTATATTCTTTTGATGATAATAATGTCAGTTAATAATAATTTATATAATCCAGAATCATACTTCTTCAGCTAATAGTATACTGCCGATGGACACATGCCAACCAGTTTAAAAGGACCAGAATCCAGGACAGTTTCTCGTTATAATTCAGTTTTAATATATTGTTTTGACGATAATAATGTCATTTAATAATGAATTTGTACCTTACCACCTCCATACCAAGAATCATACTTCTTCAGCTAATGGTAAACTGCTGCTGATGGATAAAGGCCATCCAGTTCAAAAGAACACAGTCCAGGAAATTTTTCTCGGTATGATTCGGTTTAATTATATTCTTTTGATGATAATAATGTCAGTTAATAATGAATTTATACCCTCAATCCAAGAATCATACTTCTTCAGCTAATAGTATACTGCCGATGGACACATGCCATCCAGTTTAAGGCCCAGTCAGGACAGTTTTCTCGTTATAATTCAGTTTAATATATTGTTTTGACGATAATAATATTCATTTAATAATGAATTTATACCACCCAATCCAAGAATCATACTTCTTCAGCTAATGGTAAACTGCCGGTGGACACATGCCATCCAGTTTAAAAAGGACCCAGTCAGGACAGTTTCTCGTTATAATTCAGTTTTAATATATTGTTTTGACGATAATAATGTCATTTAATAATGAATTTATACCCTCAATCAAGAATCATACTTCTTCAGCTAATGGTAAATAGCACTGATGGACAAAGGCCATCCACTTCAAAGGTTTCTCAAATATATGATTCGGTTTGGTATATTCTTTTTGGGGATAATAATGTCATTTAATAATGAATTTATACCCTCAATCCAAGAAACGTACTTCTTCATTTAATGGTAAACTGCCGATGGACACATGCCATCGAGTTTAAAAAGGCCCAGTCCAGGACAGTTGCGTTATAATTCAGTTTTTTAATATATTGTTTGACGATAATAATGTCATTTAATAATGAATGTATACCCGCAATCCAAGAATCATACTTCTTCAGCTAATGGTAAACTGCTGGTGGACAAAGGCCATCCGCAGAAGAAGAGAACCCAGTCAGGACAGTTTTCTCGTTATGATTCGGTTTTAGTATATTCTTTTGATGATAATAATGTCATTTAATAATGAATTTATATCTTCCAATCAAAGAATCATACTTCTTCAGCTAATGGTAAACTGCCGATGGACACATGCCATCCAGTTTAAAGGCTGATCCAGGACAGTTTCTCGTTATAATTCAGTTTTAATATATTGTTTTGACGATAATAATGTCATTTAATAATGAATACCCTCAATACAAAATCATACTTCTTCAGCTAATGGTAAAACTGCTGATGGACAAAGGCCATTCACTACAAAAGAACCCAGTCCAGGACAGTTTTCTCGTTATGATTCGGTTTAGTATATTCTTTGATGATAATAATGTCATTTAATAATGAATTTATACCCTCAATCCAAAGAATCATACTTCTTCAGCTAATGGTAAACTGCCGATGGACCCATGCTATCCAGTTAAAAAGGCTGATCCAGGAAGTTTTTCTCGTTATAATTCAGTTTTTAATATATTGTTTTGACGATAATAATGTCATTTAATAATGAATTTATACCCTCAATCAGAATCATACTTCTTCGCTAATGGTAAACTGCTGATGGACAAAGGCCATCCAGTTCAAGAGGACCCAGTCCTGGAAATTTTTCTCGTTATGATTCGGTTTTTAGTATATTCTTTTGATGATAATAATGTCGTTTAATAAGCGAATTTATACCCTCTAATCCAAAGAATCATACTTCTTCAGCTAATGGTAAACTGCCGATGGACACATGCCATCCAGTTTAAAAGGACCCAATCCAGGACAGTTTTCTCGTTATAATTCAGTTTTAATATATTATTTTTTTGACGATAATAATGTCATTTAATAATGAATTTATACCCTCAATCCAAGAATCATGCTTCTTCAGCTAATGGTAAACTGCCGATGGACACATGCCATCAGTTTAAAAGGACCCAGTCCAGGACAGTTTTCTCGTTATAATTCAGTTCTAGTATATTCGTTTGACGATAATAATGTTATTTAATATATAACCTCGTTTTTTATTTGAACAATTAAAAAGTTATAGGGGTAAAGCCACTTTCGAGACGCACCCGGTATAACATGTGTACGATTTAATAGATTTGATTGATGCTGTGAATAATTTTTAGTTTAAAATTAGAAATCAAAATAAATCTACTGTCCATTCGTGCCGATGTTTTAGATTTAGTAGGATAGAGTGACTATGAGTGCCTTGTCGAGTGTAGTAATATTTATCAACTGTGACTGCACCTGCTTATGAGCAATTGCCCAAATAATTTTATTTGCTCCACCCTATAAATTATTGTTGCTGTTGTTGTTATTGTATAGTTTTGAACGAAATCTCTGAGAATAGCTTTTCGAAAAAACATTTTATAATTCAGTTTAATATATTGTTTTGACGATAATAATGTCATTTAATAATGAATTTATACCCTCCAATCCAAGAATCATACTTCTTCAGCTAATGGTAAACTGCCGATGGACACATGCCATCCAGTTTAAAAGGACCCAGTCCAGGACAGTTTTCTCGTTATAATTCAGTTTTAATATATTGTTTTGACGATAATAATGTCATTTAATAATGGTCGCCACCAATCAAGAATCATACTTCTTCAGCTAATGGTAAACTGCCGATGGACACATGCCATCCAGTTTAAAAAGACTGATCCAGGACAGTTTTCTCGTTATAATTCAGTTTTAATATATTGTTTTGACGATAATAATGTCATTTAATAATGAATTTATACCCTCCAATCCAAGAATCATACTTCTTCAGCTAATGGTAAACTGCTGATGGACAAAGGCCATCCACTTCAAAAGAGTTTTCTCGTTATGATTCGGTTTTGGTATATTCTTTTGAGGATAATAATGTCATTTAATAATGAATTTATACCCTCCAATCCAAGAATCATACTTCTTCAGCTAATGGTAAACTGCCGATGGACACATGCCATCCAGTTTAAAAGGACCCAGTCCAGGACAGTTTTCTCGTTATAATTCAGTTTTAGTATATTGTTTTGACGATAATAATGTTATTTAATATATAACCTCGTTTTTTATTTGAACAATTAAAAAAGTTATAGGGTAAGAAAGCCACTTTGAGGCGCACCCGGTATAACATGTGTACGATTTAATAGATTTGATTGATGCTGTGAATAATTTTTAGTTTAAAATTAAATCAAAATACAATCGCTTACTGTCCATTCGTGCCGATGTTTTAGATTTAGTAGGATAGAGTGACTATGAGTGCCTTGTCGAGTGTAGTAATATTTATCAACTGTGACTGCACCTGCTTATGAGCAATTGCCCAAATAATTTTATTTGCTCCACCCTATAAATTATTGTTGCTGTTGTTGTTATTGTATAGTTTTGAACGAAATCTCTGAGAATAGCTTTTCGAAAAAACATTTTCAGGCGTTTCGTGTTACTGCAAAAATATGAAAATACGACTTCTCGATTTTCGTTTGTTTGATTTTCGTCTTTGTTTATATTCATTCGTAGCTCGATAATAAATCGTTAAATGAAAGGCTCGTCGATAAACAAAGAATTTACAAACAAGGGAGGTAAATTGTTGTGTTTTCGCATTATTTAAGTCAATTGATTTTATTTTTCTATGTATGTTTTAAAATTAAATTTCTGATTTCAAAACTTTCTAAAAGGGATATTATATTCAATATGAAAAAATGTTTTGTTGTTTTACCCATGGTAATATTTTTATTAATTAGTTACTGTATTTGTATCTAATGTGATATTACTGGCGTAGTAAAGCTTTGACAGTTGACACTGTAATAAATTATCATGTATTCCTCTCTTTTACTAAGTAATATTTTTCTGGAAGGTTTTGAAAATGACACAATAATAAATATATAAATAAATAAAAATTCGTTAAAAAACTGTATCTGTTAGGGTTGTAAGCTAATTTTCCTGATAGATTTCGTATATTTGTCTCAAATTTAAACAAAAAAAAAAATAGTTTAACCAAGTAAACTATAATGTTAAAATTAAACTAGGAAATAAAAAAAGAGTTTTGCCTTATTTCGAAGTATCATGGTCACTTTCAATAGTAAACTAATCTTCGTTGATGAATTTCAATTGCCGCCATCTCAAAACTTTGCAGATTTGTCGAAGTTAAATTCACCTCGTGATTTCTTAATGGAGCATAATATATTCCATTTCTAATACATACATAATTCATTTTGGTTTCTCCATGGTTTAATATGGTAATATTTGACGACGAATATTTTTAACTCTAACCCCAAAATATCGCGAATGGACATGAAAAACAACTTTTAGCACACGACGTACTACGTCGCCTCAAACAACGTCGCCAACGTTGGCGACGTTGTAGCGACCCTAAAAACATCCACCATTTTGGGGCAAATATGGGTCGCTTAGACGTCGCTTCGACGTTGTCCGGCAACGTTGGGTTGCTCCTGGCGACGTTGCGATTACGTTGAACAACGTAATTTTACTACTTGGGTATTGGCCTTCTTCCGAAATCAAACTGCCAAGGTAATTAAATTCCGCTATTGTGTTTGGTAGTACATTCCTTCTAGTATAACGTAAAACTATCTTAAATTCTTGATCTTTTAGACGTTTTACTTATGCTAATAAAACGACATCTCTCTAAAACGAGAATACGCTCATCCTTACAAAGCAGGAACCCTGTAATCTAAATACACAGAAACAGCAAATAAGCGTGGACGGAAAGTAGGTAGAAAGTTCGCGAAACGATGATGGATGCAGCTGCTGACGTTGCATCTAATCGCATCTGCTAAACTTGGAGCTGAACGACGCAGCGTGTCTCTCTAGCTGGAATCAAACAAACCGTATGAATAAATTTCAGTCAGACGTATTTTGCATAGATTATTCTAATAGACGTAGTCCCGCTTTGTGTAAGCTACGTAAATGTATATCGCTGAACATAATAAAGTATAAAACATGCTTATTTTAAGATAATATCTTTTAAGAATCGTTTGAAGAAAACCTCTTTCTTTTATTTTCAAAAGGTACAGGAGTTTCCCAAATAAATAAAAAAAACTTTTAGTAGAAAATACATTGTCTTATAACTTAGACCTCATTTATCAATATACCCATGGAATATTGACATTTTAGATTATTTTTAAAGATGTAACACATTTTCAAAGAGTACAGATACTAATTCGCTTATTTCAGTAAAGAAAATCGTTTAAATATTTGTAAAAGAGAACCAATTAATATGATGTCAGTATTAGAAATACAACTAATTGATTGTTTGGGTTGATTAATAATTGCTCCAAATGCTGAAAAAAAATGATTTTCTAGTGGATTAGACAGTGTGGTAAAAGTAACACCTTATAAAAAATGTCTATACCTATCACAACCAAACCAAACCAAACCGTTGACGTTCTGTTAAAATGACATTATATCAAGTTAAACTTCAAAATTAACAATTACTACCTGATAACAATTACTTAATAAAGTAAAACCAAAAAGTATTAAAAAAACATAAATAAACATAACATACGTAAAATTTAAAAATAATTATACAGAAAGTTTGGGGCTTTTTGGTTTTACCTTATTAAGTAATTGTTATCAGATAGTAATTGTTAATTTATATACACCCGTATATGGGTGTTGATACAATATGATCCAATCGTAATCGTAATATGCATCATACTGCAACAAAATCCGCCTTATCCGAATTATTTTTGTGTTTTTTCTGTTGAAAAATTAAATATTCATTTTTATTTCTCCAAAAACGAGATACAAAACAATGATTCCCCTCAATAGACACTTTTTTTTGTAAATTAACTTTGAAACATTTGCTAAAACAATTTTTGCTTTTATTATCTCGAAAACAACGTGTTTGGGGCGGGTTTTGCAACTTATCATATTAACACACTCAAATATTGATGTTTTATTTTTTTAATTTTCTTAAAATACTGTCGGTCAATCAATCTGCACGCCACTGGAAATTAACGACCTCAACCGTCTAATCTTTTGTAAACAACTACATTGTTGCCGTAGCGCCGATACCCTATTCCCTTCTTTATCCATTCTCTTCGCACTCGTTGATTTTCGCAAACCAAATGTGCGATGAAGTTTTAGAGCGTTTTATGAATGGATCGTTGTATCTCCCGAGTTTAAATATCTTTGTTTATACTGCATTTTCACAACATCGAAAATATTTCAAAAACAGTAAGATTGAAGTGCGGTAAACCTTAATTAAATTTGCCTTTATTTTAATTCGTCGAAACTAAAAATGTAATAATATACAGGGTGTTCCATTTAGAAAAGTTTAACTTTGATATTTTTTATTTATTTGGGACACCCTGTGCTTTTGAGAGAAAAATTTAACAGTACTACAATACTGCGTGTCGAATGAGGCGAATAACCCTGTATAATTTTGCAATGTTTAACTAATTTAACAAAGTTGTATGCGTATTTCAGCAAAGTTGCTTTGCTGCCAGCTAATATAAAAGTTGAAAATATATGTTCTTAGACACTGAAAATCGACGTGATGGATACGCGGAACGTGTACGACCCACTTTAAAATTTCTTTTACTTCTTTCCCATCGAAGATTCCTAGAACGAAGTCAATAAAGAAACAGCCAGCCAGCCGAGGCAAGACAAATATTTGCCACGCAAGAATGGGGTACTTTGCGCCACCGATCTAGGGATAAGTCGGCTATATTGGCAACGGAGGAAAAGACGGTCCCAGATGTAATTTACGTTTCGCAAGAAGAGGGAAAAAGTGAAAAATAGGCGAAGAGTTAACATAGTTTAGGTCTAGGTTAAATATGGGGAAACGACGTGATCGTGGTAGTATCGTCTTATCGAAAGCTCTATTCTTTAGAGGAGTTACATGCTATAATAAATATACAGGGTGGTCCAAACTGTATTCCGGAAACTTCGGCAGCGTATTCTGCAGATAAGAGTAAGTAAAAAACTTCTTATAAACGTATGTCTTAAAATACTTAGTTTCATAGATATTTTTATATATTTATTTTTTATATATAGCACTATCATAGATATTTTTAATAATGGAATAATATCTGGAATCAATTCTCGCGTCCTCCATTGCAGCTGGAAATTACCAGGTTTCGATGCTGTCAAAGGCTTTTTGGTAGTCTACAAAGGCCAAATGTAGCGGTATATTATATTCTGTTGTTTTTTCAATGACTGTTTAATTATTTGTAGATGATCGATGGTACTAAAACCTTTTCGAAAGCCTGCCTGTTCTAATGGCTGATAGGAATCTAGTTTCGTAGAAACTCGGTTGTTGATAATCCTAGTGAAGAGCTTGTCTAGGTGCAAGAGAAGGCTTATTGGTCTATAATTCTCTATATTTGTATAATCTCCTTTTTTTGTATAATAGGACAACCTCTGCGTTTTTCTTTAAAACTTCAGTGCATGTTTTTTTGGAGAGACTAGAGGAACCTGCAGGTAACTAACACCAGCGACATCGGGAACTTGGCCAAGAGCTGGAAGCGTTTTAACTCAAAAAAAGAATGAGAGGAAGGTTTGACATACAGTAATACGGGGGTATGGTAATAGCAGTAATAGGTCCAATGCCTCCGAGTGAAGGACCAAACAGGATCCCAAACCCCAGCAACCTAACCTAACCTAAAACAAAAACTAGAAAACAAGTAAAAATAACAGTATGACGTGAACTTTATTTGTGACACTGTATATTTTATCCTCCAAAATAAATTATTAATACTAAACTATATTTTCCCAGAATTCTCTCCAAACACTCGAAATACTCGTACGATAGCAAAATCGTATACAGAGCAAAACTACAACAAATAAAGTAAATTTAGATTTACTTTTCTCAAAAATCCGGGCACAGCCGGCTGCGATATTTCCGGCAATAAATTTTTCGGTAGCAGCCATTTTTGACGCGGCAGACTTATATTTATTTTCAAGCTGTTCAAATAACAATTTAATAAAACTAGTTTTAATTTAGAGCATAAAAGCTGGGATTGTTTACTGGGAAACGAAATAATTTATAATTTTATAAAATATAAAATTTGTTTATTTAACTGTATCTCTGCGAATAATATGTTACTTTCAACTTTATTGATATTGTGTAACAATAATACTGAATATTCAGAATCGTCCTTTTGGAAAATATCTGTCCGTATTTACGTCTGAGAACACCATTCGGATACCTCTATCCACGTGCCGAGTTTGGTTCCAATCGGCCCATAATTAAGAAAAATCCTGATGATTTCGTCCATTTAAGGTTAGAGGCATCGGTTCGAAACGTCGAGGGCGTCATCCTGTAGCCTGTCCCCAATTATGCCGAAATCGACCCACATTTTTCTTCAATATCAATTCCTTAGTCCCACCCTGATGAAGATGTAAACGAAACGTCGCGTCATATCCAACTTTGCAGGGTGGGACCGTGTGCACCGTCGCTCACGTAGCCTACCCACTAAAGGTGGACAAAGATTGAACGAGTCGTTCATTTGAACGAGTCGTTCATTTGAACGAGTATTCACAACGAATCGTGAGATTCGATAGAATGAAGCTTAGAATACGATTCGTTCAATTGAATCGTGGCCAGCACGGATCCATAAAATTTAAACGAACGAGTTGTAAAAAAGAGTCGTAAGAATTGAATCGGATCACAATGCGATCATTCGTTTGTACGGCAATGCCGACGGCGCGGCGCGGCGGTGATATAGGCATAGAGAAGATCGAGCACCAATATTTAGACTTGAACAAAAGCCTAAACAAACATCATATGCATAAAATGCAAACGATAAGGAAGTTATTTACAATAAAAAAAACTTACTTATACTGTGCTACGGGAGTATCTGTAATGCATTTAATTTTTACCGTTAATCTATACTAATATTCAGGGTTGTTCACCACATACGACACGGAGTATTGTAGCTAAACGACTAGATTTTTACAAATTGTAAGTTTTGGGTTTGTTGAAGGACTATTAGAGCTACAATTTAAAAATATTTTTACAAGATACAGAGTGTCCCAAATAAATAAAAAATATCAAAGTTGTATTTTTTTAAATGGAACACCCTGTATATTATTGCATTTTTAGTTTCTACAATTAAAATAAGGGTAAATTTGATAAGGTTTATTACACTTAAACCTTACCGTTTTTGAAATATTTTCAATTTTGCGAAATTGCAGTATAAATTTTAAGGCTTCATTTCTCCTAGGATATCAAAGTTTTTAATACTAAATATTTACTGAAGTTTATTTATCGATCAGTTATTGTGTTGCAATAATAAAAATTATACTACCTTATACAGAGTGTCTAAAATTTTATTTTAAATAATTACTAGCTTTAAACGGCAATAACTTATTTACATTAAATAGAACACCCTGTATATTTTATGAGAATCAGATGCACAATTTAATTGTCTATCAAATTGTATTATACCACTTCTTACCTATTTCTTCAAGTTTTCGTAGAAAATGCATTTTCTTATAATTTAGACCTCATTTATCAATATACCTATGGAATATTGACATTTTAGATTGTTTTTAAAACAACAAATGTACAAAACGTACAGGCTAGTAATATTATCGTTTTTAGTAAAACGATAATATTACTAGCCCATTTGTATGCAAAAAGAAAACTATTTAAATCTTTATAAAAGAGTATACCATTAATTAAATATTATACCCCCAGTATTTCCGCCCAAATACTAATTAACTACATACTTAATTGTGTTCGTTAATAAATTATTCTAAATAAATGTGGATTTGAATCAGAAATCAATATAATAATAAGTTATGAAAATGAACTGTTGTTATAAATGGGCATTTGTCGAAAAATTAAATATCATTTTTAAGGTGTTACTTTTTACCACACTGTCTAATACACAAACATAATATAGTATTTGGAGCAATTATTATTAATCAACGCAAACAGTCAATTAATGTAGTTTGAATACTGGAATCATATTAATTGGTCCTTTTTAACAAATATTTAAACAGTTTTTTTTTAATGAAATAAACGAACTATATCGACAAGATTAGTATCTGTACTCTTTAAAAATTTGGTACATCTTTAAAAATAATCTAAAATGTCAGTATTCCATGGGTATATTGATAAATGGGTTCTAAATTACAAGAAAATGCATTTTCTACGGAAACTTGAAGAGATAGGTAAAAAATCGTATAATACAATTTGATAGACAATTAAATTGTGCATCTGATTCCTATAAAATATATACGGGGTGTTCCATTTAAATTAAACAAATTATTGCCGTTTAAAGCTAGTAATTATTTAAAATTAATTTTTAGACACTCTGTATAAGGTAGTAAGTTTTTATTATTGCAACACAATAAATGATCAATAAATAAACTTCAGTAAATATTTAGTAATAAAAACTTTGATACCCCGGAGAAATGAAGCCTTAAAAATTTATACTGCAATTTCACAAAATTGAAAATATTCAAAAACGGTAAGGTTTAAGTGTAATAAACCTTAATCAAATTTACCTTTATTTTAAGCGTAGAAACTAAAAATGTAATAATATATAGGGTGTTCCATTTAAAAAAATACAACTTTGATATTTTTTATTTATTTGGGACACTCTGTATTTTGTAAAAATATTTTTAAATTGTAGCTCTAATAGTCCTTCAACGAACCCAAAACTTACAATTTGTAAAAATATAGTCGTTTAGCTATAATACTTCGTGTCGTATGTGGTGAACAACCCTGTATAAAATCCTTAAGTGACTGACATACTGATTAATCACGATCCTGCTCAAACCACTCAACGTAAGAAGCTCAATTTTGGTATATAGGTTGATTCTAGGGTGTAGAGATTCGATGAGAAGGGATTTTTCGAAATTACAGTTCTAAGAGGGTGAAACCACCCCTCAAATATTACATTATTTTTTATTTAAAAAACTGTAAAGTTTCCGAAAAAACGCTTAAACTCGTATATTTTATTTTGTTTTTTACATATTTTAAGATTTTTTAAAAATGTATACAGGGTGTTTCGAAAAATCTGGTCATTGATTAATCACGATCCTGCTTAAAGCGCTCGACGTAAAAATCTGATTTTTGGAAAACAGATTGACTTTAGGGTGTAGAGGTTCGATAAGAAGGGATTTTTCGAAACTCGAATGCTAAGGGGGTGAAACTATCCCTCAAATATTAAAATATTTTTTATTTAAAAACCGGTGAGTTTTTCGGAAAAACTCTTAAACACGTATATTTTATTTTGTTGTTTTACATATTTTAAGATTTTTTATAAATTTATACAGGGTGTTTCATAAAATATGACCATTGAGTAATCACGATTCTGCTTAAACTGCTTGACATTTAAAGGTGATTTTTGGTAAACGGATTGACTGTGGGGTGTAGAGGTTCGATAAGGAGGGGTTTCTCGAATCTGGAATTCCAAGAGGGTGAAAACGCCCCTCAAATATTACAATATTTATTATTTAAAAAACGGTTGTCTTTCGGGAAAACGCTTGGACAAGCATAATTTATTTGGTTTTTTAAATATTTTGAATTTTTTTAAAAAATCATACAGGGTGTACCAAAAAGTTGGGTAATTTCTTAACCACGATTCTGCTTAAACTGCATGACGTAAAAAGCTTATTTTTGAGATGAAACTACCACATACTTACTACTACTTACCAAGTTATATAATAATATCGCCATATTGTTTTTTCTCATGCTGACATAAACGTGAGAAAATTTTATCCAGTTTGTATGTTAATGGAAATTCTTGCTTTGCTTTATCATCACCATTACAAATGATTAATTCGATGCGAACGAA
Source organism: Sitophilus oryzae (assembly GCF_002938485.1). Lineage (NCBI taxonomy): Eukaryota > Metazoa > Arthropoda > Insecta > Coleoptera > Curculionidae > Sitophilus > Sitophilus oryzae. The sequence goes on along the minus strand of NW_022146338.1, from coordinate 37,977 downwards.
GTCGCTGGTACACGCTAGTATTTTTATTAAAATAATATTTACCAACTATAAACTATTAAATGTTGGACTGAAAGTCGAAATCGTGTTTTTCTGCATCTCCAAATAAATATTGTTGGCCTCTGCTCAATATAATAAAAAAAACGTCGTCAGCGAGGGTTATGAAATGAACATTCATTTGTCATTGTCATCGATGTTTTTCCAAGCCAACTGGACGCTATTTTTTTCGATCATACGGTATTATAAACTATTTATTATATGATTATTAAATCGGAAATAAAATATACTAAAAATATTAAATTGGTATTAAGAAGTCTTTAATAAAAAATAGTATAGGTATAGCTATGAATTGGATTGATAATTTAATATTATTGGTAAAATTAATCCAATTATGCCAGTGACTTAAAGTGCTGAAAAGTAAACGAAAGAACTGTATATTTCTTGTTCTGGCCCCTTAAGTAATTGTCCGACCAAATTATCGCCGGTAGTGCCAGTTAGGATTCTTGATTTTATGAAACGTAAATTGTGCATGTGGTTCGTTACAGTTAACGAATCGTAAGAGTCGATTCAATATGAGAAATTAAATCGTGTGATTCGATCCACTAAAAAGAATCGCAATGCCCATCACTATATACTGCTATCTTAGTATTTTTTGTTGCAGGTTAAGCGTTTCCGTATGGAAACCAAAGCCGCCAAAACCCTAGGCATCATCGTCGGAGGCTTCATTTGCTGCTGGCTGCCCTTCTTCACTATGTACCTGGTACGCGCCTTCTGCGCCGACTGCATCCACCCCCTAGTCTTCTCCATCCTGTTCTGGTTGGGGTACTGTAACAGCGCCATCAACCCCCTGATCTACGCTCTCTTCTCCAAGGACTTCAGGTTCGCCTTCAAGAGAATCATCTGCAAGTGTTTCTGCACGGGGAAAGGCTCGATGAATTCTCGGAGAGGATCGGATGGATCTCAACTACAAGTAAGTATAGAGGGAGTCCAAAAAATTGTGTACAGGGTGGCGCCTCTCATACACCGCGGAACCTCCAAGGAGAACGGCAGTTTATATCGAAATGAAATTTTGGCAACATATGTAGGTTAACTGAAAGCATTTTATAAAAAGATATAAAATTATACAGGGTGTCCCCAAAAAAAGTTACACATCAAAGTTGTGTTTTTTCTAATGGAACACCCTATATATTATTTGATTTTCGGATTCTAGGAAAAAAATTAAGGTGAGTTTTATTAAAGAAGCATATACCTAAAATCTAAGGATTTTGACATATTTCACATTTTGTGAAAGTGAAGAGTAAATTTTAAATTTTGATAACAGCTACCTAAATTTTAGTTGACCTTGTATAGCCTGATATTTAATTACAGTAACCATTGTATGTTAAACCAAATTGAAATTTGACCCGAAAAGTTATACAGGGTAATACAAAATTAATATTTAACATTAGCCACTTTTAAAAGCTAATTATTCCTTTATTTTAAATGGAACACGCAGTATATTTTTCCGGTGTTCAATGGGGAATTTATATGTCTTCGAAATATTATTAAGGTTGCCTAACCCTCAGACAAAGATTTTTCTAGATATTTTAATTTTTATGATTTTGCGTCAGTAGATCTTTATTATCTGAAAAAATCTAGGAGTGGCTGTGTGATATACCTTTTGCTAATTTAACAAAAATTAAAGATTGTAGAGTAAAATACTCAATGGTAATAAAAAGATACACGTTTAAAACATATTTTAATTATTACAGAATTAAAACTAGATATATACCTAAAATTATATGACAAAAATTAGCTAGATGAAATCAAATGCTCGTAATGCTTCCTTTCCTGTTAACTGCATAAAATGATTGTCTTTTCAAAAGGATCTTTTCATTTTAAAAGGCATATGTAGAGTTCTACCTCGAAAAGCAGCTACAATAATTTCTCTCATGTTATCGACAATAGTTGTTTGAATTTTGTAAGCACTGTCTTTAACATATCCCCATAAAAAAAACAGACTAGATAAAATCAGGAGCTTTTAAGTATTCTATTAATTGGTGAATGCACCAAATAATAGAATCATATCAGTTCCCTCTGATGTAGGATAAGTTTGCGTTTTCGGCAAATTTCTGAGAATGTTTTTTGTTTTAACTGACAGAAAATGATAACTAATGTAAATATCTAGTTTTAGAAATTGTGACGAATTTAATTTCTTTTTTTTTCTCGTTTTTGTTAAAACAAAAGAAATGTTTCAGTTAAAGCCGCCAAAACCCTACTAGATTTAGTAGGATTCCTACTAAATCTAGTAGGGCTACTTAGGCAACAATTTAACATAATTTCCATATTATTTCTTCCAGGGCCGTCAATTCAGATCACCCAGTTACAACGTCCAAGTGCACGGCAACTCCCTGGGCGAAGAGAGCGACCCCGGCGGGGACCCGTCCGACTCCAGGTGACGCAGCGCGAAGAAACGTGTCAACACTGCCTTTGACGTGGACGAAAACAACGTCATCAAGCTGGCCATGAGCGTGGTCATCGGGTGACAGCAGCTGGAGAGCTTCGGCAACAGTGCCGGAGACGAGGGCCGCTTATGAGACGAGAGGTAGAGCCAGATGTAAAGCGGATTGGCGGTTCAGAGAGTTGGAGAAATAGAAACAGAGAAAAAATAGGTTTTAAAGATGTCAAAAAGACAACTATTTATATACCCCCGACACAAAATTCCGCCACCTTAAAAATATTTGCAATAAATTCAAAACATCCTGTGGAAAAAATGAGACGGTCATTTCGGATAACAAAAAACACTTTCCTCAATTTTATGAATATCAAAACTATAGATCAAGAAAACCCTTTACAAGAGCTAAGCCCACGGCCACACAGAAAGCGTTTTTAGCGTTTTGCGTTTTTTACGTCTCAAGCGCTTTTTGCGATTTTACCGTTTTAAGCGCTTTTTTCGATTTGTGCCCATTAAAAACACGCAAAAGACGCGGCAGGTCTGCAGTTTCTATCAATAATGTCAATTAGTAACGTCGCAAGCTCGTGGATTCCCGGCCCGTCCAACAATCAATCCTGTGAGAAAGAGATAGGCGAGATCGGCGCCGTTAGCGTTGAAGAGACGAAGATAAAAGATGCTGGGATTGAATTGTGGACGGGCCGGGGCTTATATTCGGAGACAAACACAATCTACTGCTAGTGCCAGTGGTGTATGTAAAAATAATAATTATTATTTGCCATTTATTTTAGGAATTTTAGTTTATATGTGTATAGTTTTTTTATGTTGTAGTGTTGTGGTTAGTACCGTATGATCGAAAAAAAACGGAGTCCAGTTGGCTTGGAAATGAACATCAATGACATTTCCCATTTAATTTTACATACAAAATGACAGCGATCTTCATTTCATAGCCATCGCTGACGCCGTTTTTATTCGATCATACGGTACTTGTTATAATTATAATATAATAAATAATTATAATTATATAATAGAACAGTAAATATCTCTAGTTGCTAATGCAATTTTAGGACATGATTTATGAAACATTTTGGAGTGAAACTTCTTTAAGCGCGCTGGGAGTAAAAATTCAAAGCCGTGACATACGACCTAGTGAGACGGCCCTGACACACGACCTCGTTGTAACGAAACGTGTTAACGGCTTAGAAATACGTAGTGACGCGACGTGTATTTGTGAGCAGTCCACGTGTTTGTAAAATTTTGTAAAAGCGAATCAAATTATTACGCGTAAAAAAACATTTGTTACACGTAAAAAACTATTTTTTACGCGTATAAAACTATTTGTTACTGGCAGAAAACTATTTTTTACGCGTATATAACTATTTGTTACTGGTAGAAAACTATTTTTTACGCGTATAAGACTATTTGTTACGTGTAAAAATCTATTTGTTACACATAAAAAATTCTTTTTTTACTACTACTTTATAAAACCTTTCTTACGCAAAAAATATATTTTTTACGTGTAAAAAACTATTTGTTACACGTAAAAAATTAATTTTTACGCGTCAAAAACTTATTGTTTCTGGTAAAAAAATTTTTTACAAAAAAAATATTTTTTGCGTGTAAAAAACTATTTGTTACACGTAAAAAATTATTTTTTTACGCGTCAAAAACTTATTGTTTCTGATAAAAAACCTTTTGTTACGCAAAAAAAAATATTTTTTCCGTGTAAATAACTTTTTGTTACGCGTAAAAAACTATTTTTTACGCGTAAGAAAATATTCCTTTAATTTATTACTTTTTCAACATTTGAAACTACACTTTTTCAAACAGTTCCTTGAAATTTTTAAATTTAATAAAAATATTTTTAGATAATACCCTAAAATAAAAAAAATGCATACTATTTAATTTATTTTTATTGTATTATTAAATATAACGTCCGCCTATGACGGGGTTTCATCTTAGAAAACGCTAAAGACGCTACAGAAAACAAACTGATTTCTTTTTATTTCCGTTTTTTTGCGAGACACGCCGAACGCTACACGCTTTTAGGTTCATCACACAAATGTTCGATTGGATTGAGGTCGGGACTACAAGGAGGCCATTCCAATCTTCCTAGTCCAACCTCATCCAGGTACTCGGTAATTACTCATACTCCTTACTCGTTACTCCGCGCAACGTGGGGCCTGGCATTATCATGCATCACTATAAACTGATTTCCAATGAAAGAAGCATATGGAACGACAACTTCTTGGAGGACATCCTCGATATAACGGTGGCCATTGAGAGCCATCCATTTTCAACAAATTCAAGATTGTAAAAATATCAGTGCTTTATTTAAAACTGTGTAGCTCATAAAAGGATAGAGATAATAGGATAATTCAAAAATTGAAATGTTAGGAATACATCTAAGATTACAGCAAAGTGTTTTTATCCAAAATGCCCGTTTCATTTTTTCCACAGGGTGTTTTTGAATTTATTTGCAAAAAACGAAGTTTTGATTTACCGCGATATAAACCCACCTAACCGAAATATACAGGGTTGTTCACCACATACGACACGGAGTATTGTACGAAATACGATTAGTTTTTACAAATTAAAACATTTTGGAGTTCCCAAGTTAAATGGACTATTAGAGCTATTATTTAAAAAATATTTACTAGATACAGAGTGTCCCAAATAAATAATAAATATCAAAGTTGTATTTTTTTAAATGGAACACCCTGTATATTATTGCATTTTTAGTTTCTACGATTAAAATAAAGTTAAATTTGATTAAGACTTATTACACTTAAACCTTACCGTTTTTGAAATATTTTGAACTTTGTAAAATTGCAGTATAAATTTTACGGCTTCATTTCTCCAAGGGTATCAAAGTTTTTAATACTAAATATTTAGTGAAGTTTATTTATTGATCAGTTATTGTGTTGCAATAATAAAAATTATACTACCTTATACAGAGTATCTAAAAATTTATTTTTTTAATAATTACTAGCTTTAAACGCCAATAACTTGTTTAATTTAAATGGAATACCATGTATATTTTATAAGAATCAGATGCACAATTTAATTGTCTATCAAATTGTATTATACGACTTTTACCTATCCCTTCAAGTTTTCGTACAAAATGCATTTTCTTATAATTTAGACCTCATTTATCAATATACCCATGGAATATTGACATTTTAGATTGTTTTTAAAACAACAAATGCAATAAAGGAAATTCAGGTTAGTAATATTATCGTTTTTAGTAAAACGATGATATTACTAGCCCATTTGTATGCAAAAAGAAAACTATTTAGATCTTTATAAAAGAGTATACCATTAATTAAATATACCACCAGTATTCCGCCCAAATACTAATTAATTACAAACTTAATTGGGTTTGTTAATAAATTATTCTAAATAAATGTGGATTTGAATCAGAAATCAATATAATAATAAGTTATGAAATGAACGTCTCTGTTGTTATAAATAAGCATTTGTCAAAAAATGAAATATCATTTTTAAGGTGTTAGTTTTTTTACCACACTGTCTAATACACATACATAATTCAGTTTTTTAGTATTTGGAGCAATTATTATTAATCAACGCAAACAGTCAATTAATGTAGTTTGAATAATGGAATCATATTAATTGATCCTCTTTAACAAATATTTAAACAGTTGTTTTTTATTTTTTAATGAAATAAACAAACTATATCAACAATATTAGTATATGTACTCTTTTAAAATTTAGTACATCTTTAAAAATAATCTAAAATGTCAGTATTCCATGAGTATATTGATAAATGAGTTCTAAATTACAATAAAATTCATTTTCTACGGAAACTTGAAGAGATAGCTAAAAAATGGTATAATACAATTTGATAGACAATTAAATTGTGCACCTGATTCTCATAAAATATACAGGGTGTTCTATTTAAATTTAAAAAGTTATTGCCGTTTAAAGCTAATAATTATTTAAAATAAATATTTAGACACTCTGTATAAGGTAGTAAAACTTTTATTATTGCAACACAATAACTGATCAATAAATAAATTTCAGTAAATATTTAGTATTAAAAACTTTGATACTTTTGGAGAAATGAAGCCTTAAAATTTATACTGCAATTTCACAAAATTGAAAATATTTCAAAAACGGTAAGGTTTAAGTGTAATAAACCTTAATCAAATTTGCCTTTATTTTAATCGTAGAAACTAAAAATGAAATAATATACAGGGTGTTCCATTTAAAAAAATAAAACTTTGATACTTTTTATTTATTTGGGACACTCTCTAACTTGTAAAAATATTTTTAAATTGTAGCTCTAATAGTCCTTCAACGAACCCAAAACTTACAATTTGTAAAAATCTAATCGTTTAGCTACAATATTCCGTGTCGTATGTGGTGAACAACCCTGTATAAGCCATTAAAATAATAAAAAATAATACCAACAGATTTATCTACAAATACCATAATCATAAAAATCGGATTACAAATTTAAAAGTTATAAAACATCAAACTTAGTCAAAATTTTAGGGTGGCGGAATTTTATGACGGCGAGTTTATTATATTCTTGGTTTACTGCAAAAACTTTTTTAGTGGAAAATTTCAATTAAATGAAATGTTGGAATTTAAAAGATATAGGTGGAAGGTGACCGAAATCGACAAAATATCAAGAAACAACAAAAGAAAAAAAGTCAGTGGCGCACATATTTTTTTTATAACCCATATGCACGCCCATGCTTATTTTTAAGCACAAAGTAAAAAGTATACAATTTCATCCATGTCATCAAGTACTCGATGTTAAAAGGTGCTTCAAAGGTCTACAAAAAGATTTTGGGAAATATATGGTAAGCTTTGTGCCTTTTTGAAAAGTGAATAGATTTAAACCGTTGTTACTGAAATAGTTTAATAAATTAAATATATGAACAAAACTTTTGTCTAAATGAGTTTTTGCAGCAAATCGATAATGGTCATGTATAATAGTACTATCACACTGTCCATAAATTACTGTAAACTAATTTAGGTATGTTAAAAATTAAACGGTATTTGTTCTTATAATAGAGACTCTGGTACAAAAAAAAAATGATAAGTTTCTTTTTTACAAATTATAAAAAATAACCCATAAAAGTTCTTAAATGTGCCTTATGATAAATAGTAAATAATATAAAAATTATATAAACAGATATATTCATGGGTTTTGTCAAAAACTGTTCCATTATTCATAAATATAACTAAAATTAAATAAAAGTAATATAATAATAGCTCCCGTATATAGCGTTTAACGCCTTGGGATTAGCAAGGTACAGCTTGCCATACTAGAACCGTTCGGTATACAAGGAAGGTACTGTGGCTAGTACTACGCTTTAACCGCCTATTATTACCTCAGGATTATGAATCCCAAGTACTCATTTAAAGCTGAGTCGACCTAGGTAGACAAACTATTTTTATTTTAATAAAAATAGTCGGCTGATGAAATGCCGGGTGTAGGATTCGAACCTACAACCTTGAGATTAGTAGACGAGAGCCTGTACGCCACCGGGCACCTTAAATAAACGTAATAAAGGGTTTAAAAGTAATAATTTTAGAAAAAGAACAAGGAAATATTCCATGTTCTTCCTTTAATGAAGAACATGGAATATTTCTTCAGTGATGATACGTCCATTTCTTAGTTTCCAGTGAAATTTTGTGTCCCTTTTTTCTTAAAAATCTAATAACACAAAAACCAGTAATTAATTTGGTATAAATAAAAGACATTCTTTTTTGTTCGGAATATAACAACAAAGAAAACATCAAAAACGTAAGTTAATTAAATTTGGACATTTCTTGGTTAGATATAATTATTTTTTATATATCAAAACAAGCTGGTTGCCTGAAGCGTTATTGATCTCTCTTCTGTTAAATTTCAAGAGAATAATTACCTTGAGCTAATGGTTTACTGAAAACTTGTTCCGGAAGGTGTCCAATTTCAGGTTCAGTGTTGTTTAATTTACAAAATTAGTTTACTGGGTTACTTCAAGAATATAGGATATGTTTTGAGATAATGAACAATAAGGCTAGACCTTTTTACGTAATATTGAACTCAAAAAGCGAGTACCTTTAGCTCAGTCAAATTAGACAAATCGGTGGAACAAATTCCTACAGTTTTGAAACAGATTTTAAGCTACTTCTCTATACTTGAGAAGGTATCTGTCAAAAGTCCCCGAATATAGATGATTTAGGATAGTAGGGATTACTGTAGGAATTGCTTCCACCGATGGACCTTTTTTTAACTAATTTGACTGGGGTATATCAGTTATATACTAAGGGCTGGCAAAGGTTAATCTTGGGTCAAGATTTCAAATGATGTCAAAGATGTAAGAAGATTGGTCAAAGATGTAAGAAGAGTACAATGCGTTTATAATGTACTGAACAAAGAGAGAACAGTAAACACGTTGCCAAACGCACGAAATAAACCGAGGAACTGCGCACATTGCTAAGAGACGTGGAAGGGGATATAGCAGATTTGTCGCAGTTGACCGGTCGACCCAATCATTAGCTTTGTTTGTTTTCTTGTTATTACCGATTCTGAACCGTCCTAGAACTGTGATGCGTATGCGCAGAAGGAAATATGAAGACATTATTTCATTTGCGCATGCGCTGCAGAGTTCTAGGACGGTTCGGACGAAAAAAGCTAATACCTCTGTCAGTACTTAAGGTTCTAGGGAAAGGTGTACGTCATGCGTTCAGCTTCACGATTTAATTACGTTTCGTGATACTTGATTTCGGCACGCAAGGTCGCTAGGCGGGAATTGAATGTCTCTAAATATACACCAACGTAGAAAAATGCTGCAAGATTAAGTTGGCAATGTATATTTTGACAACAGGTTCAGGATTAATGGAAAGTTTACACGTTAAATGTCAGCTAAATGCGTTTATTTTTTAAGGAAATGGTGAAATTTAATCTAGAAAAGGTCAACAGAAAGAAATGTCAACGCCAATTTACAGTGTCGCAAATAATTGCGCTTCGTGTGGGATTTTATATTTTGATGCATTTAGCTGAAACTTTGATTTGGTATTAGTTTATGCTTTCAATTGATTGAAAATGAGATATAACAAATTTCATTGTTGTTCGTGGATATTTATCAAATTTTATATTTCATTATCATCATTTCGAGGTTATTCAATCATTTCCAATTATAGTGTAGTCTCCTTTATATATTTGATATACAGGGTGTTTCAAAACAAATGCGAAAAACTTCAGGGGGTGATGCCTTGTGCAAAATAAGGGTAGTTTGCAACCAACGTTGTCAGGGTCCACAAAAGTCAACCATTAGGGAGAAATTGCGGTACAAAAGATGGCGAAGAAATAAATGTTTTTTATTTTTATCTTGAAAATCTAAAATAGATAGACTAATAAATTTTATGGAATCATTACTGTTATGAAAACACACTTTCTAATTTTTTTTCTTTTTAAAAATGAGTGGAAGGGGTTGAAATAAACTACTCCTATCATTCTTGTTAACGAAATTCTAAAAGAAAATCTTCATGGTCAACACATACAAAACATTTAGAAACTTTTTATCTCTTGTATTATTTTGATAAAACTCACTGATTTGAAATTGTAAAAGGTATGTAAAGCATTACATGTCAGGACAAAAACATTTTCTATGATAAAGAATCTAGTGGGCTGCTGTAATTTTTTTAGGAAAAAATCTAGTCGGCCTCTGTTACTTTTTAGGATGTTCCTAATATTATTTTATTTGACATTACTCTACTGCAATACGTTATTATCTAGATGATTATTATTATCGTTATTATCACTAGATTCTTAATCTAAAAATGTTTTTTGTCCTGACATGTAATGCTTTACATTTTATTTTTTAATTTCTAATCGGTGAGCTTTATCAAAAAAACACAAGAGGTAAAAAAGTTACTAAACAAACTAAACTATCCAAATTAAAGCATTTGCATGTGTTTGATAAAATTTTTCTTTAAATTTCGTTAACAAGAATGATATGGGTAGTTTATTTCAACCCCTTCCACTCATTTTAAAAAAGTAAAAAAATTACCTGAAAGTGTGTTTTCATATCAGTAATGCTTCCATAAAATTTCATTAGTCTATCTCTTTTCGTTTTCAAGATAAAAAATAAAAACATTATTTTTCCGCCATCTTTGTACCGCGATATCTCCCTAATGGTTGACTTTTGACCCAACGTTTATAAAGCAAACTACCCTTTATTTTGAACAAGGAATCACCCCCTAAAGTTTTTCGTATTTGTTTTGAAACACCCTGTATAAGGGAGGATATATATAATACATCCCTTATATATTTAGATATATATTCTCCCTGTAATTGGGACCAATGTTATCTTTTGTTGGCTATGCGGGTCCAAGGTATTCGTGCTCCTTTCCTAATATCATGGTCCCATCTTTTTTTTTTTTTTTCGATGAGGAGGGAAAATCTTTCCATAAGACACCCATAACTGGGTAGTGTCGGATTCCTACCGGCTAAAAAAACCCTCCTCGTTCAAGTAAGCACACCACGCCGGAACCGCTTACGCATTACTTGGACGTGGGGGCTGCCTACGCCATGTGGCGTTGTTCCTCTTCTTTTTTACTTAGTATATTATTTATACATTTATTTACTGTTTCCCATAATAATTCACCTCCCTCAGGGCTTCTCATCAAGTTCGTTCTCATCGGCTTCTCACTCTCCTTCTTAAAATGATCTCTCTCATCCTTCCATCTTGGACAGGAGAACACATGATCAACGTCGTTTATTTCACCACAAAATAAACATGATTCAGAGCTTTTTCGGAAGCACCCCTGTCCAGACAGCATTGGTGTCAGGTGGTATCCCACTTCACCATATGGTCTGTCAATCCATTTTTCGATGTTGGGTATAAGTCTCCAGGTCCATCTTCCGTACTTTCCTTTATACCACTGATCCTGCCACTTCTCCATCACAGTTTTCCAGGCTATTTGTTTGAGCTCTCCCTTGTATCTATCCGCTCGTTCATGAGCTAATAAGTGGATAGGAGAAATGCCCGCAATGACACCAACTGCCCAGAGCTGTTATCTTTCGCTTTGTTTTTATTTTGTCCATTACCTTACACCATACCGGAGCTGCATATAACAATTGTGAATGTATTACGCTTACAAGAATTCTACGCTTTGATGACCTAGGGCCCCCTATGTTCGGCATTAGTTTTGATAATGCAGCAAGAGGTTTTTCCGCTTTAGTAATTGTTTTTCTGGGTAACATGGTCCCATCTTTAGGTTTGGTATTTCTACTTCTCTTAATTCCTAGTGGGTACCATGCTGTAAATGTTGTGGTCCATCTGCTGTCTGTCCTTTTTGCTAGGTGTCCTTTTCATGGCCACTTGAGAGATTTGATTCTGGATCTGGGGTTTTTTGCTGTATCCACTTTATTTTTTATGGTGTCTTTTGGTTATTTTCAGCATATTTTGTTCCATCTAGCGTTGTGTGACCTGCAAATTCCCTATGGTATTAAGTGTCCAGGTTTTGCATGCATAGGTCCAGGCTGGTAGTACGGAGTTACGCATTGATCTTTTTTTTCTTCTCTAGAAAGTAGCATTCTAGATTTGAACGTGATTGAGTTCCCCAAATATACAGGGTGTTTCAGGTTGAGCGTGCATTAGAAATTTCTAGAGAGAGAGAACTAAAATATCTAGATCGGAGATTTTTTGCACATCATTGTTTCACAATGAGATCTATCCATTAAAAATATTTTCGACACTTCCGGAAAGATAGATATAGATAGATAGACGAATTATTTCGACCATACCCATAAAAATAATTTAAATTATATGGCTCCAGTTTTATTAAGAACTTAAATATCTCTTTTTTAAATTTTGCCAACTGTTAAATGTTTTTTTATTTCTAAGGGTAAATTATTGTATGTTTTACTACAGTTGTAAAATGCTCCATTTTCGTTTTTTTTAACTTATCTACAGGGTAATTATAATTTATACTTCTGGTTACTTCTGATATGTTTCTTGCGGTTTAGATAGATTAAACATTTCTTTATGCTTCCACAAAAATAAGGTACATTCCTGAACAAAAATAACCGGAACTGTTAATAGATTATTTTTGCGAAATTTACCTCTGCAAGATTCATTTATTTTGAGATTTAGCATAAGAAGTGCCCTTTTTGACATATAAACAATCTGTCAATGTCTCAACAACTACCATAGAATATTATACTGTATCTAATTTGACTTTCAACAATTGCATTGACATACCATTTTCAAAGTGTGCAAATCTAAGTACTTTTTTTAAAACCAGTAGGCTGTAAGTTGACTGTGAAATTTTTGTTCTTATGAGATTTATATGATTTTAATAACATTTTTTAACGATTTCCATGACAGCTTCCGCCATTATTATATGACATTCGAACAATTAAATTTTTTAAATAGATAGCCACACGTTTTTTCTTTATGTCACAGGGGCTGTCGACTTGATGGAAAAGATATAAGGCTCATCAATAATTTGTATTGGAACCAAAAAGCTGAAATTTGTATACATAGCGTGGGAGTAACTGAAAATTTTGAAATAAAAAAGGCGGTAAGGCAAGGGTGTATTCTGTCTCCAATGTTGTTCAATTTATATGTGGAAAGAGCATTCACTGAGTCAATCTCCGCTAGTCCCATTGGTTTGAAAATAAATGGAATTCCAATTAATAATATCCGATATACGGATGACACAGTGATATTGGCAGACAATGCAAATGATCTTCAAATCCTTCTAAATAAGTTCAACAATGAAAGCCAGAGACTGGGTTTAAACATAAATACTACAAAAACTAAATTTATGGCTGTTAGCAGAAACAATATTCCGAACACCAGAATTTACTTAAATGGAGAGGTCATCCAGCAGGTTACACAATTTGGGATTGAATATTTGGGATGCATGGTTAACGAAACGTGGGATCCAGATCAGGAGATCAAATGCAGGATCGAACAAGCAATATCTACTTTTCTGAGACTGCTAGGATTTATCACAGATAGGAACTTGAACTTTGGCTTTAGATACAGAATGGTGAAGTGCTATGTCTGGTTTGTTTTGTTATATGGTGTGGAAGCAAGGACACTGAAGGTAGTACGACAAATGCTAAGAATACTCTGGGTCGACCATGTGAGGAATGAAGACATCCTCAGAAGAGCTGGTCTAGAAGAACGTGAACTCTTCGAAATCATCAAGAAGAGGAAATTAGCCTATTTGGGACACACACTTTCAGCGTCTGATACTTCAGAGTAAAATAGAGGGGGCAAAAGGGGAATAGGCCGAAGAAAGCTATTCTGGCTGAGAAATACTCGTCATTGGACAGGCATACAGGACTTCCAAGTACTCCAAGTCGCTGCAGTTAATAGAACCATCTGATGAGGAAGAAAAAGATGAACGCTTACGCAGGAATCTGCACGGCACCTTAAGAAGAAGGCTGTCGTAATCACTATGTTTGACTTTTAGGCTGTATATTTTTTTGACAAGTAGTTTTTTTCGTCCAAAAATTTTAAATATTTCTTTTCTCAAAAACGGTTAATGTTAGGTATAGAGATTTAATATCAAAATTCATAAAATTTTACAGAGATTTTAATTATGTAATAAAAAAACGGGGGCACTCATTTAAAATAAGAAAGTTGCTGTCAACTTCCGGTATTTCCGGAAGTGCCGCCATATTGAAAATATTTTTAATCGATAGATCTCGTTCTGAAAGAGTAATGTGCAAAAAATAGATATTGTAGTTCTCTGGAAACATCTAATGCACGCTCAGCCAGGGACATTCTGTATATATTCTTCTATTTCAAGTGTTGGTGTTATTTTGTTTAGTTCTATTTATCTATCAGTTCGTTGAACATTACTTTTTAGATTCGCTGGTGTCAAATAATCCTAATTTCCATTAGTCCTAAATAAGCACTACAAGCACAAATTAACAAATTATATACAGCATATTTTTCTCATTAGCTATTCTTCAATAATTGATATTATTGTACAGAAAAAGAAATTACGCGAAAATAGAACAAAAACAACAAGAGAAGCAAATTAATGTAGAAATATAAATGTAAATATGAAAAATAAGTAGGTGGTATCGAACATTACAAGGTTTGGTTTCTCTTCAGAGCAATTATTTAGCCATTTTCTATTATAAGAACAAATACCGAAATTATTTATTCCATTTTTTCCATTGTACATATTTCTTTCCTTTATGATTTAAAAAATACATAAAAGCATTCTTATTTTTCAACAACGAAACGGTGTATTTTAATTCCGTTAATGGATCTTTGTTTTGTAAGTTTTTCTTTTGTAGTTTCGTTTGATTTTAATATAATTACGGTAAATATCAGTGACTAGGTCAAACAGGTTTCAATCTACAGGGTGGTTACTTTTTTGTACATTTATGCAGAATATCACTATGAACTAAAAGAGAGAGCGTAGAGTTTCAAAAATCGAAGAGATAAATTTCTCAAATCTGAACCCGTTACAAAAATTATAATTCTTTATTAGTTTTGGGAGAGATTTTTTGTCTCTTTGAATTAATATACCAGTAACTTTTTTTCATAAAGTACATATTTCTGATGTATTTTAATGAGATCCAAAATATGTTTTTTATACAATAACTAATTAATCACCCTGTATTCCCCATCAACATTGTAAATTAAATTAATTGTTAAGTAACTGTAACTATTTATAAATAAATTGATCTTTTGTATAAAAGACAGACATTTAATATTACTAAATAATAATAACAAAATAAAATTAAATAACACAATTTTTTTTTTTAACTAAATTTTTTTCTACTACAAGGCACTGTGATTTGTGGGTTTTAATTTTAACATTTGACGCTTAGAAAAAATATATACTATGATCTTTCATAACTATACATTGACTCATCACAATATTTCAATAACTACACTCCAGACTGAGATGAAATTTGGTATAGTTAGAAGACCTAGACGCTCACTAAGAACATATTTTGATCAAAATTAAGAAAAAAACTTTTGTAGCTTCCACATGAAAATACCAGAATAACTTAATTTTTTTGCATTTTAGCGCATAAAAAAGGATGGGTAATTTTTTTAATACGATTAAAATATAATTCACAACCGAACCAAGTATGATAACCAAATTGTGAATGCACGGAATGCCGTTTTCCTACGATTGCTTTGATTGAATTTTGCGCATAGACGGGAAAATACGATGTAAATATTTCAAATATGGCCTATAACGTTTCGAATATTTTCTTTTTCGATATTCTAACATTGCGTAAACCGGTTGAGAACGTTTAATGTTGTGCAATTTTGCTATCTATTTTGTAATACAATTTTCTGCTATTTTAATTAAATTTACTAAAAATTATTTAGTCTTTAGAAGCACACATTTTAATTCTTATTTTATATAGGACGAATGAATTTTACTTTAAAATTAAAGTTGTAAATTACAGCTATTATTCCTGTATATTACTCTCTCTATCTCTCTTTACTCTTTTTACCAAGCGTCCTTTGATCAAATGCTGGAAAAGACTGAATCTTGAATGTAGAATGTTTAGGAGGGGAGTTAATCACCGCGACCTTATAGATCTATTGTGTGTTCCCCTTTCTTGAGTTATAACGAGTTATAACTCATCATACAATCTCAGGGCTTTAGCAAAGCCAGTATCTGAGACGGCCCACAGAGGCCAGCTCTCCATCCTCGACATCAGACGTACCAAGGTTCATGGCACGAATGGTCGTCGTCTCGGCGCACTCAGTGATAAGATGTTCTGGTGTTTCCCCATCTTCCAAAATCTGCATTCGCCGTTGTTTCTCCAGTTTCAGCCTACTGAGGTGTTCGTTGAGGAGACAGTGTCTGTTAGAAACCCCGTAACAAATCGAAGATTGTTTTACTTAAATCAAGGAAAACCTTTGATTTTCTCGGTCATAAGTTTTGAGGAACTTTTTCGAGTGTCTTGAACCGTTGGAGGACACCCATTCAAGTTACGGATAAGTCTTCAGATTCACTTCCGCTTTCAGTTGGTTCCGTTTGGAAAACAAGAACGGTTCTGGTCAGTTAATTGGAGTGTTCGCTCCTTTTTCTAGCTAGATCATTTGCTTTTCATTGCCTCCTATCCCATGGTGAAGGCATAGGAGGTCTCCCAGAGTAGGATGACTTTATTTTCTTTGCCTAATTTGTTGAGCTTCTCTAGGCATTCTTTGACCAACTTCGAATTGATGGTTACTGAGTTGATCGCGTTAAGTGCTGCTTGACTATCGGATAGGATGGCAATTTCCTGGTTTCGATCGTTCCTATCTAAGATAAATTGTACGCATCTTTCGATAGCGCAAATTTCTGCCTGAAGGATACTGGGGTTGGTGCCCATTGATTTGGAGTATATAGTTTTCGGCCCAACTCCTCGTCGCTCCACTATGTTCTTAGCCTAAGACTTAACCTCGTCAAAATTATCATCGATTGCCATTCCCCAGCCGTCTTTGACGCCTTTTTTTTCTACCGTATGCCTAGTTCCAACTAATAAAAACAACCTCTTATGTATCGACTTATCCCACACAAAACCCCGAAATAAAAAAGGAATCTGTAGGTATGCGAAGGATGAAATCCAGGGTCGGGAAAAATGTCCTTTCTTCGGCATTCTTCCAAGAGCGGAATGTGCTAAAGCGCACGAGAGAGAAATACAAAGAAAAGAAGCTTATCAGCGGCCGAGGCTATTGCAAAGTGGGAAAATCCAAAAAGGGATACACCGGACGAGAGCTTGCGGCCGATAGAAAATTTGAAAAGAGCCAATGTAAATGAAAAAAGTCATTCGAAAAGAGATTATCGACTTGATTATGTTCGATTTGAAGGTTTTGGAAAAGTTTGAAGGAGCTGAAAGCTTCTTTTATTTGGTTTGTTTGGTTATTCTTAATTTATTGAATGTTGTATCTCAAAATACAAAATTTAAAGTAAGTAAGTTGTTTACACATACGGTATTTTTCTTAACAATTTTATAAACTTTTTCTTAATAAAACAGTTTCTATATATAAGTCAAGCTGGGAATTGTTTAGGGCTAATTTTCTCAAGTGACACACGCGAGTGCCATACAAAATTTTATCCAACAGCAGAACTGTTTCATGTCCAATCTCTAAGGAATAATCGATTTAAAGGATCACCGGTTCTACTTTCATTATTTGAATTAATAAATTATCAGTTTATGTTACTATGCAATATACAGGGTGGCCCATCGAAAACGTTCTGCAAGACATAACGGCCAAATTATTCTTTTTTCAAAAAATCCAAAAACACGTCAATTTTGTTTGTGAGGGAACAACTTTTGCTCAGAAATGATTGCAAATCTTCAACACTCTGAGCGGATATCATCCCCCAACTGTTTTTACTTCAAATGGGAGGGGGGTCAAGTGGCGCTGCAATGAAAAGAGCTTTTCTATTCTCTATATTTCCCCGCCTCGTTTACATGAAAATCAGTGGAGTCATTGTGAAGAGAAAATATGAAGGATTGAAAATTTGAAAAGTTTATTTAAACATTTATCAGGAATGTAAATGATAAGGATAAATTCCTTCAACCAATTTGAGTTTTTTTCTTATTATTTCTAGACGTTTACGCATTTTTCACTTGCCACAAGGTTTAAGATCAGGTGCGGTAGTTGCTAGATAGCTCTTCTGTGACTTGTGCGTTGAAGTTCTTCTCAATATGGTTAAACTGACCCACAATGAAATTTCCAAAAATACCAGCCCACACGTTCAATTTCTGAGGTTTTTGTGTGTGCACCTCGTGAAAAACCCTGGGTTGTCCTCAGCCCAGTAATGACAGTTATTGCCGATTAACTGCATCGTTCAAAAAGAAAGTAGACCCATCCGAAAAACACACATTAAATTGGAAATTATTATCATTCGTCACTCGTTCACTCATAGTTTCACAAAATTGCAAGCGACGATCAAAATTGTCTTCGTTGGGTTCTTGTACCAACTGAATTTTGTACGGGTGTAACTTGTGTTTTTTAATATCCTTTGGACATTTGTACGATTCACGCCAGGTCTCATTGGCTAATTTTGCTACTAACTCGCGAACAATTTTACCATAAAAGTGTTTGTCAGGATGGCGTTCATTGGTATCTGCGCAACCCGATAGCCACATTCATTATTTTTTAAAATAAATTCGATTATTACTTTTTCTGCAAGTGAGTACACCGGTGATTTTCAAAAACGAAGCTGGAAAGTATAGAGAATAGAAAGCCCTTTTTATTGCGGTACCATTTGACCCCGTTTCATTTAGAAAAAATTGGGGATGACACCCCCGCTTAGAGGGTCGAAGATTTTGCAATCATTTTTGGGCAAAAATAAAAAAAAAAAAAAAAAAAATGAATTTTCTGAAAAAAAATTACCCTGGCCGTTATGTCTTGCGGAAGGTTTTTCGATGGGCTACCCTGTAGATGTGCGTTTTGTGTTTTGTAAATAATAAATAGCACTGACATTAAGACAAGAGAAAATAGTGAATTATCAACTAGCAAGTCAGATTTTAAAGGAAAATTATTCAGGAAGATCTTTCGCAAGAAATTATTAACCAGGCAGAGGCGGCTACAGCACAAATACTGCCAGAAATGTCTCGTGGCGTATATGATGGGGAATTCATAACACACTAGTTTGTTATAACTTCAAAAACTCACGCGTGTGTTATTATTTATTTTATGTGCATGTATACATGTGAGTAATGTCTGTATAAGTAGTGTCTGTTGGGATAAAAAAAATAATTAGGTAATTACTTCAAAATAAATAAAAAATATTCATTTTTTTTTTTTTTTTAAAACAAAACTTTTTATAAATTGAGAGACTAAGATAAATGTTTTTGCCTCAAGAGACTAAAATCAGGAAATCAAAATTATTCCCCCAAACATTTAGAATAAAAGTCGAACTCTATAAATTTCGTGTCTTTGTTTTATTTATACTGCGAAGCCCATAAAACAGGCCAGTAAATATTTTATACAATATTCACACGCTCCACATATTTTTAGCACTGCGATAAATCGTCTTTGGGAATACAACGTTCGCACATTACAAGGTAGTTTTCTTTCTTTCTTTATAACTTCTGATTGAATAACTCCCTAGTTTATACGGCACTTGGAACATCGTGTTATACATAATCATAAAATACGAGTTTCCTAGTTTATACATTATCTACCAAATAAAAATGGGGATATGATTAAATATATAATAGTCCAGGAGGCAGTGAAGATTTTCGGCACTTATTTTCCCAGTTATTTCCCCCAAGTTCAGCAAACACCGATAGTTAAATTTTATATACAGGGTGAGTTTCTTACGATGTTCTCTATGGCTATCTCTGAAACTACTGGTGATAGAGAGTCTGTAAAATAGGGAAAG
Source organism: Sitophilus oryzae (assembly GCF_002938485.1). Taxonomy (NCBI): domain Eukaryota; kingdom Metazoa; phylum Arthropoda; class Insecta; order Coleoptera; family Curculionidae; genus Sitophilus; species Sitophilus oryzae. The sequence goes on along the minus strand of NW_022146338.1, from coordinate 18,200 downwards.
AATTGCAGTTTTGTGGGGTCATAAATATGCGCCTTTCATATTTTTGAAAAAGTTCATGGCTTACTAGATATTTCGATAAAAAAAGAAATTTGGGATATTTTAAAAATTGTCCCGAACTCCATTATAATCTATTTTTAGACAAAGTTTTCAGATAAAAGTTGTAGATAATCACATCCTAATGAGCTTGTGTTCTCCGATTTTTCTAAAACCTGTCATTTTCGACATATAAACATAAGAAAGAAAAGAAAGAAAGAAAGAAAGAAAGAGAAAGAAAGAAGAGAAAGAGAAAGAGAAAGAAGAAAGAAGAGAAAGAAGAAGAAGAAAGAGAAGAGAAGAAGAGAGAAGAAGAAGAAGAGAGAAAGAAGAGAAGAAAGGAAAGAGAAGAAGAGAAGAGAAAGAAAAGAAAGAAAAAGAAAAAGAAAAGAAAAGAAAAGAAAGAAAAAGAAAAGAAAAGAAAAAAGAAAAAAGAAAAAAAGAGAAAGAGAAAGAAGAAAGAGAAAGAGAGAAGAAAGAGAAGAGAAAGAAAGAAAGAGAAAAGAGAAAGAAAGAGAAAAAGAAGTGTGAAGATTGTTTAAGTTTTATAAAACAAACATTAACTATTTATAAAAAAAAAAAAAAAAAAAAAAAAAAAAAATTAATAAAATAAAATCATCTGTGTTTTTATTATTTTTTTTTTTTTTTTTTTTTTGAATAAAAAATGTTAATTGTTACTATAATATCTATTTCGGAGGAAAAGATTAAACGACTTGACTTATATAGCTGTTAAATGTTAATCATTATGCTGTCGGTTGTGAAACTAGAAAAAAATAGAAAAAAGACATTTAAAACAAATAAAGTTTTTTTTATTTTATTGTAAATTATAATATCATGTAGTCAATATAATCTAAATAAAATTAGAAAAATTAATTAAGAAAAATAGCAGGGGTATATTGTGTAATTCTTTCACATTTCATGTTAATGTTGGTTTATTTATTTTTTATATCTGTTAGGTTGTACTTTTATTGAATCTCAAATTCTGTAGCTTTTTATTAATGTTAGATTTAATTTACAAGAAATTAAAAAAAACTATGTATGAAAATACAATAATTTGAGTTATTTTGTCGTAAGTTAAAATTTCAAAAAAGAGATTTGAAAACCTATCTATATTTTGCATGCTATATTTTATAAATATTACTTAAATGATCTAATCATGTACATTATTAATATCCTAAAACAATACGTAACTT
>NW_022146338.1:0-15878 GCF_002938485.1 Sitophilus oryzae | reverse complement strand
TTTGAGGTTAACACTATTTCGGTACTTATACTTGACAAATTGACTTTTTATTAAAAGAAATTTTCGTCCAAATTTGTCTATTATCACAGATGCTGTTGATTAGTGTTGCACAAGAGAAGAATTCTGTTTTGAAAATCAATTTCTTTTCTTGTCTTGAAAATCAAGACAAGAAATTGCTGGCAAATTTCTTGAATGGCAAAGTCCTGTCTTGTCTTGCAAGAGTCTTGAAATTTTGTCTTGAAAAATTTAACATTCTACAAAAAATAATATTTTATATTTTATTTCATAGCAAGCGTCGTATACAAAATGTAATACGGAAAATGAAACAACGATGTTAATTTTAGCAAAAATCTTTTAACGGACTGCAAACGAATCCACGCCAACTGCCCGTTTGACGAAACAGGCACCATTACCAAATAAAAGCTGTTAATTTGTTAGTTTATTATGTTCTATTTTGGTTACCCGTTTGTTAATTTTATTTTGCATTATTACTTTTTATTATGGAAGATCGGTTGGAAAAGTTTGGACACAGGGTGTACGGAAAGTTCATGCTAGAGTGTACTAATTTGCGCTATTTGATACTACTTTTTATTCGCGGAGCAAATTTCGTGCATGAAAAGTAGTACCAAATAGCGTGCTCCACGAACCACCATTAGTTTCAACTACCGTTAGTTTTATTTTTTGTAATACCATTATACCAATAATTTTGTGTATAATACCAATTACCAATATACGGTTTGTTGCCTCGATCTTATTTTACTTATATCTTTACTCTAAACACTGGGCTAAGATAGAAAAAAAAATGAACATTGTAATATCATTAATGGTTAAGGCGAACATTTGCATAAGTCGTTATCATAATCACAGTCTTAATCATCGTCATAATCACAACGGAATTTTAATGTGCGTAGCGAGTAGAACATTTTCATACTAATTTTTATATCAGTGTTGGGTAACATAATCAAAGGCTAAATTCATGGTAGATGTCAACAGGTTTATAAGAATTGGATAGTTTAACTTTTATGATTATGACTATGATTGTGATTATGACTATGTAAATGTTGTATAAACCCGGCATAACTTACGCAAAGACCTAGTTATCACTTAAAAAATGTATCATTTCTAACATTCCAGAAATCTTGAATTCAAGAAATCTTGCAAGACTCTTGAAATTTCTTGCATATTAAAGTCCTGTCTTGTCTTGAAATTCAAGACAAGAAATTTTGAGTCTTGTCTTGAATTTCTTGCATGAGTCTTGGTCTTGCAAGACTTTTTCAAGACTCTTCTGCAACACTACTGTTGATCCCCCGACCAACATAATTACGGAAGAAATAATAGCAGCAACTGGAGGGAAATAATGAAGTTTGATCCCAAGCTTCTTCCAAAATAGTGTGCAGATTCATAACCATTATAGTTATTCCTGAATAATGTTGACCAAGATTCAACACTGTCATTATATTTAAGGCAATTCTGTTATTCTTGTTTAAAAACAGATCTTGAATTCTTCCTTTTTCGTGTTGCTCTCTTTCAACTGATTTATTTATCTCGTTTAGTTCAGTTTCTACATCCGAAGAACGTCGTAATTTTTGTAGTGCCTTTCTAGCGTTATTTATTCTGTTGACATAGACGAAATAATAAGGAGATTCTGGTATGAATGGGAAGAAAACACATTGGCATACCGTTAAAACGATTCCTATTAGGGGTGGAATATAATATGGTGCATAGGCTCTTATAGTATAAATATGCAATAACTTATTAAATGATGAGCAGGCTGGGTAAATTGCTGACATATATAAAATATGATCGAAAAAAAACAGCGTCAGCGATGGCTTTGAAATGAAGATCGATGCCATTTTATATGTAAAAATTTCCGGGGAATGTCATCTATATTTATTTCAAAGCCTTTCATGATCCAACTAATATTGCTTACATCATAACCACTGTATTTTAATTGATAAAATACTGCGATTGAGGTTAACACTATTTCGGTACTTATACTTGACATTATTAAAAGAAATTTTCGCCCAAATTTGTCTATTATCACAGATGCTGTTGATCCCCCGATTAACATAATGACGGAAGAAATAATAGCAGTAACTGAAGAATTAATGTAGGTTGATCCTGCTTCTTCCAGTATAGTTTGAAGATTCATAACCATTCCTGAATAATGTTGACCAAGATCCAACACAGTCATTATTATCAATGCAATTCGGTTGTTTTTGTTTAAGAACAGATCTTGAATTCTTCCTTTCTCGTCTTTCAACTGATTTCTTTATCTCGTTTAGTTCGGTTTCTACATCTGAAGATGATCGTAATTTTTGTAGTGCCTTTCTAGCAATATTTATTGTATTGACATAGGAGATATAATAAGAAGATGCTGGCATGAATGGGAAGAAAATACATTGGCATACCGTTAAAACGATTTCTATTAAAGGTGGAACATAATATGGTGCATAGGCTCCTGTAGTAAAAATATGCAATAGCTTATTAAATGATTAGCAGGCCACGTAAATTCCTTACACTTATACATAAAATATGATAAAAAAAAACAGCGTCAGCGATGGCTTTGAAATGAAGATCGATGTCATTTTATATGTAACATTTCCTGGGGAATGTCATCTAAGTATATTTATTTCAAAGCCAACTGGATGTTTTTTTAGGCCTAACAGGTCGCAGTGTTCCGGCATAGGACGGCCACTTAATATTAAGAAAAAAAAGTATATGTTAAAAGGTAAAAATATCAATAAAACATCTTCTTGGATTGACTTTATTCAAAAAAACTAAAAAAGAAACAATCATATTAATAGGTCTTAATAAATAATATATATTTAGATTGCATTTGTCAAGTACGTGACTAACGTGAACTCAGATAACAGATGAGCAATTAGATCTTGATATTTTAATCTCGAATATGTTAAAAAACAAATAATAAATACAGTAACAGCGTTTTCACATGCGATGGACCGTCCGTCGTGTTTTTTCAAGATAGCCGTTGAACAAACTCCGTCGGACGGAGCATACGCGCCCATGTGAAATTGTTCATATAAACTCATGGTACTTACTCGAGTTCACGGACGCTCCGTCGCGGACGGTGCGTCGCATGTGAAAGCGCTGTAAATATATATTATTTACCACTTAACATAATTTGGATTTCATCTAGTGTTTTTCCTTTTGTTTCAGGTACAAAGAAAATGGTAAACAGACACATAGAAAAGCTGCAACAAGTCAGAATGTAGAAAGGAACATGTAGACCGTAACTTTCAAATAACCAAGAATACACACATTTACTGATGTTACAGCTCCTACAATATACCAAATTTCAGCAACAGTCATACCAATCGCTTTAATATTAGTAGGAAATATTTCTGCGGTTAATACTATCGGAACTAAACCTAGGCCTAGTTTAAAAGTTGCAGCAAATAGCATACAAGCAACCGCTGGGATCCAACTAATCCTACTTACATCATAACCACTGTACTTTAATTGATAGAAAACTGTAATTGACGTTAACACTATTCCGGTACTTATACTTGACGTTATTAAAAGAAATTTTCGTCCAAATTTATCTATTATCACAGATGCTGTTGATCCTCCGACCAACATAATGACGGAAGAAATAATAGCAGCAACTGAAGAGTTAATGTACGTTGATCCTGCTTCTTCCAAAATGGTGTGTAGATTCATAACCATTATAGTTATTCCTGAATAATGTTGACCAAGATTCAACACTGTCATTATTATCAACGCAATTCGGTTGTTTTTGTTTAAGAACAGATCTTGAATTCTTCCTTTCTCGTGTTGCTGTCTTTCAACTGATTTCTTTATCTCGTTTAGTTCAGTTTCTACACCTGAAGACCGTCGTAATTTTTGTAATGCTTTTCTAGCGTTATTTATTCTGTTGACATAGACGAAATAATAAGGAGATTCTGGCATAAATGGGAAGAAAACACATTGGCATACCGTTAAAACGATTCCTATTAGGGGTGGAACATAATATGGCGCATATGCTCCTGTAGTATATACAATGATAACTCCGAGCAGCATCATCAGATATATTAAAGCAGATAGAAAGCCTCTGATTCGATGGTGAGCTATCTCGGCAACGTACATCGGTGCCGCAACAAAGCACATGTCTCCGGCCATTCCTGCGAAAAATCGAGCGGCATATATAACTTCTTTGTTCGGCGCGAAAATAAGAGTCAGCCAACAAAGGGATCCGAGAAACGAGGCTATCAGCATGGATTTTTTTCGTCCGATTTTATTTACGGAAAATAGGACGAAAGGCAAACCCAGGCGCTTCCTAGCAAGTTGATCGTTTCCATAAATTGGGCTTCTTGCTGGGTCATTTGGATGTGACCCCTCGCCCTCGGTAAAGTAGGGAATCATGGGGGATGTCCATCCGTATGTCATGCCATCAGATACTGCAGCCAGGGTTCCTGAATAAAAAAATCTTATTAGTAAACAGAAATAGATATAACATAAGATTTTTTTTAAAGTTAATTTCAATTCATTGTATGCAGCATGTCGCTCCTTGAACTATATTGTGATTTGGAAGTGGTACAGCACCAATACATTAAGAAAAAAGAATAGCCGACATATCATTTACCTATTGTATTACTAAAATGTATGTTAACTTTTAAATGCACTTTGAATCGTTGTATTATCAAGTAAACTTTGTATGTCTAACAAACATTTCTTATGGGAAATTATTATTAATAAAATTACTAAAGTAATTATTAAATAATATTACTAAAGTGTATATACGTATACGGTCCCGAATACACGTTTTAAATTACGCTCTTAAATCCGGTGTGTTATTTAGCGGATATAGACAAACTTAAAAATTGAGATTTGCATGGGGGAAAATAGTAGTGGCAGTAAAGCCGCTAATGGCAAAATCGCGGATGTTAGCGATAACATTGTGCGAAAAACTAGGTCTTTTTCCGTCGGTTCTACAGAATTCGCGGAAATAAATAAACTGACCGGGGGCAAAAAAACTTTAGATATAAAAAGGTATACAGATAAACAACAACGAGATAAGCAGAAATGCACGGACAATGTAGATAATCGACCGAGCATACCGGGGGACGTCGGAAAGTTTGAAAGTGAGTATGGAATGAATCAGGACGAAATTTTTAGACCTCAAAGAGCGGTCGCGCGCACTCCTCCACCGATGACGTCACAGACACTCTACGGCAACCAATGTAATGAAGAAAAAACATCGGGTAAGAGACTGGGGCCTGATATGTCGCCAGGTGTGGAAAACCAAAATAAAAGGCAGTGTGACTGGCTAAATGATAATGTTCTGAACAAAGCAGAAAAACTTTCTTTTGTAAATAATACTCTTCAAGAAAATAAAGAGAAAAATAGCATAACTATGGACCAGTTATTATCAAAAATGTTTGACGCACTGGATGATATAGAAAAAGTAACCAATAAAGGAAAACAAGATATAGTAAGAATGGCTACAACAACTATATACAAAAACTTATCTCTAATCGCGTATAAAATTGGACAATTAGAACAAGTGAAAAATTCATTGGAGCATAAGTTACAACTGCAAGATATATATACTAAAAATGCTACTGAAAAAAGTAAAAGAGAAGAGACCTCACAAACCATACTAACACGGCAGAAAACATATGGTGGAGTAGCACAACCATCGCAAATATCACCGGTTACAGCATCAGTAGAGAAAAACGAAGAATTTTGGAAGACGCCAACAACATCTAAAAAGCTAGAAACTATTGTTCGTATAGATAAACTAGTTGATTCAAAACAAACACTTCGACAGCTCAAAAAGGAAATTACTATTAAGGATACAGACGGAGGATTTAAAAATATAAAAGAATTGAAAAATGGAGCAATAATAATAGAGAGCTGCAATGAAACTCAGCAGAAAAACCTAAGACAAGTATTAGAGAACAAAAATAATATAAAGATTAAGGAATCACAAATCCTTAGCCCAATGTTTATGATTACTGGAATTTTGAAAGAGGGGTACTCGGATACTGAATTTATTGAAGAACTTATTAGATTAAATAGCGAAATTGAAACCGATCTCCCCACAACTAATGTGAGAGAAAATATTAAAGTCAGAGCTAAGCGAAGATGTCGAAATCCAGCAAAAGAAAATTGGATCTTGGAAGCGCAACCATCGATAGCTAAATGGTTTTTAAAAAAAGGTACTGTAAACTTTGATTTCATGAAAGTTTTTGTACATGAACATTTGAATTTGGCTGTGTGTTATAACCGTGCCGGATTTGGACACATTTCAAATCACTGCAAAGAAGCACAATCTTGCTACAAATGTGGAGCGACGGATCATTGTGGAAAAGAATGCACACAAACTGTTTTTAACTGTCCTAATTGTATTAAAATGAAATATAAACCAGGAGATAGTCATCACTCGGCCCTTGACATGAATTGTCCTGTATATCAAAGGCGCCTAATGAATTACAGAAGTCAAGTAAACTATAAAGATAAGTCATTTTTAAGTAATCAGGGTACATGTGAGAACTCTGGAAAGACAACTAAATTAAACTCGAACAAGCCAAAATAAACTTTATCCATCAAAATCTGCAATCAATAGGAAATTCTATTGAACTAATTGAAGCATTTTTAGACGATGAAAAACTTTGTAAAGTTATGTGTAACAGAACACTGGAAGACGGAAGATCAGCTGAAATGTTACAAAATAAGTGACTTTAATCTTGTATCAAGTTTTTGTCGTAAAATACCTAATTCTCACGGTGGTAGTGCAATATTTGTTGAGAAAAACTTACAGTGTAAAGAACGAAAGGACATTTACCGTTTTGGAGAAGAGAATATATTGGAGTGTTGTGGATGTGAGACAATGCTAGCAGAAAGAAAATGTATAATAGTATGTATATATATAGACCACCAAATAGTGAATTTGACTTATTTTTAAACAAATTTGAAGACTTATGTGAAAAACTACATAACGAAAATGCATGTATATTTATTCTTGGTGATTTTAACGTAGATTTTCTAGTCAGTAATAGAAATTGTCAGTCTCTATTATCGGTCATGCGGTCATATAATCTGCACTATGCTATTACCGAACCCACAAGAATATGTAAAAACAGTTCTACCTGTATCGATAACATAATTACCAATTTTAGTGAAAATTATAAAACTTATGTATTGCACACTAAGGTCTCCGATCATACTACTGCACAAAAATTAATTTATATCGGAACATAAAGATAAAAAAAGAGAAAAAGTTCGAATATTCAGTCAAAAAAATAAAGCATTGTTTAAGTCATCCTTAACAGAAATATCATGGGATACAATTTATAAGCTGCCACCTTCGCATGTAAATAAACAATGGGACTTATTTCTAAAAATTGTTTTAACACATTTTAGCAAATGTTTTCCTTTAGTAGAGAAAAGAAAAATGACACCCAAAAAAAAACATTATAAAGAGTGAAGCAACTATAAAATGTAAAAAAGAACTCGATATATTATATATGTTAAGAGAAAAAAATCAAAGTTATTCGCAAATTTATAACAATAAAAAAAAAGGAATATAACAAATTATTAACTGAAAATAAACAAAATAGTTTTAACAAAATGTTAGGAAAATCTGAAAATAAATCTAAAACTAGTTGGTTTATTGTTAATGAGTTAACAAGTAGAAAAAGTAGTGAAAAGAAAATAAACATTGAAGGTAGTCCTTCAGAAGTTGCAAACAAGTTTAATCATTTTTTTATAAACTCCGCATTATCACTCTTACAAAAAAATAAGCAAACTCCCTTTACCTGTAATGTTCCATATTATCATGAAAATTTTAAATTTAGCAACGTAAGTATACAAGAATTAAATAACTGTGTAAAACAATTAAAAAATAAGCATAGTGCAGGTTATGATGAGATTTCTACATGTCTGATAAAATTTGTAATTAATGTTATAGATAAGCCATTGTGTTACGTAATAAATAATTCGTTCAGATATGGTATATTCCCGGACCGATTGAAGCTTGCCTTAGTTATTCCTGTATATAAAAAAGGAGATGACTCTGATATCGAAAACTATCGCCCAATAAGCACATTATCGTCATTTTCAAAAATTTTTGAAAAAATTATGTGCAACAGAATATTAAATTTTATGTTCCGAACAGGACAATTAAATAACGTACAGCATGGGTACTTAGAAAAAAAATCCACCGTCACAGCTTTGTTTAATTTCTGCAATGAAATATTGAAATCTTTAGAACAAAATGATATTCCCTTGGGCTTATTTCTTGATTTGTCTAAGGCATATGACACTCTGAATTATGATATTTTATTGATAAAATTGCAATACTATGGATTTCGAGATTTTACACTTAAATGGTTCGAATCGTATTTGTCAAATAGAAAGCAAGTAGTGATCCTCAAAAACTGTAACGGTGTCAAAAGTCTGAAAGTGACGATATAACTCTAGGAATACCTCAGGGAAGTGTAATCGGTCCCATTTTATTCTTAGTGTATATAAATGATATATTAGAAATAACAGAAAATATTAATTATTGTAACATAGTGACATATGCTTGACGATACAAATCTCCTCATTAAAAAGCAAAAAATATGCCAGAGTTGATAGATAGATCAAGGGAAATTATAGACAATGCAAACATTTGGTTTAACAAAAATCAGCTTATTTTGAACAAAACTAAAACTAAAATTATTTTCTTTCAAACGAAGCGCACGAATATACAAGAATCTGATATTATTCTTACAGACGATACACATTTAACACCAGAAAACAACGTAAAATTTTTAGATTATATCTAGACAAAAATCTTTCGTGGAGTTTACATGTTAAACATGTTGTTCAGAAAATCTCTAGATCGGTCTACAACCTGCGCATATTAAAAAAGATATTTAGACTTTAAAACTTTAAAAGTGTATACCACGCCATATTTGAGGAAGTAACATCAGGTATGGAATGGTAATATACGGAAAGTACAAATGAACTACATAAAATATTTTTAGTTCAGAAAAAAGCCTTACGCGTTATGTTAGGCATGAAAATTAGGGAATCATGTAGAAATAAGTTTTAAAGAGAATAACATACTAACAGTGACAGCTATTTTTAATTCAGGAGTGCCACTTTATTTTTCTTTAAAAATAAAACCTATTTAACATTGATAAGCCACAGATAGTATATAACACCAGGCATTCTGATTATAATTATCCAGTCCACAGGCTTAAATTAACAGAATTAGGACCATATTATTATTGTTTGAAATTATTTAATAACCTACCCGATTATATGAAACAAATAGATAATATCGTGCCTTTCAAAAATCATTTGTATAAATTTTTAATAGATTTGGAACCATATAATTTAAAGGATTACCTATCTGTAAATTAATGTAAATTAATCATAAAACTAGGGTAAGTTATTTTTGTTTTTGACTCTGTTTCGTTTTATGTTATTTAACATACTTTTGAAATAAAGATTATTTATTTATTTATTTATTTAAAGTAAAAGACCGCTCTTAGACAAGGAAAGAGAGGGGACGGGTAACACGCATATTCTCCCGTTATCGGTTAGTGAGGCCAAAATTCGATCGGCGGCCATACTTTGGTGACAAGATTTCAAGGTGACACCGAGCAAATTTTTATGTTTTTTGTCACAACTGTTTTGTTTTAAATTTATAAACTGTGTTGTTTAGTATGGTGAGATGTTCAGCGTCTGGCTGCAAAGGCCGAAGCGAGAAAAAAGTGGCTGGAATTACATTTCACAGGTAAAAACCGATACACAACTTTTGTTATGTGGTCATAAAATGTACATTTTTTTCATTATAGCAGTAAAAAATATGTAAAATGCTTTTAATATGTCTTGTACCACATCCAAACCAAACTATTTTAATAATTCCAAGTAGTATTTTTCAATATCCTGTATTATAATTAATGTTTGAAACTATAAATATTGCTACTCAGACCGTATTTCACCAGTGGCGTAGGGAATTATAATCAGAGAAATACAATTTCCGCTTCAGCAATAAACATTTTTTTATATATTTTACATGTAAAAAAATGTATAAAGTATTGTTATCAAATATGTAAAATAATTGTAAACTATAAAAAAATGAAAAATTCTAGTGATAAAAAATCTATATGTATAGTTGTTATATAAAACTTAAATTTACCTGCCAAGATTTGTTGGGGGTGGACAAACTTGTGGTGGGCTACTTGTTACTACATACATATATTTTTTAATATATTCTTTTAAAAAAATTGCTAATTTAAGTGTATAATAATAGTTTCAGTGAGTAATTAATAAAAAATTAAAAATAAATAAAATAACACAAAGCTTCTAGAATTGTTTTATTTTTTTGTGGATAAATTCAGATATTCTTAAAAATAGGATATTCTTATGATTGAAGGTAACAAATATTAAAAATTACATTATTCATTGAATCCGTACGACCGTACGCAAGTGTGAAGGGTAATGGCTAGATTCATTATTATACCGTATGGTCAAAAAAAAACGACGTCCAGTTGGCTTGTAAATGACGATGGACGACATTCCCCATATAATTTTACATATAAAATGACAGCGATCTTCATTTCATAGCCATCGCTGACGCCGTCTTTTTTCGATGTCGTTTTGTATAGTTTTTATGTCATTTTATATGTAGAATTTTATGGGGAATGTCATCGATCGTAATTGACAAGCCAGCTGGACGTCGTTTTTTTTCGATTATACTGTATAATAATGAATCTAGCCAATTCCCTTCACACTTGCTTACGCATTCAATGAATAATGTAATTTTTAATATTTATTTGTGAAATTGTCATTTCGAAACAAACAAGACGCCGTTTTTTTTCGATCATACAGTATATATGTATATACACGTTTAAAATAGATGTTATTACATTATTTTTTTTTTATTTAATTATACATTATACACTCGTTAATAAATAAATAACTGTCTTGATAATCAGTCCACTGTGACTGTTAAATAAATTTTGCATTATCGACTTAGATATTCTAATATTATAAAGGTGAGACTATAAAATACAAAACTGTATATGCATTACTCAAAAATGAAAGATATATTAGTTTACGTTTTAATAAATATTTTGTACCGTCTAGGTACAAGCTAATTTCTGATGCTACGCCATTGGAGAATTTCGGGTGGTGACAACTTGCCTCACTTTCAGCTGCCGTGTTACCTGTCCCCTCTCTTTCCTTGTCTAAGAGACCGCTTGTTCATAAAACATTTGTATCATTGATATCTTCTTTGTATAATGTTCTACATCTATACATTATTGAATTATGTGCAATAAAGGCAGCCAAAAACGTTATACATGCGCTAAGTTAAGAAGCCAGTAGCGCCGAAATTTAATAATACGTAGAAAAGATACTGAGTACCTCATCAAACTGAGAACGGTCTGCATCGTGTAAAAAATACCCCAAGTTTCTGTACGTTCCGCGTATTTTTCTTATGGAGTGACTAGTTGGTATCGCCATGAATCAATTTGTAGGCATTTGAAATACTAAATGTTTGAGTGCCAGAAGAAGCGACAATAAAGTCGCGAAACATCGCAGGAAACATAATTGTTTCCTTTTCAGCCTTCTCAAACACCCACGACTTTTTTCTACATACAATTACTGGGAACAAACAATAATCATAATGTTACAAATATGGAGAGATTGACAATGAGAAATATGGAGAGATCCACAATGATTGAAATAGTGTGTAAACTGTTTTAGAGGATTTTAGGATTAGTCATTTGTACTAGTGATGGGTTGTTATTTAACTATCTGTTATTTTATAACAATTATTTAGAAATAACATAACGCAACCGTTACTACTTCTAAAAAATAACAGATTTAAAATAACGACACGTAGAGATCGGCCGCTCGTGAAACGAAAAACGAAGTCGGCGCCCTGAAATTCTATGCTGCTCGAAGCAATTCCAAAAAACAACTAGTATGGATGGAAAACATGTTATTTCATCAATCATCGATACAGGCGGCGAGACAACGGATAACGGAGTGGGGAATGCGCTACGGGGAACGTAGCTGCTTCGGTCGATCCCGTCGACGGTCGTATTGGGCTTACAACAGCTTAAAAATAATAGGATATAAAGGTTTTTTGAAACAGTTGCGGGCATAACACCTGGCGGTCGAGATAACAGGAGTGGGAAAGGAAGGCTGGTGCATCGGTCGATTGTCGATGGAGGCTCGCAACGGGTTGGAGAAGCAGTCATTTTAGATACGTTGTTTTTCAACCTGTTACGAGCATAACAGGGTGGCGGTCGAGATAATCGGAGTGGTAAAGGAACGCTGCTGCATCGGTCGATTGTCGATGGAAGTTCGAAACAGGTTGGAGAATAACGCATCAGTTGTTTTAGATACATTGCTCTTTAACCTGTTACGAGCATAACGGGCGGAGGTCGAGATATTATGGCGCTGTATGTTTCAGTACGTTATTAAGTTTCAATATTTAGGTATTTATTTATTCTGAAAAATTTTCAGAATAATATTTTAAGATTTTTTAAAAATGTATACAGGGTGTTTGAAAAAATGTGGTCATTGATTAATTACGATCCTGCTTAAAGCCCTTGACGTAAAAAGCTGATTTTTGGAAAACGGATTGACTTTAGGGTGTAGAGGTTCGATAAGAAGGGATTTTTCGAAACTCGAATTCTAAGGGGGTGAAACCACCCTCAAATATTAGAATATTTTTTATTTAAAAACCGGTGAGTTTTTCGGAAAACTCTTAAACACGTATATTTTATTTCGTAGATAAGATTTTTTAAAAATATATACAGGGTGTTTCATAAAATGTGACCATTGAGTAATCACGATTCTGCTTAAACTGATTGACGTTTGAAGCTGATTTTTGGCAAACGGATTGACTGTTGGGTTGAGGTTCGATAAGGAGGGGTTTCTCGAATCTTAAATTCCAAGAGGATGAAAACGTCCCTGAATATTACAATATTTGTTATTTAAAAAACGGTTAGTCTTTCGGGAAAACGCTTGGACACGCATAATTTATTTTGTTTTTTTACATATTTTGAAATTTTTTAAAAAATAATACAGGGTGTTCCAAAAAGTTGAGTAATTGATTAACCACGATTCTGCTTAAACTGCTCGACGTTTAAAGCTTATTTTTGGCAAATGTGCGAAAATTCTATCCAGTCTGTATGTTAATAGAAATTCTTGCTTTGCTTTATCATCACCATTACAAATTATTAATTCGACGCGAACGAAGTCGCGGGTACACGCTTAGTTTAAGTGTAAAATTAATTCGAACTCTAGTGTGTAGTTGGTTTACTTATGAAGAATATACTACACATTTTCTTATATTGCTATTTTTGACCGCAAATGGTAAAATTATAACTAAGAGCCTCTCGCCCGTCGAGTGAGATGCACCCTGTACACTGCTACGCAATTCAGGATCTACGCCGATCGAGGGGCAAGGCGTAGGTAGATCGGAATGTATACGTATAGACGAGTGGCGGAATTTTGGCTTTTTTATATCGCAATTTGTAAACAGCTCTTATTTGTAAGCAACGACCGTGTTTAGAGAGGTATTTTAGGTAACAATCGATATTTAGAAATGTTTTGACACCCTGGAATGACTACCACCGAGCATGTCATTGTTGCAACTTGCAACTGTGTTAATACGCCTGGCGATGACCGCCTCATACTCTTTCAGATATTTAGCAATAAAATAAAAAAAACTGTTATTTTTAAGCTGTTATTTTAAGCTGTTTTTTATAAATAACTATAACAGTTTTAACTGTTATCTAAAATAATAGTTTTGTGCCCATCACTAATTTGTACCGATGGTAAAACAAATTACTGATCAAAAAGTTGTAATGTATTAAATTTATTGACATCAATTTTTTGTTTTTTTCTTCTTGTAAATTCTCTACTACTTGGAAGTTTTGACTTTGATTTTGTAAAATCGATATGGTTTTCAATGCAAAAAAACAACGCAATAAGACTATAGTGCCAACATAAAAAAGCAAGAACAATTAACCTAATAGGACTGCTTATACAGCCGAAAGTGTCTGCCAGGTGCATGCGAAACCTCCTCGCTTTGTGACGTCATTATAGTCCTTGTCATTATAGTGTATGTACTATTGGTTGCCGTGTGCAAAACATTCATTATTTAATTTATTTCTTTAAACACCTTATATGTATGCAGCATAGAAAATTAACTGTATAAATCATATTAAATACTCGAATAATGCATTTTTTAAGAACAGCAGTTCCCAACATCACCTTTGCAGTCATTGTATTTATACACTCCATAGCTCTAAAAGCTTTTGAAACATCTTTTCACATTTAAAATTGACAAAATAATTAACTCCAAATTTCTCAGCTCTTATTTTTTGTAAGATTACCATAGTCAACTAATTATACACTATCATGACAAGGACTACAGTGACGTCACAACTGTCAGATGAAGCGCGGGAAGAGGCGAACGTACGTTTTATGAGGATGAGCAATCCTATTAGTTTACCGTTCTTGTACCGTGTTTAGAGAGGTATTTTAGGTAACAATCGATATTTAGAAATGTTTTGACACCCTGGAATGACTACCACCGAGCATGTCATTGTTGCAACTTGCAACTGTGTTAATACGCCTGGCGATGACCGCCTCATACTCTTTCAGATATTTAGCAATAAAATAAAAAAAACTGTTATTTTTAAGCTGTTATTTTAAGCTGTTTTTTTATAAATAACTATAACAGTTTTAACTGTTATCTAAAAATAATAGTTTTGTGCCCATCACTAATTTGTACCGATGGTAAAACAAATTACTGATCAAAAAGTTGTAATGTATTAAATTTATTGACATCAATTTTTTTGTTTTTTTTTTCTTCTTGTAAATTCTCTACTACTTGGAAGTTTTGACTTTGATTTTTGTAAAATCGATATGGTTTTCAATGCAAAAAAACAACGCAATAAGACTATAGTGCCAACATAAAAAAGCAAGAACAATTAACCTAATAGGACTTCTTATACAGCCGAAAGTGTCTGCCAGGTGCATGCGAAACCTCCTCGCTTTGTGACGTCATTATAGTCCTTGTCATTATAGTGTATGTACTATTGGTTGCCGTGTGCAAAACATTCATTATTTAATTTATTTCTTTAAACACCTTATATGTATGCAGCATAGAAAATTAACTGTATAAATCATATTAAATACTCGAATAATGCATTTTTTAGAACAGCAGTTCCCAACATCACCTTTTGCAGTCATTGTATTTATACACTCCATAGCTCTAAAAGCTTTTGAAACATCTTTTTCACATTTAAAATTGACAAAATAATTAACTCCAAATTTCTCAGCTCTTATTTTTGTAAGATTACCATAGTCAACTAATTATACACACTATCATGACAAGGACTACAGTGACGTCACAACTGTCAGATGAAGCGCGGGAAGAGGCGAACGTACGTTTTATGAGGATGAGCAATCCTATTAGTTTACCGTTCTTGTAAAAAAAAGGAGTCGCAGCTTATTGTTGTTCCAGTTTTCAAAACAAGGTTACATTGTTGATTGAAGAAATAAGAAGACGTGCAACTTATGTAGCTGTTAGTATACAATCGGCAAAATAACTTTTAGAATTGCGTATTTGAGTTGTTAACGACGAACCGAGGGGTGTCTCACTATTGGAATTACATGTACATTTTCTTGGCAGTCGCTGGCAGTCGTTGGCAGTCTTATGGCAGTCGCCTATAATAATTACATGGCAGTCATAGGCAGTCTTCTTCATAGTCATTGGCAGTCGCTTAGCAATGGAAGGATATTTTGGCAGTACGTGTACATTTTTTACCCGAGTGAGACACCCCTCGCGACGAACTAACAAAAGAATATAGATCAATATAAAGCCA
>NW_022146337.1:10709-30974 GCF_002938485.1 Sitophilus oryzae | reverse complement strand
GTAATGCTTCCATAAAATTTTATTAGTCTATCTTTTTTCGTTTTCAAGATAAAAAATAAAAACATTATTTTTCTGCCATCTTTGTACCGCAATATCTCCCTAATGGTTGACATTTGACCCAACGTTTATGAAGCAAACTACCCTTTATTTTGAACAAGGAATCACCCCCTGAAGTTTTTCGCATTTCTTTTGAAACACCCTGTATAACCTAATTCATATACGTTCAGAATTACATTAAAATAAGGTTAAACAGTCTTAAATGATACACTTGTCAATTTTGCGTTTTATCAAAATTGAAAAAAAAATAATGGACAAAAATCAACTTTTACTATGTACTAAAATTACCGAGATGTCGTTGAAAATTATCATATACATCGTAAATATTTATATATCACTATTTTAGTTTATACAGTCCTTTGACTATGCCACGATTACGAAAGCAAAGTGTTAAGAGCTATGGTGGGCAAGAAATACATTTTAACAATAATTAAAAACATCACAATATTAATCTGAGATAAACTTCTTCACATTTTAAACCCCTTTCTTGATTTTAAAATGATATGATACCATGCCATGGCTAGAATATGATGATAAGATGCTATTTGGAAACATGATGCATTTCTTAAAAAGGTCCTCTTCGGGCATTTCATTGAGACAATAGTCGGTTCTTATCAGCCGTTTTTCTGGGCGACGTACGTCGATGATACTGACTTCGTAAACAAAGTTTTTTAGCTCACTCTGTACGCCAATGGCTTCGGCCGCCCACATACAATAGTCGCTGACACGTTTGCAAGTCAATCTGTCAAAGGAAAAAAAAGACTTCCTATTGTAAATTTATAACTACTAACTAACTAAATACCATACTGACACACTCACATATTTGTATAGTTTTTTGTATGTCGTATGTCAAAATCATGTCATAAGTCTTAAGTCATTTCGAAAATAAAAGTGATTTAAATCTTAGGCATTGACTTTTTCAATCATTTTCTCTCAAGCCATTTTCGTAAATACCACAAAACATTCCCCTTTAGAATTTTGACTTATCTTATATGTCATGAAATGAAAGTAAAAGAAGCGCCCCCTTGAGTTTGTTTGCGCACTAAATTCATGAAATATGGATCCCCATATTTAATTTAATTTTTTTTGAATACTACAGAAATATTTTTAAATTGTAGTAACGAAATAGGTATATTAACATACAGGGTGGTCCGAACTGTATTCCGGAAACTTCGACAGCATATTCTGCAGATAAACATAAGTAAAAAAGTTCGTATAAATGTATGTCCTAAAATGCTGAGATTTGGAGATACAGGGTGTAGAAGTTTTATTTTTATTTCGATTGTTCCCAAATAATTTCTGAAGTAACGTGTCAATATTTAGATGAAAATTGGTGTCTGGGAGACTTTTGACATGAGAAATTTGATTTTGATGTCAATATTACTTCTATTTGTAGGGGGCGCCACCTACATGTGTTTTAACTGTTTTGAAGAGTAATAACTTTTCGTCCGTACCTGTATAAAACTACTGGGTGAAAAAATGTACATTTCCGAGACTTTTTACGTAAAAAATGTCTCTTGGTAAAAATCTCTACGAGCAACCGTTCTCAAGATATTTAGAATGGAAAAAGTCAATACATTTCATTATTGATAAAAAAATAAACACGCTGAGTAGATAGTTATTTGACTGAAATAATAAATTTCGAAAATTTTTATTTTTTTTAAATTAATCATAATTTTTCCTACGAAAAAATGATGATAATCAGTTTCTGTTGAACTTTTGGGACAAAGACATTTCAAATTTATGATTTCAGTTTAATAACTGTTAGTCAACATGTTTAATTTATGTCAATGATGATAGGTCTTGATAATTTCGATTCCAAATATATCGAGAACCATTCCTTGTAGCGATTTTTATCAAGAGATTTTTTTTAAGTAAAAAATGTCATAAATTTATATTTTTTTACTCACTAATTTTATACAGGTACGGACGAAAAGTTGTTACTCTTCAAACCAGTTAGAAAATATGTAGGTGGCGCCCTCTACAAGTAGGAGTCATATTGACATCAAAATCCAAATTTTTCATGTTAAAAAATCCCCAGACACCAATTTTCATCCAAATATTGACGTTATTTCAGAAATTATTTGGAAAAATTCGAAATAAAAATGAAACTTCTACACCCTGTATCTCAGAAACTAAGCATTTTAGGATCTACATTTATACGAACTTTTTTACTTATTTTTATCTGCAGAATATGCTGCCGAAGTTTCCGGAATACAATTCGGACCACCCTGTATATATTTTTTTATAAAATTTAACCAATTTTGTAGTACTTTATATGTTTATTACAGTTTAGATGTCATCGAATACATGTCCATTAAAAAGTGGTGATATGTTTTGATCACTATGTAATGTCGATGGCATAAGTTAAGGACGACTGGAGGATTTTAACTCTTCTATATATTCGAGATCAATTTCTTTCGATCGTCTTCCGGGCCACACAACAGAATCGGGGATTCACTTGATTCACTTGAAAGACAACAGACACACTACACATGCATAACACGATAAATAATCAAAACCGGTCCCGAAAAACTAACTCTTTATTTGGTAGTGGTATTGAGTGGTTTTTTTATCTGCTGCCCATAACAGTTCAAAAAGAAATGCTTCTGTTACAGAGTTATCATAAAAATATATAAAAATCTGACTTAAATCTTTTTCTATTTGGGAATAAAGGTCATAAATCTTTTGAAAATTACTAAAATTTTAAGTCAGATTCATCACATGACTTCAGTCATTAAAATGATTTAAAGTTAATTAAAAAAAAACTTAATTTATCTGTGAGCTTGCAGCTCTAATCTCTCATGACAAAAGATTCAAATTTAGAGTATGCTAAGCTTTAAATATTTGAAATCAAATGGATAAAATTTATTCCAAATCAGAAATTAAATAGTATCCAAAACAAAGCTATCTATATTCAATAAACTGTAAAGATTGATAATTTCAAACCAAAATAAATATTTACGTTAATAATTTCATAATTCATTTACTCAATATCATTTATAATGATAATGCTAATAAATTTAAAAACTAAATGGAAAATTACAAGTGACATACCTGAATATATGATCAAAGGCTAGCAAAACCTTCCTATCAAAAATATGGTTGTACAAAGAATGCTGCTCCAATCTAAAGGACTCGGCATAGCCATGTGAATCAGAAACAACAACATGATCAGAATGAAATTCCTGTAAATGATTTGTGATAATATCATGACTTCCTGACATTGTGCATTGAGGCAGAGGACAATTGTAAGGTTTGTATGGGCATACAGCTATAAAAAAACAAAAGATTTAACATTATAAATAAGATAAAAGCACAGAAAAGTCATGAGAACATTAATTATCTATAAAAACATTATGAGTATTAAAATATGCTTACCTTCGTGCCTACTTATTTCTGCTGGAGATAATGACATCATACAACCCAAGTCATGATAAATACATGGATACGATACACCTGCTGTTAAACCTTCCAAGGAATAGTTTCTTGTCATTCCAAAAGGTGCTCTACATGTAGGACACTTCTCCAATCGAGGTTTGCATGTATTACAAATGCTGTGACCTTAATCATTGTTTATTTAGTTAAAACTGTGATATAAAGTGTCTTTCTTACCTGATTGGCACTGATAAATAGGGAGGTTTCTATAAAGCTTTTTGCAAACAGGACATTCAAAAAAAGTGTAACATTCTTCTCCCTATATAATGAACTGGTGTATCATATGTTTTTTATTTTAAAAATATTTGTGATCCTGTTTGTTACTTTAACAGTTTGTTGTAACGAAAGTAAATCAACACTTACAGCATCACACTCATCTACTCGACTTATAAACATAGTTAGAGTCTAAAACTCGAGAGCGTGTCTTAATATAGCTTTCACTATTTCCTTATGTTTTACAGAATAATCATAGTTGCTGCCATCATCTTTAACATTACAAAACAACATAGAAGAGCTTGTTTTTTCTAAACTAAGTTGCATTTTTAAAAGGAGTATTATATTCTTCATCACTAGCAGTTTAATCAACTCTTTTCTTCACTGAAAGTAATATCTAAATAAAATAAACTGTTCTCAAAGTTTATTATATGCTCCCCCATGACAATTTATAAATGTCCAACAAATTCAGTTGGGGAATCCTTCCCATACGCACTGACATATAGAATACATGGGACACTTTTTTGAGCGATATCTACAGTTTTCTTCATGATCTAATAGGTCTCCGCTTGAACTCCAATGTTCACAACCATTTTCTCTAAAGCGACAGGGATAGCTCAGGGTAGTAACTAGTTCCTCCAAAGCTGTGTTTTGTAAACATTTGCTTTCCAGAAAGTTTTCATTATAGCAAGTTGAACAAAGGTTCCCTGCATTTTCTACTAGCATTACTGGCGTTGACAAAAGTAAGTTTTTGCATATTGCACAGTGCAGTATGTTTTTCTGAAGTAATACGTCTGTAACAGACTTGGCAGACTTGGCCATTATTCTGTACTATAGATATAAAGTAAATTATCTATTAATATAGCAAAAAATGCACAAAACAATAGTTTATAACTAGACAAAGACTTACCAGCAAGGTTTCCCTTTCACCAATGAACAAGAACTTACAGCTATTTCAAACAGTGGATGTTCAGATCCACAGTAAAAAAAATCAAATAGTTTATATTTTGATAAATAGTTGCATCACAACTAAATTTTATACCGTTTTATCGAAGTACCCAAATCGCAAAACAAGAATAAAATTTATATAACCTCAACAAACTCTTCGTTGACATCACAAATTTGACAATACAAAATACAAAAATGTAATTTAGTTTCTATAATAGGCAACTAAACATACATTCTTGATTTATAAAATTTTTTGAAATATAGGAACATATTTATTTATTCTTAGATTTCTCTGTAATATTATGTATAATGTATATATTTGTATATACTGGAATAATCTATGTACAGAGTATTGTAGCTGAATAATGTGATTTTTAGAAAATGTGAGTTTGAAAGTCGTTTAAGGATTAATACTCGGATTAATATACATTTCATTATTTAATTATTTTCTAATAGTAGATAGGTTTAATACTCATGGTCAACAGAGGTTTGCATTGCTACCAGGTTCCAAGTTTTGCATTTTTAAATAAAAATTAAACACTTTGTATATTATTATTTTTTAAATTTTATGATTAAAATAATAGAAAATTCAATCTAGTTTTGCCACATTTGAACCTTACATAGAGGAAGTGAGGGTATTTTAGAATAGTGTAGTTACAAAAAAAAAGATACAAAGAATTTAAATGTTGATTATTTTGAATAAAATAAATAGCGTGCGTTAGTTTCTACATATCGGCTTTCTAGGGAAAATTCGTATCTCGATTTTTGGCAATTTCGAGATATCAGCTTCGTGACATGCCCAATGGGTAATTTTTTAGCATGGAAAATTTGCTGCATCTCTGCTATTCATTTTATGTTCATTTAAAAAATTGCACTATGCTAAATATTAGAATTAATAAATATTTAGAATTTTTAAATTGCTCTCCTCAAAAGTTGTAAAAATCGCCTTTTCGTCATAAAGCCGACGAATTATGTAGTATATGCCCAAATCTGCCATAATATGAAGGTTTCCGAGAAAGTTTCAAAATATTTAAAGTAATTTAAATGGATTTTTTCACTCATGAAAAAAAGTGCAATTATCTTTGTCGACGTAATATGCGGTTAATTTTTAATTTGGAGACAGATATATTGTTTATACGGTCTATGTATTAAAAAGTTAAATAGGGGAAAATCGGGTAGTACGGGACATTGGGTAGCCTGGGACATTGCCAAAGATATTTAAACTCTAAAACGCGTTTAAATATCTTTGGACATTGCTATTAATAATGCTTTTAGGATCCCTAGTACTACCATCGCAAGACGCATTGGATACGTGTTTGCGGGCAAGTAGGAAAATATAAAGAGTTCACCAAACGAGTTCACGAGTGGATACGACAAAAGACCCAGGTAATAGATGTCATCCACAGAGTCAAATGCCCCTCAAATGGCAATGGGCAGGTGTTGTTATAATGTATTAGAAAACATTTGGCGGGAAAAATAATACAAACGAACGTACTCTCTTGAGCATCAGCTAACGACTGCCTTTATTATACCAAAGCCAAATATATACGTTATAAAACAATGTTCTGCCACTTTTCTTCGCCTAACCTTTAGAATTATATTTCAACCACCCCCACATATCTTCAAATCGGTAAGAGTAAAACCCAAGTTCTTAACAATAATACGAATGCTTACATTACTACCTAAACCTTCGTTAACTATATCTCTACCAATTTCATCAGTTTGTTACGTAATGAATTGTCTATCATCTCGTTATGTAATACATTCTCTACCAAAATATAGCTAACATCATAGTTCTTGTTTTCGCTCTATGAACAATGGATTCCAAACAATTTTGTGCACTCTGATTTCATATATTGTAAACTATGTGAAATTTCAATTATTTCACCTAGAATATTTTTACCAAATAAACTGCTTCTTTGACCAAGCCCGCGAAACCATAATCTCTCAAGTACTGCTTAATTGCAAACAGTTCTTTGTTCTACAAACTTTGCCACAGAAATATGACCCACCACATAAGTTAAATACATATCCCTGTGTAATTCTATCACAATCATTAGCCCAATCAGAATCCACAAAACCTTCTAAATCAAAATGATCACTAACATTTGAAAACTCTAATCTATAACCTTTTGTACCTTTTAAATACCTAAGTATCTCTTAGCACGACTGCCAAGAAATTCTGAAAACTTATTGTAAAATTGACTCTTAAATAATTTGACAGCAAATGTAAGCCGGTCGAGTAAGCACAGCTAAATACATTAAGCTTCCTATGAGCTGTTGATAAGTAAATACAAAGTTTTTCTGAATTAACAATTTATAGATAGCTTTACTTTTCCACAGGAGTACTAACTACATTACAATTTTCCATTCCAAAAGATTTTAAAACTTTGTCAATATAGTTTTCCTGATCTAAAAAAAAGTAGCATGTCTTTTATAATCTCTGTTAGCCAACAACCAAGACAATTTGTTTAGCTTCGCCTAGATCTTTTATGTCAAATTCTAAACTCAACT
Organism: Sitophilus oryzae; assembly: GCF_002938485.1. Lineage (NCBI taxonomy): Eukaryota > Metazoa > Arthropoda > Insecta > Coleoptera > Curculionidae > Sitophilus > Sitophilus oryzae. Next base: position 23,804 of record NW_022146337.1, on the reverse strand, counting down.
TTTATTTAAATTTCAACATTTTAAATTCAAAGTAAAATAAAATAAAAAAAACAAAAAAATCGTCCACATATAACGCTACTAAATTTAAATGAATTTTTTTCCTTTTATATTAATAGAACAAGGTCATGTTGTGAGAATGTTTATAACCAGTTTTTGACAAAACTTCACTCACTCTCGCTATCCAAGCTTTGACGCCCTGTTTTGCCCAAAACAGCCTGTCTTTCAAACGTATTACCTCTATTCTCTGATGATTTAACACAAATCCTTCAGGTTGTTTCATATATACTGGTTGATCAAGTACACCATTTAAAAACAAAATAAAAAAAAAAAAAAAATTAATTTTCAAATTTTAACTATACTCTAATGCATCAACAGTCGCAAAGTAGAATGTCTTACTACTGGAGAAAACACGTCACTGTAATCCACACCCGCTTTTTGTACACAACCTTTCGCCACTAAACGCGCGCGATGTTTTACGTCTCCGTTTTCACTGGTTTTGCGTTTGAAAACCCACTTGCATGGAACAACAGTTGAAGAATCAGGTAAGTTGTCCACTAATTCCCAAGCTTCATTATCTTCAAAGCACTGAATCTCTTCACACATTGCTTCTTTCCATAGCTTAGCATCGTAACTTGCCATAGCTTCTTTCACAGTGATTGGATCATCATGCACGGACATGGAAAAGGAATTCGTGAAGACTACCGAGTGCAAGAAGTTATCATTGCATCATCGTTAGGATTTTCTTCTTGTATGCAAACATAAGTTACATAGTCTTCAAACTGCATAGGTTTTTTAATTCTTCGAACTTTTTCTTACTTCCACACATTCATCTGTTGGTAGTTCTGTAATAAAATCTTCATCGCTGGATGAAATGATTGACTCAGCATCACTAAAAGATTCATCAGTCGAGTTATCTGGCTGACTGACCTCAGCCCCCACTGAATCTGATACTTCTTGTAGTTCATATTCTATGTTTCTTGGTTTTCTTATGCTTTCTTCAATTACTACGTCTCTGCTGATTATTATTTTCTGTCTTATCGGATCATACAGTCTATAGCCTTTTATATTGTCACTATACCCAACTAAAAACATTTTTCAACTTTTTATCCCATTTTCTGTCTTTTCTCTTTGGTACAAGTTCATGGTTTGCTACCAAAAATCGTATTCCACTACATCTGGCGCCTGTTAACCAATCATATGGGGTTTTCTTCAATCCTGACACTACTGATCGATTTCTGAGATAAACAGCTGTTGCTATAGCTTCCGCCCAAATTTTTTTTTCAACGTTCTGCTCCTTATAACAAACAACGAGCTTTTTACACTATGGTTCTATTCATCCGTTCACTCATACCATTTTGCTGCAGAGTATAAGCATTTGTTTGCTGATGCAAAATTCTCTTGATCTATATAATTTACTCTTGAAAAAACTTCCCATCAAACTCTGTCCCTTGATCAGTACGAAAAACTTTTATTCTTTCACCTTTTAATAATTAAATCTAAAAAAGAATTAAAAATAAAAAAAAAAAAAAAAAAATTTTAAGAAATAATGTAAATCACACTTGTATAGTGGCATCTCTATATCATAAAATATCTTGAGCCCCCTATAGATGTCACTTCCATCGGACCACATAAGTCCCCATGAATAACTTCTGAAATAGATTTTGCTCTATTGTCCTTATGATTAAACGGTAGTCTCATTTGCTTACCTTGACAACAGATTTCGCAAATGCCTGAGTCACTTTGTGATAAACTTCCTGTATAATCAAAACCCTCAACTAAGCCATTCTTCATAGAATTCAGGTACTTGCAATTTAAATGTCCAAAACGCCTGTGCCAAATTTCTCCTGAGACTGCTAATCCTGCTACTAGTTTTGTATGTGGCTCCACCATATCTAACTTGAAACGATTTCACTACTAAACTAGCTTAAGCTACCAGTTCTTTTCATGCTATTAAAAATTTACACCCCAGTTTTGCTGAAAAACAACTCTGTTATGTATTCTTTATTAACGGCTCACAGACCAATAAATATGTCATAAGTCCGGTACGTAGTAATCATCATTCATTTAATTAATGTACTTATCTTTCATCATAATGTCGTGATTCTGTCGTCACCTACCACATTAATAGCTAAACTATTCTCATTTGCCACTGTAATTTCCTTGACTGGAACTTCTCTTACATTTTTTAAACAAATTTCTTTGAGCTGTAAGAATGAGCAGCAACCTGAACGAATGTACCAGTCTAGTTCTCAAATTTCCAGTAAAGAAAAACAGCATTAAAGACTAATGTTTATCTTATCCGTAATCTTTCTTCTCTGGACATCGGTTCATAAAATGCCCCATCTTCTTACATCTATAGCAGATAACCTCACTTTCCTTTATTACATTTTTGTGCTTTCCGTTGTTGCCACTGTTACCACGACCGCTGTCATTTCGATGATTCCATTTGCCCGAAATGTTACTCGCAAACGCACTACCCGCACTTGACGTTGACGCCCCACTAACGCCATCTAGATGCATGTCTAACAATTTTGACTTGATTGAATCTGCAGTTATGTCAATTCCGGAGTGTTCAATTGCAATAACCATCGGTTCATATTTGTCGGTTAAACCAGCAAGCATCAAACTTCCAATAAACTCTTCAGTCAGTTTAAAAGCACTTCTTTCTAGTTTCTGAGCTGTATCGATTATTTTGTTAACATAAGACTCCATCAATTCGCAATTTTCAAGTCTCAACGAAATCAATTTCCGAATCTAAATCTAATTTTTCGCCGAAACCCAGTCTTATAGAGTTTTTGTTAACTTATCCCATAAATCTTTAGCCGATATTAGTGCCTTTACATGGATAGAATAACGCGTTAGGATCAAACTTTAAATTAACTTAGCTTTGTCCTTACTTACTACAACAGAATCTGTCTCAGAGCCATCAAGACATTTCGTCAGACCCTAAAGGACGAATACATTTTCCACTGCAAAAGCCCAATCTGAGTAATTTTCACGACCCGTTAGCCGAGTTATAGGAGGGCGCGAGGTTTTGGGGGGAAGGTTGGTGCGGTCCCATAGCTGGTGGGTTTACGTTAAGGCGCGTCAGCAACACTAGATAAATAGTTCACTGCCATCGTGTAGCACTCAAGAATACTCGTTTCCGTATTTTTTCGCTTTTTAAACACGTTCTGGGCCCATAACCTGTTTATATATGTATTAGAAAATCATGTTGCGGAAAGAATCTAATTACAAATGAACGTACTCTCTTGAGCATCAGCTAACGACTGCCTTTATTATACCAAAGCCAAATATATACGTTATAAAACAATGTTGCCACTTATTTTCCTAACCTTTGAGATTATATTTACAACAGCAGGACAGCTGCAAAAGGACAACGACTGGACCACCAAAGTGCAGCATAAATACCATAAACATAAGAACCTAGTAAGACCGAACCTGAAATGGACCATGAAATTAGCAGGGATAACTATGCCCGCATAGGCCAACATATAGACAAATACTGGGCCCAACTCAAAAGAGAGTATAATCTAAATATGGAAGGAGGTACACCAGAATGGAAATGTTGAACAACTGATAATGATATGACTATTAATAGTTTATAAATATATGCATTATAAAAATAGCTATTTATATATAGAAAATAAAAAAAATCAATATTATTTTTTTTGATCACGTATAATAATTTATCAATATTTACAAATCATTGTAGCTTCGAATTTTGTTATATAAACATTACCACTGCGAACGGCCCAGCTTTTCATCCGAGAGCAGTCGTGGATAAGTATTTCACTGGAAAGAAAACTTAATTAATAGCAATAAACAAAAAAAAATAGATATTGGGCACCAGCCATGTACAGAGAAAGAAACACAGTTGTATAATAATACTTAAAACAAAACTAATACACTGTAAAAAAAAAATTAAAAAAAAAAAAAAAAAAATACATTTTATAATTATTATAGTGGTTATATGTCAACGAAAGTGTTGTTAAGAATTGTACTAAAAATCTATGAAAACAACTATGATAAAATACAAGACTGAAAGTTAAGAACATATAAATGTAGCATTCTTTAATTAATTTGATATTTTATATGATGTTAGTGCCAATAATTTATCTATAAAAAAAATAATACTTATTACTAATGCGTTAAGTGTAAATGAAACCTAAAATCTAATAAAATCTAAAGCGACATTAATGTTCTTAATAATCTAAACACTAAATATAGTCTGTACGATATTATTTAAAATGTACTTTATTAAGTTAAGACTGAAAATCGACTGAAAACCAGAACCTAAAATTAAACTTAGCTGATTGTTCTTGAGGCAATCCTGTTCAAAGAGTAGCAGCGTGAGGTGGTCTAGCATCTCTGTATTGTCTGTCGGCGATCCTGTTGCCAAAACAACAAAGGGGGCCAGAATGAGGACACCACGAATCAATACAGCCATAGCTACTGACTAGGCTTAAAATGGACCGAAGCCATGGGGTTACGCATATTCCATACTTGTTGGCGAATATTGGGACCACTACCGCGTACCTGAACGAGCGTGTAGCGTGTGAGTCCTAACCTGATTATAACCTGACCATAACCTTGACACAGTCCGTCCATAAGACAATGTACGTCCATAAGACCCTCCGACACACTCGAGGCATCAGTATTATATATATATATCTCTTTCTCTATTTTAACATTGTAAGTACTTAAAAGACAAAAGAACACCAAATGTGCTAGCAAAATACAAATACGAGTTAATGTGGGTCAATCCAAAACTTTACCCTTGCTTCGAAATGCAGCTGATTCAGATTTTGCTGCAAGAATTAAATTGCCATTTCTAAAAACCGGGATACAAAAATTGCTGTTTAAGCGCGGAGAGACCTTGGAGCGACGTTGACAGCGCCTCCTCAGACCGATAACAGGGTTCTGTCAAACGATAACAGGGTTGGCGACTAGGGAACGTAAAAATTACGCCAAGCGTGCCAAATAAATTATCAGGCCTGAACGATACGGAATCCGATGACGATACGCTAGACATCATATATATCATATATAAAAAAGACATGTAACGAACTAAAAACGTTACAACGGTGCATAAAATATGCAGTAAATGATTACGCTAATAAGAAAAAGAATATAAATTGTGCCTAAACATTGAAAGATTACTGAGATAAAATACATACCTAAGCCCCTTACAGACAAACGTGGATATATGAAAACATGTACGTACCTACATACATGAACGTGCAACCAAAAACGTCAATGCGTATGCAAAATATTATCGCGTTTTTGTATGTACAAGCAGTGGAATGCCGCGCTGATAAATTCGGAAATCGCTAGAAATATTGCTTGCGCGTTCAAGTTAAAGCCTCGTGTGGAGGCAAAATACACTTGTACGTGCGTTTTTGATAAAAAAAAACAAAAATTTGTTAGTATAAAAAAATGTTTTATGAATAAACATTTTATTTATTTTTAAACTGTGTATTTAGATAGTTTAGATACGTTTACCTATCACGTCTGACTGCAGAACAATGTTCTGTGCAGTTATTCGGGAATTTATTGAAATGTATAGATACTGAAATGTATAACTACCTTTTCTGTGGCAGACAAAATCCAACGAATATTTTAATAGAAATAAAAAGAATGAAGCCTATCAGGTATTAGTGAAAAAGCTGCAAAGTATTCAAACCAGATGCAACTAAAATACTGTGATAACTAAAATCAGTAGCCTTCGTGGTGGTTTTCGAAGAGATCACAAAAAAGTTTTGAATTCGATGAAAAGTGGCTCTGGTTCTGATGATATATACGTACCTTCATTATGGGACTATAATTTACTTCTGTTTCTTCGAGACCAGGACATACCAAAACAGTCAACTTCAAATATTCCTGTGTCATGGCAATTCTCATGATTGTATCTTGGCGTTTTATTAATAGAGTAACCATGTGCAAGAGTTCTACATAAGTTTTTTCGTCCATCCTAAGGTAATTGCCCAGTCATCAGGTTCTAATCTCAATTCTTCTAAGAGATTAATGTGTGAAAATGTTTGTCTTTTTAAAAGCCAATTTTTAGACCAGTATCGACGTTTTTTTTCTTAGTACATAGGCGCAAGCCACTGCCGCTGCACCCAAATATTCCTCCTCCGACAACATCTTGGAAAAACCGAGGGAAAAACTAACAGTTTTGTGCTCACGTCTGTATGTCAGCGACGTGCATGTATATACATGGACACGCAAACAACAACGTGCATGTCGCTGACATACAGACGTGAGCACAAAACTGTTAGTTTTTCTTTTTTTGTGTTAGAGCGCTTTCACACACGCCGGCAAAATCGGTGCCGGTGCCGGAGCTGAAATCGATTGCAATATAAATAAATTAGCTCCTCCTCGCGCAAATTGGGCAGTATTTTTTCGGATAAAAATTTTCTAAATTTTCACCACCTATGTCTAACAACTGAGTGGGTTGTCCTCTCGGCTGACGTTGATTCCGAATTTTCTAGATTTATGGATACCCTGTCTAATCTATACAAGCCTCTAGGCCTATCAAAATTAAAACAAGGTATACCCTGTCCACAGTCAGTGTATATCTGCAAAGAACACAGTACCATTATTCAACGTAAGAAATTCACGGACAGCGTCTTCTTTCATAATTACGTGAAACTTTATAGAAAGGTTGATCGTAAGACTTTGAAAGCGGCCAACTCGGCTGCCAATAAGGATATTTATTATAATGCGAGGCTAGCCAAAGCCGATAATGTTGCTAAGGAGACTTGGGCTATTTTAAATAACTTAAGGAATAAGACTTCTTCGTCTGGCATAAAGACTATGCCAGACGAAGAAGTCTTATTTCCTTAACTGTGAATTCACCTGAAGATTTAAACACTTACTTTGTTAATGTGTCTAAAAATTTAGTGAACACCATAACTCCTTCCCATGATTCACTTTCATATCTCCCTAAAACAAATGAGAATTTACACAGTTTCTTCTTCACGCCCGTAGCATTAGACGAGCTTCGTAGTACAATTAATAGTATTAAAAACAAATCCTTATCTGGGACTGATGGGCTCACTCTCAAAATATTCTCTGAACTTGCTGAATGCACATTAATCCATCTTACTACTTTAATTAACGAGTCATTCCAAAAAGGAGTTTTTCCAAACTGCCTTAAGACAGCAATAATTATTCCGCTGCATAAAGGAGGAGATAAAGATGCTTCGAACTATCGCCCACCAATTCCTACCCACATTATCTAAGATCATTGAAAGAAATTCCATTTGTTAAAAAGGTTTCTATCTTTTCTCCTTAAATATAAAATACTTACTACACATCAATTTGGATTTCTAAGTAACATGTTCAACTATGTTCGACCTTTTTAATAATGTATACTCTAGCCTGAATAACTCTACAGCTACAATTTTCTGCGATTTCTCTAAGGCTTTCGATTGTGTAAATCATAATATCTTAATTAACAAATTGCAATACTATGGTTTTAGGGGAGTGCCGCTCGAATGGCTTAAGTCATATATTGGCAACAGAAGGCAGCTTGTAAGGATTGATACGTCTATGTCTTCTTGTAAGCCTATAGAATGTGGTGTCCCTCAGGGTTCAGTACTTGGCCCTATTTTGTTGCTGGTGTTTATCAACGACATTGCAAATCTAGACATTAGCGGTAAAATCTGCCTCTTTGCGGACGATACTAGTTTCCCTTGGAGCGGCCCAGATGTTACGACACTATATGATACTATATCCTGTGACTTACGCACCATTAAATCTTCGTGCGATTCTAATCTCCTATGCCTCAACCTATCAAAAACTAAAGTTTTGTCTATAAAAGTACTATACAACCTTTTGTACTTAATAACACCACTATTGACGTCGTGGACTCTGTGAAATTCTTAGGACTTGTTGTAGACAACTCGTTAAAATTGGACTTTCACATCGATGCTCTATCAAAGAAACTAAACGCTGCTTGGTTTTGCGCTTAGATCAGTTTCTAAGGAACTTAACTTATCAACCTCTAGAATAGCCTATTATGCATTTTTTGAGTCACATTTTCGTTATGCCCTTCCATTCTGGGGCACTTGCTGCGCAACAAAATTTGATTGTATTTTCAGACTTCAAAAGAGAGCAGTTCGTTATTTATTGGGACTGAACAGTAGAAATCACTGCCAGAATTTCTTTAAATTTTCAAAATACTGACTCTTCCTTCTTTATTCATTTTTGAATCCGTTTGCTTAATGCGCAAGCACATATCTGCTATTCACAATCTTTATCTGCCAACCCCAAGCTCAGAACTAGTTAAAAGTTCAATACTGTACAATGCCAAAAAAATGTACAATCATCTGCCTTTGAATATCAAGTCGCTTTCATTCTTTCCCGCATTTCGCAAAGCTCTGAAATCATACTTACTGGAGAGAGCCCTATATGCGGTAAGCGACTTTTTTGTTGTAATACAAAAGAATTAAAAACAACCGTCGGAACTGGTGCAAAGCCGGCGTCGACTCCAGCACCGATTTTGCCGGTGTGTGTGCAAGCGCTCTTATGGTTAAAGTCCGATGTCCGGTTAATGTCGACATTAACATGTTAATGTTTGGGTTAGGTTATGTTTTTGGTTGTTTTGTTGTGTGTTATTCTCGAGATTAACCGGGTAATGTCGACATTAACCGAACATCGACCCAACCGTTATGTACAGCCACATCCACGTTCGTGCGTAGGGGTTTAAAGTTTATCCAACGAGCCAGGGATGATTTCGGACAGACGGTATCAAAAAATGACAGAGATTAATTAATCTGTGAAATTAAAATTGTAAATAACTGTCTCCGTCATGTATCGATGTATACCTGTTGGATATAGACTTTTACAGTTCGGTGCACATTATCAACCAATTAGTACCCAAGTCAATGGAATCTGCCTAATTCGCAGAGTTTCCCCATTTCTTTCTGTCATGCCTGGCTACAAGTTAATATTGATTACCCAAAGTTCGGAAACGTTTTGTACTCCGACTAACGATGTCTATTTCTCTAAATAATTTCCTGGGCGGTGTTACTCTACCTTTCTGCACCCCCACAACTTGTTTTGTTCCACTTAGCACCTATTTGCGTGGTAGCCCCCGCTTTCAGGTCAATAAAAGTTTCTTTTGTTCTAGTTATAGTAATAACCCCTTTGATAGCGAGTGTAATACTAAAATTGACTAGAATATAATAATCCTTTGTTTTATGTGGATTTATTGTATACGAGGTTTCAATGGTTAAAGTTAGTATTAAAAATATTTTTTTAATTAAACGAAACGGCTTTCTAAATAAAAATCGAATTATTTCGAAAGTAGATAAAAGGTCTTGGCTCCAACTCGTGTGAAGTTGGCACCCTTTTTTCAAAAAATGAACTGGAATTTGAGAGTTCTGGATAGATTTACAATAGTTCTATAGTTCTTGATAAGTTAGAAAAATAGTTCTGGTTAATTTCGGGAGATATGACACCCTTTTTTTTATTCTGGAACGGTTCTGATAGTGGAAATATATTCTAGAACAAGAGTTCTATAGTTTCTGAAATGCAATGTTGAAAAACAGTTCTGGTTAGAGTTCTGAATAACACCCCAAAAGTTCTATAAGATGTACTATTTGATTTTTTAAAAATACCCATAATTAAAAATTCCATTGATGCACGATTCTATAGATAGACATAAAAATCGACTTTACGGAGGAAATGCAATGTTAAAAAACAGTTCTGGTTAGAGTTCTGAATAGCACCCCAAAAGTTCTATAAGATGTACTATTTGACTTTTTAAAAATACCAATAATTAAAAATTTCATTGATGCCCGACTCTATAGATAGACATAAAAATCGACTTTACGAAGGAAATGCAATGTTGAAAAACAGTTCTGAATAGCACCCCAAAAGTTCTATAAGATGTACTATTTGATTTTTTAAAAATACCCATAATTAAAAATTCCATTGATGCACGATTCTATAGATAGACATAAAAATCGACTTTACGGAGGAAATGCAATGTTAAAAAACAGTTCTGTTTAGAGTTCTGAATAGCACCCCAAAAGTTCTATAAGATGTACTATTTGATTTTTTAAAAATACCCATAATTAAAAATTTTATTGATGCATGACTCTATAGATAGACATAAAAATCGACTTTACGGAGGAAATGCAATGTTGAAACACAGTTCTGGTTAGAGTTCTGAATAGCACCCCAAAAGTTCTATAAGATGTACTATTTGATTTTTTAAAATATCCATTAATAAAAATTTCATTGATGCACGACTCTTATAGATAGACATAAAAAATCGACTCTACGATGGAAATTTAACAATAAGTTGAAAAACAGTTCTGGTTAGAGTTCTGAATAGCAACTCAAAAGTCTATAAGATGTAGTATTTGATTTTTTAAAAATACCCATAATTAAAAATTTCATTGATGCATGACTCTGTAGATAGACATAAAAATCGACTTTACGGAGGAAATGCAATGTTGAAAAACAGTTCTGGTTAGAGTTCTGAATAGCACCCCAAAAGTTCTATAAGATGTACTATTTGATTTTTTAAAAATACCCATAATTAAAAATTTCATTGATGCACGACTCTATAGATAGACATAAAAATCGACTCAACGATGTAAATGCAATGTTGAAAAACAGTTCTGGTTAGAGTTCTGAATAGCACCCCAAAAGTTCTATAAGATGTACTATTTGATTTTTTAAAAGTACACATAATTAAAAATTTCATTGGTGCCCGACTCTATAGATAGACATAAAAATCGACTCTACGATGGAAATGCAATGTTGAAAAACAGTTCTGGTTAGAGTTCTGAGTAGCACCCCAAAAGTTCTATAAGATGTAGTATTTGGATTTTTTAAAAATACTCCATAATTAAAAATTTCATTGATGTAATGACTCTGTAGATAGACATAAAATCGACTTTACGGAGGAAATGCAATGTTGAAAAACAGTTCTGGTTAGAGTTCTGATTAGCACCCCAAAGTTCTATAAGATACTATTTGATTTTTAAAATACCCATAATTAAAAATTTCATTACGTAATGACTCTATAGATAGACATAAAATCGACTTTACGAAGGAAATGCAATGTTGAAAAACAGTTCTAGTTAGAGTTCTGAATAGCACACCAAAAGTCTAAGATGTACTATTTGATTTTTTAAAATAATTCGTAATTAAAAATTTCATTGATGCACGACTTCATAGATAGACATAAAAATCGACTCTACGATGGAAATGCAATGTTGAAAAACAGTTCTGGTTAGAGTTCTTGAATAGCACCCCAAAAGATCTATATAAGATGTAGTATTTGATTTTTTAAAATACCCATAATTAAAAATTTCTTATTGATGCACGACTCTATAGATAGACAAAAAAATCGACTTTACGAAGGAAATGCAATGTTGAAAACAGTTCTGGTTAGAGTTCTGAATAGCACCCCAAAAGTTCTATAAGATGTACTATTTGATTTTTAAAAATACCTGTAATTAAAAATTTCATTGATGCACGACTCTATAGATAGACATAAAATCGACTCTACGATGGAAATGCAATGTTGAAAAACAAGTTCTGGTTAGAAGCCCTGAATAGCACTTCAAAAGTTCTATAAGATGTACCATTTGATTTTAAAATACCCATAATTAAAAAATTTCATTGATGTACGACTCTATAGATTGACATAAAAATCGACTTACGAAGGAAATGCAATGTTGAAAAACAGTTCTGGTTAGAGTTCTGAAAAGCACCCCAAAAGTTCTATAAGATGTACTATTTGATTTTTTAAAAATACCCGTAATTAAAAATTTCATTGATGCACGACTCTATAGATAGACATAAAAATCGACTCTAAGATGGAAATGCAATGTTGAAAAACAGTTCAGGTTAGAGTTCTGAATAGCACCCCAAAAGTTCTATAAGATGTAGTATTTGATTTTTTAAAAATACCCATAATTAAAAATTTCATTGATGCACGACTCTATAGATAGACATAAAAATCGACTTTACGGAGGAAATGCAATGTTGAAAAACAGTTCTGGTTATAGTTCTTAATAGCACCCCAAAAGTTCTATAAGATGTAGTATTTGATTTTTTAAAAATACCCATAATTAAAAATTTCATTGATGCACGACTCTATAGATAGACATAAAAATCGACTTTACGGAGGAAATGCAATGTTGAAAAACAGTTCAGGTTAGAGTTCTGAATAGCACCCCAAAAGTTCTATAAGATGTAGTATTTGATTTTTTAAAAATACCCATAATTAAAAATTTCATTGAAGCACGACTCTATAGATAGACATAAAAATCGCCTCTACGATGGAAATGCAATGTTGAAAAACAGTTCTGGTTATAGTTATTAATAGCACCCCAAAAGTTCTATAAGATGTAGTATTTGATTTTTTAAAAATACCCATAATTAAAAATTTCATTGATGCACGACTCTATAGATAGACATAAAAATCGACTTTACGAAGGAAATGCAATGTTGAAAAACAGTTCAGATTAGAGTTCTGAATAGCAACTCAAAAGTTCTATAAGATGTAGTATTTGATTTTTTAAAATACCCATAATTAAAAAAAATTTCAGCACGACTATAGATAGACATAAAAATCGCCTCTACGATGGAAATGCAATGTTGAAAACAGTTCTGGTTATAGTTATTAATAGCAATCTCCCAAAGTTCTATAAGATGTAGTATTTGATTTTTAAAAATACCCATAATTAAAAATTTCATTGATGCACGACTCTATAGATAGACATAAAATCCGACTTTACGAAGGTAATGCAATGTTGAAAAACAGTTCTTGTTAGAGTTCTGAATAGCACCCTAAAAGTTCTATAAGATTACTATTTGGATTTTTAAAAAATACCCGTAATTAAAAATTTCATTGATGCACGACTCTAGAGATAGACATAAAAATCGACTCTACGATGGAAATGCAATGTTGAAAACAGTTCTGAGTTCCCCTGAATAGCACCTCAAAGTTCTATAAGATGTACTATTTGATTTTTAAAATACCCATAATTAAAAATTTCATTGATGTACGACTCCATAGATAGACATAAAAATAGACATACGTAAGCTGAACGAAGTACTGAT
>NW_022146337.1:0-3849 GCF_002938485.1 Sitophilus oryzae | reverse complement strand
CATGAACTTGCCTTTAATTATGTTACCCAACTTCACTGATATAAAAATTATGATTATGAAAATGTCCTATAAACGCACATTAAAATTGCGTTGTGATTATGACGATTATACAACTCTATGTATATTTTTCCTATATAGAAGGATGTGATTAATAAGTGACAATAATTTAAGTGATTATCGCTTGGTGGCCATATTGTAATTGTCATTTTTTGAAATATTAATTCAAAAGTCATTTCTGTCAGTTCCACAAAATATCCCGTCAATTCTTATTACAAAATGGCAAAAGAAAGTTCAGATAAGAAGGATATACATGTACTTTATTTCGTTGTATAATCTTTTGAATACAACTTGATGTTTCGGGATTACCTAATACCACACTAATACTGTTGCCTGACACTCAATGCGATACCGGCAACACTACTCCTCCTTAGGAGTCGTATTTACGAGTCGAGTAACACATTTCGTGTCAGGCAAAAGTATTATTCGGTAATCCCGAAACATCTTGTGGTATTACATTCGATAAAGTAAATAACAAGAACTGAAACAGTTTATAATCATTTTGATTGATTCTGCTGATTGAAAATCAACAAAAAACCAATACCGTTGATTGAAAGAATTGGGAAGATACGCAACCTAATGGACGAAATCGTGACGAGACTGATTTGATTTCCCCTTACGTTTCAAATGCTATACGGTGGAGCCTCTATTCGTTCTACGACCAACGCATAAAACACTCATTTTCTCTAATTCGGCTAGCATATCGAAGACGGTGAGGAACTTGCGAAGTGTTGTCATATTAAAATGTGTAATATCTGTAATTCGTTTGATGAAAATATCTTTGGATGAAAAATCCGCGTTTATTTCATTGAAAATTTATTCGTGTTGAACATAGAATAAACAACAAAAATATTTTTTTTTACAGATACTGAATATTTTGTAGGACCGAAGAAAGTTGTTTAGATGGCTGGGAAATAATGACTATTGACATTTACTATAATATTTTACATATGAAATAACAGCGATCCTCATTTCCAAGCCACCTCTGACGCCGTTCTTTGTTTAATCATATAATATTAAATTAAATTTTTAATGATAGAAAATCCGTATTATTAACGTTCTGTACCCAAAATCCGTAAATCTACGCATTAATCAGTAGTTCTGGCAACACTGTCTCCGATAACCACTCACTCTGTCGACTGAAAGCAGAACTACGGTACAGTATTCTTTATCTGTTGCGCTATAAACGACCGTCAGCGCGCAGCGGCGTAGAGCTAAACTAAATCTCGGAATTCTCGAACAGGCTGAGGGTAACGCCAGGTACATCTCGGACAGGTTTTGTTCAACGAAATTGCCCATAAAGGTGCGCATCTTTTTATGTCTTCAATCAAGGGTTTTAGTTACCATATTTCTGCAAAACGGCTTGACCGATGTTGATGAAATTTTATATGTATATTTAGTAGGTCTGAGAATAGGTTGCTATCTATTTTTATATCTAAATGATAAGGGTGGTCCATCCCAAATTTTTTGTTTTATTTTTTGGACCATTTTTTTAAAATTTTTCTATGGATGTGGCATTTAAAAATACATACAACCCTAAATTTTTACCCTTGTATCATCAACCTCTATTTTTTAATAGCGATATTAATCATTCAATAATTTTCAATTTCGGTCGACAACTGATGACAATAACAATTAGGATATACGTATATTAGTATATACTCCTAGGAATAATTTATATGAGACAACATTCATATGTTTATTCACGGGGTTGAAAATTATTGAATTACTAATATCGCTATTAAAAAATAGTGGTTGATGGTAGAGGGGAAAATTTGGGGTTGTATGTATTTTTAGTACCACTTCATAAAAATATAAAGATAATTTTGTTAAAAAAATGGGGTGGACCATCCTTATCACTTAGGGGTATAAAAAATAAATAACAACCTATTCTCAGACCAACTGATAAAATTTCATCAAAATCGGTCAAGCCTTTCGGAGGAGTATGGTTTTTATTAATTTTAAATCTTTCTATGTTTATAAATTCACTGCAATTATTTCAGTGAATTATAAATGCACTGTTGTGGTCCGTTTTGTTATGTGGTCTATCATTTTTGTGGCCCCCGTGTTTTTATCGTGTACATATCGTTTCATAGAATCTTATACCCCCTGAAGTTTTGCATGTGGATACTACTGTTATAATAAAATTTGAAACAAAAATAAACGCAACACTGCTTTTATTATTACTGTCATAAATTTTACATTAAGTAGAAAAAATTAATCTATCTTTGAATTAAAGTCGGAAATAAAATCTAGCACTGGTATAAATTTTTTCATTGGCTCGACTATATTTTTAAATTTATACGAAAAATTATGCTTTCAGAGAGAAGAATTATTTCATATTTTTCAACGTTTAATATTAAATATTTTTTAACTGAGGTGTATCAATAGGGAAAATTTTAAATGCTTCTGAACGAGGCAAATGCAACAACGTTCGCATATATATATTCAGTATGAATAATACTTTACGAATGCAATCGCATTCGAATCAATAAATTTTATTTTTAGTGGAATTAAAGCAAAACCGTTAAAGGGAGCACCAGCCGATTTAATGTATCTATCCAACCAATAATCGATAAACTCCATTCATGAATATCAAATTTACTTGAGGATGTTCAATAATTGGCCTATTGTGGTTAATGGAAGACGAGTAAATAAGACTAAATTTAATAGATATGTACAGAGACAACTGCTCACATTAAGTGCTGTTGAAATTTTTATAGTTCTCAGATGCTGAAAAGAACCATCATCAACTAGTAATCATTTTCATTTCCATAATCCATATCATTCAGATTAGTCCAACATCATCCCCATTATTATCATATTATTACAAAGACCAATATGAGAAAATCATCATATCATCAAATCATAAATAAAAACTGACACATTTTGGCGAATGTTGACCCTTCAAATATAGATGAAAGAAATCAGAAGCTAACCAAAATTATGAACAGCGCACAACAAAGCTGCACATCTGCAAGTAGGAATAAAACCGGTAATTTAAGTGCAACTACTAGGTTACTCAAGGCAAGAAGAAGAGAATTAAGGGAAAGTTGTTCATCAAATTCAATAGAGCTGAAACAACTTAATAGGGGCATTTCGAAAGCCAGTAGACAGGATATAAGAAAATATTATAAAAGAAAAGAGTAGAATGAAAGTAATGAGAAAAACTGTAACAAAGGGGAAGAGAAATATTTGCAAATTAAATTACAGACAAATTACAGGGGCCAAAGAGGAAATTCTAAATGTAGTTAAATATTTGCGTTGTATACTAAAACTAGTGGTGTTGAATACGAAGAAATTTCACGCATACAAAATCAGGGTTCCGAAGATTTGCCAGATACTACCGTTGAGGAAATAAGAAACTCTTTAAAAGATATGAGAAGATTAATAAATCGCCAGGAGAGGATAGTGTAGTTGTCGAAGCTATTAAATATGGAGGCCCCAAACTTCTGCAAGCTATAAAAATATCTCAAATGCTTGTTTAGAAAAAGGAGTAACTCCTTCACAATTGGATCGAGCAGTAATAATAATTATCCACAAGAAAAGGGATATTACGAACCTAGTTAACTAACAAGGTTTGGATAAATATTTCTCTCTTGGAGATGATTTATCATCTCCAAGTCATTAAGATTCTAATCGAAAAATCTGTGGAACAAAACAAGCCTCTGATTTTGATTTTTGTCGATTAGGAGAAGGAGTTTGACACAATAAATCAACATGCTAAAAGCTTTAACTAAATACCGAGTAGATCACAGGTACATAACAATCATCAGACACATATACAACAAT
>NW_022146336.1:54374-60323 GCF_002938485.1 Sitophilus oryzae | reverse complement strand
AATCAAGGAACCCTAAAAAAAAGATATCATCATCTAATGTTTCTCATGTCTTGTCCTAGCCTGTTAATAAATGCACAAATCGTTTTTTAATCATATCTCAATTTTTTCAAATGGAATAGGGGTGGCTCATTAGCATATTTGAAAAAAAAAACATTTTTTTACGAATAGTTTGGTAACACACACTTGGTATTTCGAGTCAAATTGTCGTTATGAACCACATGTTACAATTTCAAATAAACCATATTTATGCGAAAATGCAAAAAAGTTGACATATGATATGTCATTCTACTCAGAGTGTCATTTTCTATCGAATAAGGTAGATATAGCCAAGGTGTCATTTAAAAATCAAATGTTATAGTCATTTCCGGTGAAACAGGAAGTGACCAAAAACAATCGAATACGTCAGTCAATCCTAATTTTTGCCATAAACTAACATAACAAATCACGATTTTTTATCTAAAAAAATAAAAAAGTTTAGGAATGAGCCACTTTTGAGACGCACCCGGTATATAACACTTTATTGCCCGTAGCAGACAGATTTATGGTTTTCTATTAGGCAAATGATCTTAGACAGAATTGCACTATTTTGGAATAGTTTCATTTAACTCTGTTCATGGTTCTTACATTGTTTTATCTTCAACTGAGTATTCTATCCTTTTCTTAAGTAAAATGCATGTTCAAAAGATGTATTGCTTCTGATCGATTATTACGTATTGAGTAATGATTATTACGTATTGGGTTTAATGTGCCTTCCCACCTTTTAGTGCTGCGAGCCTGTACTGTTGGTCTGTACCGTTTTTCATCTCTCGCAAATATTCTCTAATATTCGTCTTCCTTAGTAGCATTCCCTGTAGCTTGGTTCAGTAATAACTTCAAGCTTGGTAGCAGAAATGGCTGTCACATTTGGTTTAGTTGCAAGTGATAATCAACAATTAAACTTTAGATGACATGTGTGATGCATTAATACATAGACATTAAACGTCTGCAGTAATAGGCTCCTAGTATTAATTTTTCTTTTTGCAGACCTGCTGCAACTTCTGTCTTCACATTTTTCAACCGCTTGTTTTTTCTTTCTTTAAACTCAATCCAAATTCCTTCAAATTGTACTTCTCCATTGCTTATGACAACGAAAAAAAAATAAGTTTTTGGATTACCCAAATCTCAATAAAGCTCGTACAAGTACAAACTAATATTGAAAGTTTATAGTATAATAACTTTTAACACATAGTAACTACTAATAACTTTTTCAGATTTTAATAAAACCAGCATAAACTATAAGTTAAATAAGGCGATTATAATGAGCCATTTTTCAAATATTACTTTCACATAAAAGTATATTGTGAATTTTTTACTCACTATAAAAGGAAAAACTAGACTTATAATTGACCTGCCTAGTCAATATTGGACAGGCTAATAGTACCTAGTCATTTCAACAATGTTTACTGTTGAGCTACTTTGCCAACTTGTTAAAAGTAGAACCTTTTTCCTTTTCATCTTTATTGCTATCCTTTTGAAAGCAGGACCCAGTCATAAAAATCAAATATTTATAGAAAAATTATGACCCTGTTAAAAATTTACACTACAGATGGTTGCTACTGAAAAGTTAGGTATTTAAGTGGAGAAGAAACAGCTATTATAAAAATGATTAGATCCTTAAAAAAAATAAACTACCAAAGATCTCCTTTAGCACACCATAATGTTGGGATGTATTTCGTTTATATTTTAACAAGATGGTGTTAAAATTTTAGCACAGTGTTGCAAACTAAATTGATTTATTGGTTCCATTAGCTGTTTTGTATTTTGAAAGGAATTCTTTGAATTAAGGATCTCTATAGAACACATTTACATTCGGTTCATATAAATACTTTTATGTTCATCATTCATTAGTATATAGATAACGAAGTACCGCTTTGAAATGAAGATCGCTATCTTTTTATATCAATTTATATGGGAAATGTCATCGATCGTCATTTCCCAGCCAAATGTACGCCGTTTTTTTTTCGATCATACAGTATATATGTGTACTTAATACAGAGCGTGTGTGGGATTGCTTGCGTTCCGTATAGCTTACAACTTAAGACTATGCAAGCAAAACGAGCGAAAAGCATGAGTGTCTGAGGCGGCCATTATAATTCAATAAAGACTGGACCAGTTTTAATGATCTTTTATTTGTTGAATTCTTCTCCACCCCGAATAGCAGAATAACTATTAACATGTCGGTAAAATTCACAAAAAATTACAGAGAAAATTAATTTTTAAATAAATTAGGTTGGAAACTCTGCCATCTTCCGCAATTGAAAGCTAACGACATTCACTTATAGATATTTGTAATAATTGACGTGTTGTCTAATAATTTAGGATGATGCAAATCAGTGATACACTATACATTAACACTTACACTTTAGCAACGGGAAATAGTGAGAAAAAAGGATCTTGAAATCGAGAGTGATATTGAAACAAAATCTGGAAATGGTAGAAGAATATATATATATATTTGGGACAACTAATAACATAGCTCGGGATCCCTACTACCAGAAATCAACAGAAGAATTAAGTTAGCTTAAAGTACTTATGAAAGAAACCCAATCATATTCAAATCTAGAATGCCACTTTATATAAAGAAGAAAAAATTCGATTAATGAGTGTCATTCGAAACCAGGATACTTGACACGGACATTATTAGGAAACTGCAGGTCGCACAACGGTCAATGGAATGAAATAGGCTGGAAATAACCAAAAAAGACCATAAAAGAATAGAGTTGATACGATAAAAGAGCCAGGTAGTAAAGAAATAGATGTCATCCACAGAATCAAATCCGTCAAATGGCAATGGGCATTACACCTGGAAGAAGGACGGACAACAGATGGACCACAAAAATTACAGCATCATACCCAGGAGGAATTAGGAGATCTATTCGATATATCGACAAACGTTGTATATATTGTTGGCGAATGCAACCTAGGCTGGAATTGCCAACAATATATACAAATGGGCTGAACTACAAAGGGAGTATCTAAATATATGAGGGAGGCTATAGTCTGTCCAACGACAAGACCCTTGACAGTGATAGATGTGTCTGTCGTTTTAATTTCAAAGTAGTTTATTTTATTTTACAAAGAAATAAGTTGGTACAATTGGAACGCATAATTATATTTAAATTTTGAGTGACAAGTGATTACTTCAAAATATTGTGAAAAAAAAACTGTATGAAACTGAAAAAATCTAATCTTGGTTAATTAACTATCTTAATTTTTTCTGCACTATTAAAAGGTATTAGTTACCTATCGTGTGAATCGTTTGATGTTATTTGTACAGATACTCCAGTTTTTGGTACCATATACGAGATGGTATACAACTTTATTTGTGGCTAATACAACTCTCTGGCCATAGTCTCTGGCAAACTGTATCTCTGGCGGTCTTTGTGCATCGAATATTAACTGTAAACTATGGTCTGGGTCAACACTTCATTTTCCCTCGAGTTTTCCTCCGCACTTAATTTTAAAAAAACACGAAACACAAGTAACAACACAGTCCAAAATGCAAAATGCAAAATATGTATCATTTCTATTTGACATAATTTGACACAAAATTATACCCTATAATTTGTCAAGAGTTTGACAACTCTCAAAAATCTTAAGTCGAGTTCATACGCATAGGCGTCCCAATAATGGAATATGACCTGTCATTTTTGAAATAAACCAATAAAACTGGTTAAAAAAAACAAGAGACGACGCATGACGTATTTATTTATAAACCCATCCATAATTAACTTAAAAAATATTAGAAACTTTTTTAGTGAAATAAATGGATTGGTATGGAAATCATCTGCTTTTTTCTGTCATTGTCTGTCGAAATCTTACCGAGAAAAAAACAGAGTATATATTATAATGGAAATGGTTGAATAAGCTGAGAATGATGATGATGATGATGGTGTTGAGATGATTGAAACACATTTATAGAAAATAGTTGAATCCAAATGCGATCAAAAAATAATACATGAAAGAACTGTCAAATTGCCATCCGTACCACAATATTGTCAAAAAGCTCGATTTACTTCACATCACTGCTGGAATTAGCCGGGTCAGCTAGTTGAAACTAAATTAAACGACTGATTACGTTAATTATTAATGTAGAGCACTACAATGCAAATACATAATTATACTTAGTTTATGATCCGATCATACCAATAGGTATGGTAGGCTATTAGGATCGGCAAAAAAAAAGTTTTTTTAATTTAACTCAAAATGAGTTATTTGGGTCATAAATGACTAATGACTAAATACAAAATATTTTCATGGTGTCTGTCTGTCTGTCTGTCCGTGTGTAACACGATAACTCAAAAACCGCTGAACTGATTTTAACCAAATTTGGCACAAAAATAGCGTGGCACCCGAGAATCTGGCCATTAGTTTTTGGTATGGGGGTTGGCGAAGGGGCTATGGGGGTTAAAATTTAAAAATCGTAATTCCAAAATTACAGTAGCTAGAGAAACGCGGTTTTCAAATTAAGATTAGGTATAATATTTGCAACAAAATTTGTAATAACATCAAAATCAGTCAAAGTCGCAGTTTTGAAGATATTAACATATTTTAGTATGGGCGGCTATACATGCCTCCCGGCGCCAATTTTTTCAAAATAGCATTAGCTTATAAAGAACGCTTCTATATAAACAATACACAATTTACCGTCCATATTCAAATAAACAATTCGATTTGCCGATTAAAAGCACGCTTTCTGTTTGGTAATCATCGTTTAATAATTCACCACAAAGGAACGTTTTAGTCGACAAAAAACAACGTCCACGTATCATAAATTCAATATGAACCGGCTTCGGCATTTAATGACTAATCAAAACCCCACATCGCCAGCCATACAACGATTACGGCAATTACAAATCAATACGAATAATTTACGGTCATTAGTGGTGGCCAATATCTGGTTGGGGAGACGCAGACCGCCATTGGGGACGCCCATTCTCGCAATTCACTGGGATATCTTTGCGCATTTAATAAATGATATGAGGGAAGAGTATTATTTATACAATTCATTAGAAAATGTTAATTTGTGAAAGCTATTTTTTGGATTTTTAGGACTTTCTTAGTGATGCCGAACTTTACAGTGCGTACCAAGTAAAGACGGTTGCTTTTACGTTAGTTAAATAAAAATATAATATTATCTCCCCAGATGATTTTATGAAAAAGTTAGTAGTGGACTTTTTTGAAGAGGCGCTAAAGTAGTATTTTTGTGTAGAATTTCGTTCCATTTGGAATAGTCATTTAAAAGTTATTTGCGAAAAATTTCCTTCAAATTAGTAAAATTTGTAATACGGTCCAGAGAAAGCTAGAATTAAAATACCAGCAAAAAAATGGGATTGTGTCATTATCAAATTCAATGTCATATTTTGTGTACAAAAGTTTGAAGGTACGAAACAGAGTAATTTTGTACAAAATATTTATGAATTTCGCAACTTCTGAAAAAGTCACGATGGTTAAACGGCATTTTGTTGAAAATAGTATTCCCGCTGTGTTAGATATGTGCGCAGATTAGTCTCCGGTAGGCCTATACCGAATAAGTCAGTTTAAAGAATAAACCGGAGGTTTCAAACTAAAGGCACTAAGGTATTAAGTGTGAAGCGTGACGACAAAAATAATTGAACAGGAAGAAAATAACATTGACTTGAATATTCTTCATGATGAAGAAAAGAAAAATATTGACCCCCGTTTATTGGGGACACAGTAGGAAAAGACCATAGGATCTTTCGCTGAACGACTTCTTCTTGTGGAGCACACTCAAAACCCGTTTTGTAGACATATTAAGCCTGAAATTTAGATGCACACATCTGTGGAATGCTAAAAACTATCCCCTTAACAGCTTTGTATTGTGAAGCCGTTCTTGAAGAGATCTTCCTGGGTTTAAGTAAGAACAATCTAGCAATACGTAATAGCACT
>NW_022146336.1:0-24429 GCF_002938485.1 Sitophilus oryzae | reverse complement strand
GCTGTCCGCCCGTCCGGCTGTAACAAAGCTCTATCTTATGAACCGTTATAGACAGCTGAAAATTTTGACAGATAATGTATCTATGTTGCCGCTATAAGAACAATTAAAAACAGACTTAAATAAATGTTTATAATTAAAAGTACTTTCACTAAACATTATCTTTTAAGTAAGAATTTTAGATAGAATCTTTCAAGTCCTCGGTGGCATGGCTTAAAGTTGTTAGTACTTTACGCCGCTATGACGTTGGAGCCGTAGAAGGCAGGTTCGAATCCTAGTCAAGGCGACTTTTTTTAATCGTTTTTTTAAATTTTGTTTTTTACATATTATTTTTTATTTTTACATATTTATTATTGATTAATACAATTTTAGTAATGTAAGTTTCTTCATTTTTTTAAATTACTTATACGCGTATTCAAAATTTCAGCTAAATAGAAAAAAAAAAAGTTTATAATATAGTGTCTAATGTTGTATAGATAATGAATATGGAACCCTTCGTTGTCCACCTGCACCTGACCAATTTTTTAATTGGGATATTAATTAAATATTCTAAATGACAATGAACGACAATTTCAAATTTGGCGCATGTGTAAATTAATGTGCTTTTAATAGTAGTTATAAATTAAGTTATTTTAAATTCAGCACGTGCTGTATCAAATTTACTTTATCAGAATTATTTTAAAATACTAATCTGAGTCCCCGATTTAAAAACAAACAAAAATAAAACGTTGTGCATCACGAAAATAATATTTTGTAACCTAATATTATATTCAACAATTTTGTACATTTTTAATAAATTTTGTAGCGAGCCACCACTGATGGGTATAATGCAACTCGGACATGCTCGGAATTTGCTGTTGAAAAAAGTAATAGAGAACCCTTAAAATACCTAATAATTTATGAATATCTATGAAAGGTACAACACAACTCTGTAAGACCTTTATTACAGGTAAATACATCTCCATTTTGACTTATTTGTTATATCTCCCTAATTTTTGGTGTCTGTTTGGAAAAAATACACAGCATCACCTTTTTTAAGAAAACAATGATATCCTAAATTTTGTAAATTAACTTTATCTATTATGAAGTAAATTGAAAATTAATAAATCTGAAGATTGTGATATACAAAATGACATTTTAATTAAAATTTTAAATAAATGTCAGTTGTAAGAAGTATCATTTATAATCAGCATTTTTAAATCAAAATGATGGCCAATGTTGTCCCCTGATTTGTTATAACCCTTGAGAATATGATACGCATCTGTTTGTTAAAAAAATATTACTAAATTAGGAACAAACGTGCTCTTTCCATAATTTTATAGTTATTTTTAAATATAGTATTAAATTATGTTTATATGCATAAATAATTGCTTGTAGTTACTCGATTCTGTAACGATTGTAAAATGTAGATGAATGTCTAAATGCCTTTTAGTGTTTTTTTTAGACATAATAAAAGTAAGTTTGTTTACAAAAACTTTTTATTGGGTTATATTCATGATGTTCATTAGCCGCAAATGCTACTAATGGGTTGTATTTACGTAATATAGGTTAAATGTAATACATAAATTAGGTTATAAATATGCATAAAATACAACAAATTAATTGGACGTTACTTAGGGATTATCAGTGAGACGTATCCTATTTAGACAACTGGTAGACGTCGGTATTCAAGTATGTGTACGTCGTGCAATCCAACGTGGGAACGACGTTAGGAAATTAATAAAATAGTACGTTGTTATTTTGCACGTCGACAGATCGTTGGATTTACCGACTCGATCCAACGACGTCGCTTTTAATAAGAAAGCGACGTCACCGGTCGTATCACCAGCACCCGACCTAAATTTGCACAAGTCTGACGTCGCTTCAGGCCACATTTAGTTCGAAGTCAGATCGATGCTACTTGGGTACCTATAACAAATATATTTTAATAGTACTTATTCCTATAACAAATAGATTTACAGCAAGTGCATTTTTACAATAATTCTATCAGGGTTGTTCACCACATACGACGGAGTATTGTAGCTAACGATTAGATTTTACAAATTGTAAGTTTTGGGGTTCGTTTGAAGAATTATTAAAGCTACAATTTGGTGTTATTTTTACAAGATACAGAGTGTCCCAAATAAGTAAAAATATTATAGTTGTATTTTTTAAACGAACTCCTATATTATTCTATTTTTAGATTCTACGATTAAAATAAACGTAAATTTGATTATTCACTATTTAACTCACTGTTTTTGAAATAGTCAATTTTATGAACAGTGTAATTAGTGTCATCTGTACTAAAGTTTTTAATACTAAATATTTACTGAAGATTATTTATTGACCAGATATTGTGTTGCAATAATAAAAAAAAATACTACCTTATACAGATGTCCAAAATGTATATTAAATAATTAATAGCTTTAAACGGCAATAACGTGTTTAATTTAAACGGAAAACCTTGTATACTTTACGTGAGTCAGATGCACAATGTAATTGTCTACCAAATTGTATTATACCATTTTTTACCCATCTCTTCAAGTTTTCGTAGAAAATGCATTTTCTTATAATTTACACCTCATTTATCACTATACCCATGGAAGATTGACATTTTAGATTATTTTTTAAAGATGTAACAAATTTTCAAAGAGTACAGATACCATTATTGTCGATATATTCGCTTTATTTCATAAAAAAAATTTAAAAACTTGTTGAAATATTTTTGTTTAAAGAGGACCAATTAACATGATCCTAGTATTCAAACTACATTACTTGACTGTTTACGTTGATTAATAATAATTGCTCCAAATACTAAAACTGAATTTTGTGTGTGAATTAGTAACAGTGTGGTAAAAAGTAACGCCTTATAAATTTTATTTCATTTTTTGACGAATG
The DNA here is from genome assembly GCF_002938485.1 of Sitophilus oryzae. NCBI lineage: Eukaryota > Metazoa > Arthropoda > Insecta > Coleoptera > Curculionidae > Sitophilus > Sitophilus oryzae. The sequence continues at coordinate 21,555 of NW_022146336.1, read as the reverse complement.
CTTATTTATAAAAAACAGAGACGTTTCATAATTTGATATTATATTGATTTCTGTTTAAATAATAATATTTATTTAGAACAATTTTATTAATTAAAATAATTTAAAAGTATGTAATTAACTTACTTTTCATTGAAATAATGGTGGTATATTTAATTGCTAATACTCTTTTCCAAAGATTTAAATAGTTTTTTGGTATACCAATGGCTTGCAATATTTACCACCTGTACATTTTATATATGTTGCTTAAAAAATCTACAAAAAAAATGTTTACCCATTCCATGAATATAGTGATAATTTATGGGGCCTAAATTAAAGAAATATTTCAGAAAAGCTGTAATGATAAAAAATATAAATTTGATAGACAATTAAATTGTGCATATGATTCACGTAAAATATACAGGGTGTTCCATTCAAATTAAACACGTTATTGCCGTTTAAAGCTAGTAATTATTTAATATAAATTTTTGGACACTCTGTATAAAGTAGTAAAATTTTTATTATTGCAACACAATATCTGATCAATAGATAATCTTCAGTAAATATTTAGTATTAAAAACTTTGATACCCTTGGAGAAATGAAGCCTTAAAATTTTTACTGCAATTTCACAAAATTGAAAATATTTCAAAAACGGTAAGGTTTAAGTGTGATAAACCTTAACCAAATTTACCTTTATTTCAATCGTAGAATCCAAAAATGGAATAATATACAGGGTTTTCCATTTAAAAAAATACAACTATGATATTTTTTACTTATTTGGGACATTCTGTATCTTGTAAAAATATTTTTAAATTGTAGCTCTAATAGTCCTTCAACGAACCCAAAATTTATAATTTGTAAAAATCTAATCGTTTAGCTACAATACTCCGTGTCGTATGTGGTGAACAACCCTGTATATTCTATCTATTGCTATTGATTACTGTTATTTTTAAATTATCGGTATGCGGATATCTCTAAATATACCTATTTTAATAAAAAAATATATATTTTCGAAAAGTTTAAATTTATTTAGTGACATATACCTTATGATAAAAAAAACGGCGTGAAAGGCGACACAGGAATTACAATCAATGATAATTTTGGCGAGGTCAATCTATAGACGTAATTTACTAAAAACTGACATAAAACTTAATCAAAAATTAACACTAATTATAGAAAGATTAAAAATCAATAAAACGTTTCCTAACACAGAAATCTATATCCAAAAAAATATTTTTCTCGAATTTTACACTACACCATTTAAAAATCATTTTTATTCAATATAAAAATAAATTACAACTTTGTTAAACCCAACTGGCAGTAAGCGCCATTCAAAAATAAAGAAGAGAACGGGCCAAGTAAATGACGTCTGACGTCTAGGGCTTGACCTCGCCAAAATTATAATCGATTGTCATTCCGAGCTGTTTTTGACGCCTTTTTTTTTTCGATCGTATAGTATAAAAATTAAATATATATGAAGAAGAGGCAAAAATTACCTCCGCTTATTGTTTGAAATTTTATTTAAACACCGCTCTAATTTTTAGATATTTTCCTTTGTTCTAGCGACTTAACGCGATTCCTAATTTATACCTCGACATAGAATCAACACAATAGCGTCCATAAAACGAACCGGGCATAAAAATCGTTACGTGTTAGCACCTAAAACCTCCACGAACTAAATAAATTAATTTGCCCAGAAAGCGCAAAGCCCCCCGCTCCCACCCCTCCCTCTCAGCAATAAAGCAGTCGCAGCGTAAAAACCCATAAAGCGAAATAATTTACATTAAACACATGCTAAATAACCTCCCAAAACAAAATCTCATTTATCGCCCTCCGAAACAAATTACGTCGACGGCCGAGCGCAAATTGGACAGATGATTGGTGGGCCGGGCGCGGATAGCAATGGCCTCGAGCTCCGCCCACCGCCAATCGAAAACACCCGGCGGCGTTTTTGGCTAAAGAAACAGACCCATCGCGATTGGCCGAGGGAAGGAGAAGGGGCGGAGCTCGTTAAGGAGGTGTCGGTGGGCAGATTGGTGCGGGCACCTTCATCACTTGTTATGAGATCTGTTGCGGCTTCACGTGCGTTTACGAGGACTGCTAACCGGCCCGATTTGGTGCTATGTGAATTCGCGCGGGTGTCAGTTTTGAATGTGCGAGTGGCGCTCTCGATTTTTTCGCTAGGGCATCAAAAAATGTGCAAAGACGTTGCCGCCGGCTCGCCACAAGGTTCTAACGGCGAAATGTCTCCCCTACCTAGGATCGAAGTACCCTAGTCCGGCGGTCTCTAGATCTCCCAGTCCATGCCGGGCAATTTCAGAGGACGAAATTAGTGTGGGGTGTCCTAGTCCGGCGTTATGAGAGATCGTTCAGTCCAGAGTACGACGAATCTGACGACTATTTCGGACCTTTAAAACGGTTAAAATGATTCCGAACGACGTATCTCTCCAACGGCAGAGGAGCGCGTGGAAGGTGTGAAAAGCTTCTCGATTACGGATATTTTGAACCATAAACCATCCAGGTCTGTGACGGGGACGTATAGTGCGGCCGTGGGACTTGATCCAGCCGAAGCCGAAGCTCATCAGCGACGGTTGGAAAATCTTCATCGACAGTTAAAGGTTCAGCAGCAGTTGGCTTTGTTGAGGCCAGATCTGGTGGCTTTTGGAGCTAGTTACACCTCAGAAACGGGTAGCGATCGGTCGTCTAGCGTGGCCAGCGATTGCTGTTCTCCCTGATGATGATTAGTTCGTCGCAGCAACGGCAGAAGCAGCAACAGCAAGCTGGAGGGCCCGGAGCTACTCCGTTGACGCGCTGTTCCAGATGACGTCAAAACCTTTGATTCGTCAGCCGGAGAATCAAGTGCAGGTGAGTTTTACATAGTCATATGCTCAGAACCGTAAATTAACTATAAACATATGTTTTTACTAAATAGCGGAGATTTGTATGAATGAAGATACCGGATTGTTGTAAAGAATGATCGGACCATTTTTTAAAGGACAATTCAGTAAATATCTGTATATAACCCTTCAATTACTTGTTTTTAAAATGTTCCGAGTAGTATTCAATTAGCTAATAAAAAAGAAGGAAAATAAAATAAAGATGTAAGTAGGTATAGTTCAAATTTCGGACGTTTTTTAATACAATGCTTGCTTTAAAAAGAAATAAAGAGGAGATTGTCTTTCATAAAAATAGATTACAAATGAAATAAGTAATAATATAAATTTTAGATATTTTGACTACCTCGAAAAAAAAATCAAAATAATGCTAATCATACTCTTCATAATTATGTATATCAAAAGATGCTAATTATCTATTTATTGTTTATATAGTTTAATTATTTATATTGATTCCTGACTGGAGAGATGCTGTAGTTATCTATTTTTAATTATTTCTGCTACTATAACTAAATATTAGCCGTGTTGGCCACTGACATTAAATTAATGTTCAAAAAAAATTAATGTACATTCAAAAGTATGCCGAATAGAGAACAGGAATATTCCAATAAAAAGCTATAGAACTATATAACTTAACTAAATATACAACTATAGAACTATATAACTTAAATGCTGTAACATAAATGCGGAACGATTGTGCTATTTAGTGTAAAAATTTAAGTACTAAAATTTGTGGAAAAGAACGTTTCGTAAACTGTTTTATTATGATATACTAAACGACAAAAAAACTATAGATAAATACTGACATTTCCTTAAACACTTCAACCTTATCGATAGACGATTTTGATTTATCGATGTAAATATCGCTAAGCCCATCCTGTTTACTTCAATACGGTATAATTAGGGACGATACTTCGAACTTATTATAGAGTGAGTAGTCATCTAGTCAACATGTCTCGAAATCTTTTAAACATTTCAGCTTTCCTCATAGTTAATTTTTATTCGTTAATTTAAATAAGTGAAGCTGGCTCTCATATTAAACACATTTGAATTAAATAAATAAAATTGCTAGAAGAATGATCAAATAGATAAATAAGAAAATAAATGAAAATACCTTATTTCTTATACAACCATTCTCGTCTCGTTGGTTTATAACTTTTCAATAAGTAAGTATTTTTAGTTTTTCTCTCGTTTTGACATTTAATTATTAAAGTTGATTGGTCAAATGCATTATTTTGATGATAATTAATTTATATTTGAATAAATCTGTTTTTTGATAATGATATTCATGATCACTTTTTATCGTACTTGACAACTATCATATTGACTAGATTTTATGATGTTTAGATTTTATAACTGGCATGTAATTATATATTATCATCACCCAACATTTTTATGATGCGGTATTTACAAGGCTAGTTATTTTAGTTGAATTGATATAATTATAAAGTACTTTTTAATGGTATTATATCTTGTGACGTTTATATATGCGGTATTGCTCCCATTGGCTGCTACAACTTCCCGTAGTTTGTTTCCGTTCATTTCTGTCAATAAGGCTGCATATATCATATTGCGTTATGTTTTCCCTTTCTTCTTTAAATACCAAGCTAAGTTCATTTAATGAAGTTGGTGCCGCTTCACGATCTCTTACCCTTCTGCCGAACATTTCCCAAATGTGCTCATAGGGTTCAGATCTGTCGAACATGCTCGGCAATTTATAGTAGTATATAGTTCACAATAAGTTCACAAAGCTACCATGTTATATTGAAAAATAACATCAAAAAGAATTGAAAATTGAAAAAATTGAAAATTTTAGGTGGCAAGTTCATTTCGCTCTTAATACTTAACCAAGGCATGTATTGTCATGATCCGAAAAACAAAATGTTCAGAAGACATGGTTCTGACCAAAAAATAATGTCATTGGAAAATTTGCGCAAGAAATTATTGTGCAGGGTGTTTTAAAATTAAAGTAAAAAACAACCCTTCTATTAACCCTTCTAAAAATTGAGTTCACAAATTGATCCAAACTAGTCATAAATAACTTAAAATTTAAAGTATACTTTAATAAATTATTAAAGTATTCATTAATCCAATTATTAAAGTATTATACATTATTATTTGTTATATATTAAGATAATAGGTGCAATTACTTATGTAAAGTATACGTAAAAAAATAATATTCTAAGCAGTATTAACAATACTGCGTAAAAAAGCAAAATTGTAGATGTATTTGCAAGGTTCAGCAGAACATTTTGACTACTTTCTAAAGACAAATTTTATATTTCGAAAGTCACATGGAAGAATTTATCTATTCACTTTATTAATCGTGAATAATAATATAGCCGTAAGTATTGAATCAGAAAAATAATAACTAAATATTCATAATAAGTTGTTTGTACAAAATTAGAATATAAATCACACAGGGCTGAAGTGATCGTAACCATTGCTATGAAGCTTTTTATCTTTTTTAAGTAAAAACCTCTTAGGAAAAATAATAAATTGCTTAGAAAACAAGTACATGGAATACTGAAAACGTGACTTAAATTAACTTTTTACAAGCTGGTAGGGTTCTAGTTATACAAGTAAGAGTTTTCATTAAAATAGGGAAAAAGCATGTATATAAAAACATATTGATGAAACATACATTCCACTCAATATAGCTAATCCTCGCATAAAGATTTTAGAACTTATGCAAACAGTAACATCTCAAGAAATCCGGTGGGCTTAATTCAAGTAATATAGAGCTTTGTTGATCTAGACAAAATGGAAATGAGCAGTTAAAAAGAGGAGTTATAGAAAGGAGTAAGAGAGAATTAAACTACTAGATATATATTTCCAAAATCTTAATGATTACCTACCTAGATGAAAAATTAGCCTTGTAGAGATAAATAGGAGAACTGCAATAATATACTGTAAAAAAAAGTCAGAAAAGTAATTTGCTTAGAATCTCTTTTAGTCTCAGTCTAAAATCTTTTAAATCCCAGTTTATGTACTATTTTTAATAGCAGATATTATGCTATATCAATCAGAAAGGATTTCTTACCCCAGTAATAATGGATTATTATAGTTTTACATTAGAAATCTACACCACAAGAAACGTTCAAATTAAAAATAATGACAGATGTCGCAAATGGTATAATCTCTGAACTAGAAGATCATCTCAAATTGCTTGAGTAAGAGGATGAAAATTACATAAATTGGCTTTACAAAATTTATTTAAAATTCTGCATGAGTTTGAAGACTATTATTTATAGTCACGACTTTCATTAGATACATGAAATTCTATTAATATGATTAAAACAAGCGATGAGAAAAAAATGTGACTCCTCAAGGATAAAACGAAGATTTATGTTAGAAAAACTGTACGAGTAGAAATCTGCAAAAAATATATAGCTATTTACATTAGGTCTAATTACAGAAACAATTTCTAGAAGAATGAATTATATTGGAGTTATTATACTCTAGTTTAGGAAGCGAGTGCAAATTATTGAGGAAATCCAACTTAAGTACTAAATTTTATATCAACTGCGAATTTTAACTTGAAAACATTAGCCAGTAATGTCATTATTATGAAAAGATTTTAATAAGAAATCCTAGATAGATCATTTTTATTAGAGTTGGTATTAGCCTATTCCATTGTGATTTATTTTGGTCCTTTTATCTCTACATACATTCCCCAGTCATATCCTTTTCAAAATCTCTTATAAATTGGAGAGAAACTTCCATATACTTATTTGCAAATGGATTACCATCGCTCAGTATAAAGACCGGCATATTTGGTGGGCTATCGTACTGACATGAATGTATTCGGCCGTCTTTTTGCCGAGTTATTGAACTTGCAATGTCCTGTTACTAGTTCCACCACTGTTTTAGAGTTATTCGATATTTGCTTATCAGATATGCCTTAAATTTTGGCGAATGTTCTACTATGAACAGTTTCTCCTGCCTCTATCCAGTGAAATGCTGCCACCATTCTAGAGATATATTGACAAACTACTATTATATTACACAATGAATTCCGTGATTACATTTTGGAAATTGTGACACGCTTGGATAGTCTTAGTGGGAAAGCTATTGCCGTTATTCGCTTCTACTATTCCAACTCCTGCGCCCTCTGGCAATCTTGAAACCAGTATCTGTCTACCAGCTCTCCACAGCTTGAATGAGTATCCCGTTTTTCCAGTATCTAATATCAGGTCCACATCAAACCAACAAAGCAAAACAGCAACATAACAAAATTGCAAGTTTTCAAAAACAGTAAAAAATGCACTCCAAAATAAAAAGTCGATATGCAAACAAATAACCATCTTGTGATGTTAATCTTTACAAAAATGGATGGTGCCCATAATGAAGATTTAAATTGTCTATGATTTGATTATTGTGGCAGATGATTTTGTTAACGCAATACAAGGGAAAGAGAAAATGTTTTGATTAGATCAGCTTTATAGAAACGATCCTACAATTATGTTGAAGTGATGTTGAAGAGTTACGAAAAAATGTTTTAAAAAACTTTTTAAGAATATGCAGTACTGATCTTGAAATGGGATGCTTAAAAAACAAATATATTAATTGACTAAGTTGCTGTTTTGTTTCTGATTTGTACGTTTGATGTTCAGTATTTTTATGATCGCTGTTCTTTAATGCTAAACAAAAAAAATTGTGTGTGCACTATGTGCGCATATTTGAAGTGAAACTTCTTCTTACTTCCGTCTGTCTGTCTGTCCGTCTCACAGTGTGACGAAATCGGGAAATGCAGGACATTAGCCCAAAAAACAAAAAAAATAATTCATCAAGTTTTTTATATAGATGGATAAAGGACATCCCAGAGCTCCACCATGTGAGATATTTCTTGAGTTGACCTCTTAGTCGGGGAGTAATGGCGGGTTAAAGTTATGATTTCTTTAATTTACCAAATCTGTACAAAAATTTCATACAATGAAATTTATTATTTTCAGAAGTTTCTTTGTGTTGTTCAATTCCAACAATTTTTTCCGTAAAGAGAGGTCTTTTACCAACAACAAACCTGAAAAAAATGTCCCAATTTTTTTCAAGTCTAGTTTCTACATGTTTATTATGACTTTCAAAAAAACGCTTACATTCGCGCAAGGTTATATTTACAAAATATCATAGAGCGAACCTTCTAGTATACTGTTACACATAAATTTCATCCAGCTATATCCGAACCTGGAAGAAAAAAATTAATTTCTTCGGCAATAATTACTTTTTCCGTTGATTCGTAGTTTTATCCATAATTTTTTGTGCTATAATTCCTTTATTGAAAAAGCTATACGCTTGCTATGAACATACTGAATGCTATTTTAGGGGCGAAGTTTACAACAATTCAGAAAATCTCAACATTGGAAAAAAATTACTCAAGAGAATATTTTTTCAAACCGGCAAAAATTTTTTTTGATGTATTTAACACTCCACCGTCAATGCTGCATCGTTGTTGGTGCGGTCAGTCGGGTGAAGATCATTCAACCGACATTTTCGACCTAAAGCGCCTCAACTACGGATCGGAAAGCATTCAAAATTTATGTTGATAACATTTTTGTCGCCAACCTTTGTTGTGTATTTCTCTTTTTTATCTATCGATAACGTTTTTTGTTTTTCACTCTTATCTGCAGATGTAGGCATTCGTGTGTTTTTATGAAAAGATATTTGAAATGAAAACACAAAATTACACCGATATATTTTTATTCTTTTATTCAGTCTCTATCTTAAAACCGGTATTAAAAAAAAATAAAAATAAAAAGTATTCTTAAATTCTCTTGGTTAACAATAATATCAAAAGTTATTTGCATTACGGGCAACTTGTTAAGGAATGGAAATTATATCATAACTCAGGCAGACCTTAGATTTAAGTTTTTCACATAAAAATGTTTGAAGCGTTTCAAGAATAAATACTACGAAAAATATAAGTGTTGCGAAATTTTTTGTGAGGTGTGTATTATGGTTTCCTTTGTTGAAGATGAATACGTTTTTTCGCATATTATCATATTATTTAATACTGTTAAAAGATATTTGCCACTTGTGCCGTTCTCTTTGAGTTTTGCAGTCTTATCTAATTTATCCCTGATTATTTGAATATTTAGGAATGTTGATTGAGTTTTGACATATTAGCGGGAGATAAATCATTGTTCGACAGTAATTTGATAACGTTTTTGGTCCATAAGAGCTATAAACTCTTCGTAAATAACAAAATATACCTGTAAAGTCCTTTTATAAAACTTCCTATTTTTTTGACTTTCCATTACGCCTTTTTTTACTGTTTTCGCCCTGTAGCAAAAATTCCTAATCGTATTATTTAATTTCTGTCAAAAAATGTCAGCAAGAATAGTGATAACTGAAGAAAAATGCCAATGTCCCACTATTTCAGTTTTCGTTACACTGTGCGTCTGCCCGTCTCTCTGTTTGAGGATTCCATTCGGGTACCTCTGTCAACGTGCCGAGTTTAGTTCCAATCGACCCATAATTAGGAAAAATCCTAATAATTTCGTCCATTTAGAAGTATCGATCGCTTCGAAACGTCGAGGCCGTCATCCTATAGCCCGTCCCCAATTATACCCAAAGTAATTCGGGTTATTTAGAAAAAAAAGTATTTTTTTGAAAATCAATTTTATTTTTTGCTGTCGTTAGTTTTTAGAAAATCTAAAAATTAATTCTCATAGCCACTTTATCAGGGCTATCTGATATTATTTTTAGATTTGCAAATCAGCTGGTAATTTGTGAGATACATATACAACTTAATGTTTTTTTAAATACGGACCTGCATTTTTTATTACAGGTTTGAAACAATTCGGTTTCCCAAATCAATAAAATTGATTTAAAAAAAAATCCATTTTTAGCCGACCATACCAATATAGGTATGGTAGGCTATTAAGATCGGCAAAAAAAAAGTTTTTTTAATTTCACTCAAAATGAGTTATTTGGGTCATAAATGACCTAAATACAAAATATTTTCATGGTGTCTCTCTGTCTGTCTGTCTGTCTGTCCGTCTGCCGTCTGTAACACGATAACTCAAAAACCGCTGAACCGATTTTAACCAAATTTGGCACAAAAATACTGTGGCACCCGAGAATCTGGCCATTAGTTTTTGGTGGGGGTGGAGGGTTGGTTAGGGGGTATGGGAGGGGGTTAAAAATTTAAAAAAATCGTAACTCCAAAATTACAGTAGCTAGCGAAACGCGGTTTTCAAATTAAGATTAGGCATAATATTTGCAACAAAATTTGTAATAACATCAAAATCAGTCAAAGTCGCAGTTTTCGAGATATTAACATATTTTAGTATGGGCGGCTATACGTGCCTCCCGGCGCCAATTTTTTTATAAATAACTCAGCAAGCCTTGAAATTTTTTAAACTTTTTTAATGGCATCTTGGTGAACATGTCAACACGCAACTTCATATACATATTCGTATCTATTACGGTTACCGAGATACCAATGCTCGTACCCCGAATTAGTAACACCCTGTAAACTCAAGTGTGGATATTTATAGATATCTTGTTTTCTGAAGATCACTATTTCCCGGAGTTCATTTCCAGAAAATTGTTCGAAAACAGATAGCCGAAGGAAAATTAACGGTCAATTGATTTCGGGAAATTTTCCGAGCTCCCCCAGTGTTAGAGTTTGTTATTCATCATTGGACTCTGGACTCATGGAACAGCTGTATAACCCTAATATTTATAATTGGCAAGATTCTTTGATGGTGTAACTATCCCATAGCATCAGAACTATATTTAGGAGAACTTCATCGTGGAGGATTGAAAACGACACAGAAAATAATTTGTTTTAAAAACGCTGATAAAAAACATATAAAAAGAAAAAACTACAACATTGTATTTATATTTTTGTAAACATATGACACAGAATTGTTGTATTAGCCAAGTTATTATTCTTCCCCAACTCGTTTACAATAGTGCCTAGAAACAGCAAATTGTGTCAAAAAAAGTTAGTAGAGCTATACAATTTGTAAAAATGATTTTCATTTAAATTTCAGAGTATCATCTGAATATTCTCTTACACAAATACCACCACACTACTTGTTCGTTATTTTCGTATAAGATCAAGCATATTTAACTATTTTGGAGATCTACAAATTGATATAAACAAAAGCTACAACGTAATGCCTAGTACCATTTTAGACGCAAAATGCAGCAGTATTTTATACTATTGCGGGGATTATTATAATTTATTTTTTCCATGTATCCTTGAAGACACTTCTTATGAAAAAAATTACAAACGGCCAGCTTTAAATTAATTTCATAGAACTGATTTTATACATAATTTAAATACAATCCAATTCGCATTCCATAAAGCAAATCATAGCTATATTGTTGAAAAGGGTGTTATTTCAATTAAGATAAGAGTCGCATCCCGCAGACTGCATCAGGAGAACCTTCCAAATTGCCCAAGTGGTTGAATATTGCATAAATTCGCTTTAGGAAATTCATTTAAAAACATCGATCAGGCCGAGTACTATCATTTAGAGTCACGACTTCCACGCGAGCTACATAAAAACCCATTAATATGGTTAATACGAGCGATGAGGAAAAAAACGCGCGACCCGTACAGAAACCAATAAATTGCAAAATTTCTCGCCTTTACGTCCAGTTAGGCCTCGCCTTCGAGATTTATACACGCCGTCGATGTCGCAAGTCGATTAATCAAAGCCACAATTACCGGCAATTACACGGCACCGCTGTTGCCGCTTTTACTGGCCGGACTCGAGGAAATTTGTCATAGAGCCAATGTTGCCAGCCAAAACAAAACTTCTTGACTTTCTGTTTCAGTATCGACGAGTATACAATGTAAAGCTGAATTTGAACGGGCAATAGGCTAAATCAGTGACAGATATGACCTGTACAACTAAGGATCCTAAATAGAAATGAAGAAGTGGAATTATAGTGGCAGCCAGAAAACTTTTTATTGTATACACGGAGCATGGATATGTTTGATCGAAAAAAAGTTTGCTTGTAAATGAACATCGACGACATTTCCCATACAATTTTACATACAAAGTGACAGCGATCTTCACTTCATAGCCATCGCTGAAGCCTTTTTTCATATCATATTGTGTTAACAATTAAATGATTAACAACTGTCATTCTCAATATTCGTTCGTTAGATAGACTATAATCTAGACTCCACTGAGCTGTGGGATAAGTATAACGAAAGTTACAAAGTAAGAGAAAAACAAAGTTAACGAACTTTTGGGTAGAAGGAGAGACAAATAAACTGACAGAAAACACGGCCGTGTGGACTTCATTAGATAGAAGTACTAACTGGACTGGGCAGAAGTACCAGATCAAAATCACGGAAACAAATTTTTTGGTCTTCCATATATGAAAAGAAGAATAAAATTATTTCTTCTTAATATAAATCAGCTGAAATAGCACCGATGAAAACACACATCTAGAAAATCAAGTTGCTAAATAGATACCTCCGTTCTAAGCTCTGCAGCACAAGAGCAAAAACAGTAAGTCACATTCTTTATAGATTTAACTGTCTTGTCGGTAGATAATACAGACAGCCAAGAAATACTAGAAACGGAGAATTTAGAGAGTCATCCAGTGAAGAACGGTTTTGTGTAAAATACAAACATACTGGAGTATAGCTGTAGTAATATAGGCTAGACTAATAATCATAAGAAACCTTGAGTGATACAGAGAAATGATAATTACAGTTGGGAGCTAGAACCTTTGGAGACACAACAGCAAAATAAAGCACTAATTCTCCACAATACATCAAAACACTTTACTTTTAACACTGAACACGCGTTTCAGCCCAAGAAGCATTTATATATTTTTATAAGTGTGTTAGGAAACTTCCCAACACTATATTATACAACCTAAACCCAAGCATTTTTGTTTTATAAGTGTGTTAGAAAACTTCCCAACTCCATATTATACAACCTAAACGCATCTACAATGGTTGTCGTGAGTTATTGGTAACGATTATATAACACTTATATGCCCTAAACGGGCCATTTTATAACTGTTCCTATGGTAACCCTTAACACTCAAGGTGTGAAACCAAAGTCCTGAAAACTTTCTCAACACCTTTATATATCCAATCGAGCTACCGCTATAAAATTGAAAAAGGGTATATAATAGTTATATAGTGGTGTTAAGAAGGTCCCCAGACCTCTATAGAAATATCGAGCATGCGCGTTTTTGAAAATAAACTTGTTTCTTTCTGACTAACTACTTTAATATTTGGCCTCTTTTTTAACATAAAAAATTGTCCCTATGCAGATAATCCAGACCAGACACAAAAGAGACAAAATGATGCCATCCCTGTCATAGCTTACAAAAGCGTTTGCGTTATGCAAATGACTTTATAGAAATTACTGGTTTAATAAAATCTATTGTGCCTAGCCAGAGTACTAAATACATATGCGATATTAAATTTACTGTGTGAAAATCACTTTTACCTCCAAAAAACACATGTGCCCCAAAAGCAGAATTCATTAATAGATTTTTATAAAACAAGTGGTAACATTTTTGTAATGAAAGTCAAATTTATTAATATAATCATAACATCACAACATCCGACTTTTTTAATACATAGAAATAACTGGAAACTGGCCAAAATATAGTTTTGTACCAGTTTTTAACGTTATCTTAGAAATACCCATTGTAGATAAAAATGAAGACATCAATAATAATGGCGTCCATTATATTTAAAGTGCTATATATTACTTTAGGATCTATAACATACTCATCACCATTATATAAATTTGGTTACTTAAGGTTGCGTAAATGAGTTTGGGTTGTCCATACCACACGTTTCTGATCGTTTTGGTAACTTTCTGTTGGAAATATCTCAGGTTGATCCTGATCTCTGCTTGTGGATGGAAAATTTGCATGTTGGCCTTCAATATTGGTAGATGTAGTTTGAATGAGGTTTGGATCATTCCTATTTTTTTTTTAAATTCTGAAGAACCTTTCTTTTGAACGTAGATGTATTTTTGTGTTTTATCCAGTTTATTTTTTTATTAATCATTATAATACCGAATTGCTTGCTTGCTAATATATTATTTGTCTTGATTATATTAAAAATTTGAGGTCATGTCATTAGGTTTGATATTCGGTAACTACAAGTTGTATAAAGCATGCAAACATTTGAAAGGTGCAATAAACGATTTGAGGGAACAATTATATAACTTGTAGTATTATTGGTTACATAATGGTTCTCAATAACACCTTTAATTATATAGTGTATATCTTGAGTACCTTTATAACACCTAATACCAGAAGTTATATAAAATAGATGTGAACACCTTTATAAAACCTTACTATGAAACCTTTAGTAACAAGAACCTATAGTGTTATAAGGAAAGTGATAAACAACATTTCAGGGTTACTATTAGTGATAAGTAACCAACGCTACACTTATATAAATCAATACACTGTAAGATACCAATGAGACATTTATTAAACCTTTATATAACTAACCTTGAGAATATATAACCTAAAGGAACTTAAAATGTTTTGGGTCTAGACTTGGGTTGATACGTGTTAAAAGTCCCCGAAGATAGACGATGAGCTCGAGGTGTGGGGGGGAGTTTTTACCGTAAAAAAATACACCACACGCAGGGCATGCATTAATCTTTAACTTTTAGTTACTGTTAAGTCGTGTGTGCACTAGTGCTCTCCAATGGAAGACAAAAAGTCAAGATGCAATGAAGACTTGCAAGATAACATCAGGACCCCTTAATATTACCGTTATTAATATTAAAGATTAAATTTAGACTTTAATTGGATTTTAAATGCGTAAATACAATATGAGAAATAGTGTTAATTTTGTCATTTTAATAAATAATAATAAGTTTAATTTTGTCATCACCCTGTAACTCTTAAAAGTTTAGACTTTTGAAAAAAATGTATTTAGACAATTTTGTAGAGAATTTTCTGGGCTTCAATTTTCTATATAGGGTATTTTTTCGTGTGTCATATTTTCCGAGATATGCCATGGCTGTGTCAAAAATACTAATATTTAATTTATTTAGAGTGATGTTCCTCAAGAACCGGCCCCTGTTCTCAAAACAGAAGAAGTTACACCCCCTCCAGAAAGTAAAGAAGAAAAGAAAGGTACCGAAGTAGAAGGGTCGGGAAATAATTTTTCTATGGCATTAACTCGGGACCAACACGAACAATACGGAACCCAATTTCAAGGCGATGATGTTCCAACGATACCAAGTACGTATATATAACCTCTAGAAGCATTAGGGATGCACGATACTTCCAATAAAATCGATAATGTGTAAGGTGAAGATCATTTCCCATAGGCTTGGTGCATTTCAGTTGATTTCAACAAATTCCGACCACCAACGCTTCAACGGCAAAAATCAGAAATTATCGGGTACCTATTTCATGCCGCCCGCGCCGCCGGTCGTCAGGTTGATCGCATTAAAATAATATTGAAATCGTAGTTTTGTAGTAATATTTAAGTATATTTGAATAAGAAGACTAAGGAAGGAGCATATCAAAAATCTTAGGTACACCGCGATGGGCCTCAAATATGGCCGACTTAAATTCCGGTTTATCAGTGTCGTCCTAATTTTATTTAAAAATGTAAAACTATGATGTAGGGTAGACGTGTGGTAGACTCAATAATTTGTTGTTTTATTTTACGTTGTGAATAAATGTTGGTAGTTATTAAAATTGTTATAAAAATATATAATTCTAATAAAAATAGATAAGTTATAAGTATTTATTAACACAAACATCTGATACGCTACTGAAGCAGGTAAGTCAAATTAACGTATCTAAATTCTTTGACGTCTAATCTTTGACAAGTAATAAATAAAAGCTAAAATGAAAGAAAAATATATAATTTAGTTAATTTAAGTGAATTTCATAAATGATCGGTTTACTACACGTATGTATATTATATAGTCACTTACTAGCGAAAAGTTGTTCCATTATTTCACTCAATTTTTGCCGAGATCTACCGCACGCTACACAACCAACTATTTTAGAGTCTTTTTCGACAAATCGCGATAGTGTCACTGTTAATTTAAGTTCTGCCACAATTTCCATCTAGATTTACTACCTTTATACAACTATCAGTAGTAGAATAAATAATAAATAACATAAAATAAGCTCCGTAAAGACTGACAAATCCACAAAATTTCAAATCAAATTCAAATGTGTCAAATGAATCGTCAAGCAGAACTGTCAAGGATCCCCACCTTAGAGTGCTTTTTCCGCCCACCATGCATGAATACATGGATAGCATTATGCTCCTTCCTTAGTCTTCTTATTCAAAGTAAAAACGTACATTTTTACCGCAGACTTAGGTTTTTAACGGCCCGGTCTAATCATCTGCCTGCGCTCCTCCTACTTATTCTAAAATGTTAGCGTAATTGACAAAGACGATACTATATCGCGTTTCTTTGATTGATTCGTTTTTGTGCGTCAGTCCATTGGTGTGCTTGCAGTGCGACCAATGGGGTATTCCAGTTTATATTTATAACCAAATATATGTTTTGACCTTTGAATAAGAAGACTAAGGAAGGAGCATATCAAAAATCTTAGATCCACCGCGATGGGCCTTAAATATGGCCCTCTTAAATTCCGGTTTATCAGTGCCGTTCTAATTTTATTTAAAAAATGTAAAACTATAATGTAGGGTAGACGTGAGGTAGCCTCAATATTTTTTTTTATTTTACGTTGTGAATAAATGTTGGTAGTTATTAAAATTGTTATAAAAATATAAAATTCTAATAAAAATAGATAAGTTATAATAATTATTTATAACCATAAACATCCGATACGCTACTGAAGCAGGTAAGTCAAATTGACGTACCTAAATTCTTTGACATCTAATCTTTGACAAGTAGTAAATAAAAGCAAAGATGCAAGAGAAAATTTATAATTAGTTAATTTAAGTGAATTTCATAAATGATCGGTTTACTACACGTATGTGTATATTATATAGTCACTTACTACCAAAAAGTTGTTCCATTATTTCACTCGATTTTTGCTGAGATCTACCGCACGCTACACAACGAACTATTTTAGAATCTTTTTCGATAAATCGCGATAGTGTCACTGTTAATTTAAGTTCTGCCACAATTTCCATCTACATTTACTACCTTTATACAACTATCAGTAGTAGAATAAATAATAAATAACATAAAATAAGCTCCGTAAAGACTGACAAATCCACAAAATTTCAAATCAAATTCAAATGTGTCAAATCAATCGTCAAACAGAACTGTCAAGGATCCCCACCCTAGAGTCCTTTTTCCGCCCACCATGCATGAATACATGCATCGCATTATGCTCCTTCCTTAGTCTTCTTATTCAAAGGTTTTGACAAGACTTTGACAGTTAAAACAACAAATTACAACATATTATATATTGATTATTATATGACTTGAAGAAACACCACGGCACTGGAATTTTATGTGACCTTGAACAGATTAGTTCACATGGTAGCGACCGATGAACCACTCTCAAACATTCGTGGCGTTTACTATACGAGTTTTGTGTAATGTAACGCTGTTTCGGGTAGTAAAAAAATAAGTGAAAAAGAATTAGAACTAGGCGTCGTGTTATGGTTGTGACAATTTTAAATGTTAATAAAATTGACTAAAAAATGTAAAGGCGTAAAGTAGTACGTAATTAGGGCGTTGTTAGGTGCAATAACATTCAATAACTCAACTTTCCCGAATATTCGACTATCCCGAAACAACATTTTATAGGTTCATAGTTCTTCACACCGATTTGATCAAAAGCAAAAGTGGATTCAATATTCAAGCAGTTCGACGAAACAAGTGAGTAAACAAAGTGCTCGTTACATAATCAAAAAATTATCTATTATATTAGCTATTTAAACCTATGTATTTGTATCTACTAGTTGTTTACGATATTTTCCGATGGTTGCAGCACCGGCGGAGAAAGCACCAAGCTTATAAGATCGATCCTGTAAAAAACTCGATAAAAAATCAATACTCAGAATAATGTCGATATAAACGTCTGAACTTCTGAGACATACTTCTATAACATATCGATACTTTGGAATATTATATTTGGCATCCCCATATCCCTATTGCTTAGGTAGCACGATAGACGTCCTGATACACATTCATAAAAAAAGAAAATATTAATTCTTGTTTTCTTCAATGTCTTGCCTGTAGCGATCGGAGTCCCCAGCTTAGAAATAAGCGACGAGGTATGTCTAAACTCTTAACTACTCTAAAGTCCTCTTCTTTTCACACTCTTCCTTTAACGTCTTTAACAGTCTTCCCTAACGAATTCTTCCGCCAACATATAACAGCGCCTCATTTTCCACAGACGGGCGCCACCGTCGAACCGCCCGCCGATAGAACGGAGGGAGGGGACGATTTCGGACTGGGCGTGGCTCAGATCGTCATCACCGCTGCCACGCCCATGATGGAGGAGCCGGAGCATCCGTTTCCGCCTCCCGAGGACGAGGCCTCGCCGGTCGTCAACCACCAGAACGACGTCATCGTCGAGGAAGACGAAGAGGCGTACGAGGAGGAGGAGGAGGAGGAGTTGGCGGGGAGGAACCAGGGTTACCAGGGCGCGGTAAACACGAAATGCAACGGCGAGAAACGGTGCGAACGGAGCAAAAGTGATAACGTAGACTCGGAACCTATCGTGGAAGAACCTAGCGAGGTATCTAAAAAGGAAGACATTGTTACGAATAGAGACTTTGATGTAGAGGTAGAAGAAATAGAGGAACCGGAACCGACTGCGGATTCTGGTTCTGGCCAGTTTATTGTTAGTAGTAGTACAGGTAGTGATGGTACGTATTAGATATGTTACAGTGAAAGTCGGAAATTCAGCGATTCTTAACATTCACTAGGAAATGCTAGGTAACAATTACGCACTGGACCAGTGAATGTCGTATTTTAAAGAAATTTATCCCCCCCCCTCCTTCCACCTTTAACGGAAGCCATTATTTTTTTCAAACTCGCCACTTCAAGCACATAAAAACTTTTAATAAGTCTATAGTCACTATAATGCATAACTTTTTCTATTACAATTCCATTATATTCTAGAAATGAAAAAAAAATTGAATGCACTATTACATTTTCGCGGGAGTCTATTTTGCTTTAATTTTTGACCGAAAATTTCTTTCATTTAGGGAAAATACCGTACAGCACTTTTTACAACGATAATAAAACAATTATACATAACCACAAAAAACAAAGCGAATTTATGCCAGATGTCTGTCAATGTTGCCAATGTTTAACCCAATTTAATGTTATCCTTATATTACCTATTATTCTACTTATCCTTATTTATCCTTTTTTACTACATGTGGCAACCGCGCAACTAAATTTTTTAAATTCACTGCTATTCTACAGGGAATACTAGCATTCACTAGTAGAAGTTGGTTTCAAAAATAGCTGTTGAACTTTTACTGGCGTAGTATTAGCAAATCAGTGAATGTGAGCTTTTACTAGTAATTGTTACTAGTGTAATGTAACAATCACTGATTTCCGACTTTTACTGTAACAGATACATTTAAATACAGTACAACTTTATTTAAATTTTCTTGCTTATACTATTGGGTTGACATGCATCCGTCAAGCGTCGTCTATCGTTGATTTTATGGAATTTTATTGGTTTATTTCAAAAATGACATATCGTACTTAAATATGACTGGAGTGGCGGAACGACGCATGACGTATCCATTAGGTATATTTTACATTTTTATGCTTATTATTTTACAATTAAGATTAGGTAATTATATACAGTGTTTCAAAAGTCAGTTAACTGACTTGAAGTAACATATCGTTTATTTTAAAAACTACCATTCATTTATAAAATCTAAGAATTGAATTAAATTTGAATACCTTGTTACCTCATAAACCATGATGATTTTAAAGTTATTAAGAAATTATTTTGAACGCACATACAAACTGATCTTTATATTTTTATTTCGTCTTATTGAAGGCGAAACCACTGGTCCCAGCACTGCAGAAAATTCTGTAAGCCACGCCCCTCCGCCATCTTCCGCCGACCAGGACACGCCCAAGCAGGTGGTGGGGGGTCGCGCTAGTATTCCCGATGAACTGGAACCGCACCAGCTTGCACGACTACAGGACCTCAAAGAGTCAAATGCCTAAGAATTTTGGTAAGCTATAAACAGTTATTAAGAAGTAAAATGTTATTTAATTTTTTTTACGTCAAATTTCTCTCTTAGCACAGCACTCTAGCATTTAAGCTTAATTTTCATGCATCCGTTGTCCGACGGTACGATGATACGATATTAATGCTATTGGTTTAATTTAAAAACTTCGATTGGTTGGAAAATTACGCAGTTTTTAAATTTATTGCATTTCCCTCCTCCGTTCATCGGATATACTATTTGCTTGTGATTGGTGTCATTTTATATTTTCATTTCCATAACGATTTTGCTGTTTTACTTATAGTCTAAGAGCTATATATTTTTATTTTTTTTATTTTTTTTAGCAACTTTAAAAGTTACACTTCTCGGGAGAGAATTTTAAAAATAAAATTCTCTATACAGAAGCTTTTTTAGCTGGTTCTTTAATATATCTTTTGCTATGCCCTCCTGAACAGAGTGTGAACCGTCTGACTACCGGTAGACGTTGCGTTCACTACCGCGCATCGTATCTGTATTCAAAATCTATTCTTTCTCACTGCGCATCACAAATTCGCCCTGTATTTCAGGAACTAAGGAGGCTAGGACAAACCTATATGTAGCATATTTAGTTTCATAAAAAAGTAGCAAGGTAATGCGAAAATCCCATCATTATATCTCTAAATCGAAAGAAATGGGTTACCCTGTACAGATGTAATGCGCAGTAGTGAACCGCAGTAGTCTACCGGCAGCCAGACGGTCCGCACTTTGGTCAGGACAGCATGGCAAAAGATATATTAAATAACCAGATTTCTTAAAATTCTCGTTTTCCCGACGTTGCTAGCTCTTGTACTATTATATTTTCATTAAGGTTAGATTAGATTTGTCAAAAAAGTGTCAAAACGTCCGTTATCGTACGAACTTTCTCCGTTTACGGGCCTGGAGTAAAAAATTTAAAGATAAGAAGTGGCGTAAAAACGCTATGACCAATCAGAGCGCCGTCGCACCATCGTATCAACGGATAACGGACGCATGAAAATCAAGCTTAAGGCTTATTGTGCTTGGTTTATGCTATTTTATGTATCCTGCACAAAATCTTCAATTTATTACATTACTGGGTAGGGCACTAGGGTCACATGGGTAACGAAAAGGCACATGAAATTGCCAAACAAGGCTCATCAACATACGCTCAGAAACATTCTGCGGCGTTGCAAAAGCAGTCACGGGAATGGCTACAAAGCGATGGGTGGCCATCAAATCTCTAGAGTGATGGAGAAATTCACTAGGGCAGAGACAGGCGGATATATATAATATATAATATTCATAGTAGAATATTGGCCAAAATTTACGGCAGACCTGATAAGCTAAGACAGAAAGACAGTGAAAGCTGTAGTGGGTCTCCAGTGGCATTGTAAGCTGCATCTACAGCTAATGTGATTGGCGGACAAAACCATTTTCAGGTTCTGTCAAGAAGAAACGACAGAACACGTTTTTGCCTGGCAAATGTGCGGTTCTCTGAAACAGGCAGTGATAGGCCATTGAGAGAGAGTTATATGGAGGATTCAGTCTCCAAGTTAGGTTTTTTTAAAAAG
>NW_022146335.1:0-32717 GCF_002938485.1 Sitophilus oryzae | reverse complement strand
GGTCTTGTTTTATTATAATAAACGATGTTTAAATATTTGACTTATAAATAAAAACTTTAAATAATAAATAATATTTCACATGTTTGGCTTTAATTTTATTTAATAATCGTATAAATTATACTGTTAAATCTTATTTTTTACACATCACAACGATACTTGTTATTAGTATTGTTGAATTTGAGTAAAAAAATAAGATTTAATAATCAAATTTAATTATTTTAGAGTAAAATTCAATAAATAAGCTGATTTAAAAAGTCCGCGCTTCGACCCATTTAAAACAAGCCCTACTCAATAGATGGCGCCACTTCTGTAGGACCATTTTTCAGTATGGCAGAGTCCATTCTTTTTCTAGCTAGGTATATTCTTTGATCAAAATGTTTTCCAAACTATAATTTGTTATATGTGTTTTAATTAGACAATTCCTTTTGTTTGTGGCCCTAAAAATATAATGTAAGTCTTTTATTTTTGCATCATTTAAGTACCTATTTATATTTACTCCATTTACAAAACTTTGGGCGTATTACGTTGGTCTTGTTTTATTATAATAAACGATGTTTAAATATTTGACTTATAAATAAAAATCGAAGCCCGCGCTTCGATCCATTTAAAACAAGCCCTACTCAATAGATGGCGCCACTTCTGTAGGACTCTTTTTCAGTATGGCAGAGTCCATTCTTTTTCTAGCTAGGTATATTCTTTGGCTGTAACTAATAGTACCAGACTTCAGATTTAATCTACAGCTGTTCTACTATGAACTGTTTCATCTATCAACTATTTATAGTACATAATACGTAAAACATTCGCCAACATTTACACAGACAGACTTTACGACAATTTTTCTGAGAAGGAAAATACAGAAAAATTTTTAACAACGATGTAAAGGGCTTAATAACAGCAACAGGCACTTAAAGATGGGGAACGTAACCTATAGAGATGGATTACATTCTCCAAAATTGGCAGGTCGGTCGTAGCAACAACTCACAATTACTTCGCTAAAAACATTACGAAGAATTTTGTAATTTTAATTCATGACAAAGAAAATGTTTAATTGAGGTCTTCCTAATTTCCATACTCGGTCCTACGGTATCATAAATGGAAAATTATAGAAGTTTTATGTATTCTCAATTTACAATTAAAAAGGTCCCGTTACGGAACGGCTTAGAGACAGCCGAACGCACTCACGCTTGTACGAACGAAACAAAACGACTCGAATTTATGATTGGAACTAATTAAGAAGAAAATATGCTCTTTTACAACATCTGGTGGCAATAAACGGAAGTAATTACCGTGGTAAAAAGTCGAAAATACAAGAGAGAACGAGAGAGACGGATTCTAAAATTAAAAATCGCCATCAAAGATCAGTTATTTCTCTTAGAAAACGCACGTGTCCGCGGCGATGCCCCAATGATTACAACCCTTTATTTCCTGCTGAACAATATCTTAATTAGATCGACGCTGACTACGTTTATTAGAAACACCTCAAAACATCTAATAGTAGAGGAGTCCAAGAGGGGATAACAGGGTGCAAGAAACCCTTCATAACCCTTTCAAGTACCCCCATCATACATGAATATTTTATACAGGGTTGTTGGTCAAATAATGCCTAGAGAAACTGAACAACTTAGACAAAACAAATAAAGTTCTCTTACTAGTGGTGCCAGCCTATCAAGAGAGAGAAGGAATGAACGTAGAATGTAGAATGTTTAGGAGAGGAGTTAGTCACCGCGACCTTAAAGATCTCTATTGCGTGTTCCCCTTTCTTGAGTTATAACGAGTTATAACTCATCATACAGTCTCAAGGCTTTAACAAAAGCCAGTATCTGAGACGGCTCCACAGAGGCTAGCTCTCCATCTTTAACATCAGCCGTACAAAAGTTTATGGCACGAATGATCGTCGTCTCAGCGCACTCAGTGATGAGCTGTTCAGGTGTTTCCCCATATTCCCCACAGAATCTGCATTCGCCGTTGTTTCTCAGCTTCAGCGTACTGAGGTGTTCGTTGAGGAGACAGTGTCCTGTTAGAAACCCCGTGACAATCCGAAGATTGTTTTTACTTAAATCAAGGAAAACCTTTGATTTTTCTCGGTCGTAGGTTCTGAGGAACTTTTTCGAGTGTCTTAGACCGTTGGAGGTCACCCATTCCAAGTTACGGTTGGAGTCTTCCAGATTCTTCAGTTCCGCTTTCAGTTGGTTTCCGCTTGGAAAACAGAACGGTTCTGGTCCAGTTAGTGGAGTGTTCGCTCCTTTCTTAGCTAGATCATTTGCTTTTTGCCCATTGGTTCGGAGTATTTGGTTTTCGGCCCATTTATCCCTGACCCTGCTTTGGTTTTGGAAGCATCAGTATACCACGTTATGGTATGGTCTTTTATATGGTGAGTAAGCGTTTCTTCCTTCCAATCCTTTTTATTACTCAATACTACAGTGAGTTGTTTCTCAAAGTTCTAAATTCTTGGTATGTCATCCACTGGGAGTTGGAGAAGTGGAATTTTCTTTTTGAGGGTGTTCCAAGTCATTGACCTAAAAATTCTCCCAGTACTGTTTCCGTCAATGACCATTCTAATCATTGTCGCATTAGCATAACTACCGACGACAATATACAGTGGTGTTAGGTCTAAAATAACCTCCATTGCTGCTGTTGGACATGTTCTCATGGCACCTGTGATACAGATACATGCCAGTCTCTGTACTTTGCACAGGTTTTGCCTTGCTGTACGTTGCTCTAGTTTTGTATACCAAGCAACTGCTCCATATGTAATCATGGGTCTTACTATCATGGAATACATCCAGTGCAAAATTTTAGGGGCGCAGCCCCACCTATTTCCCGCCAGTCTTCTGCATATCATGAGAGCCTTTGTGGCTTTGCTGAAAATGTTTACTTTGCAGAGAGGTTTACTATCCAGGGTTATTCCTAGATATTTCACTTCCTGTGATGGCAGTATTTCTTTTCCATCTAGATCGATTCTTTTCAAGTTTTTCAAACTTCGCTTTCTGGTGAATGGCACTACCGCGGTTTTATCTGATTTGATACTCAGCCCGACAGTCCTGCACAATCTCTCAGTGATGCGGAATCCTCTTTCGATAATATCATACAGGGTGCCTTCATGTTTCCCCCGTGCAATCATGACTATGTCATCTGCATACACTATAGTAGTTCATCCACTACCAAGCTCCACAGTAGGGGGGAGGTCACTCCACCTTGTGGAGTTCCTTGCGTTGTTTTAACAACTACAGTTTTGGTCTCTCATCTCAGCTTCTGCTGTTCGTGTTGAGAGCATTTCCCAAAACCAGCGAATTATCGTATTGTTCACCCCTCTTGTTTCAAGAAATCGCTTGACCACCTTGTGAGGTATATTGTCAAACGCCCCTGCAATGTCCAAGAAGGCACAAAGTGCTGTTTCTTTGCTATCCAGGCTTGCCTGTATTAGCTCAGTTAACTGGTACAGAGCAGTTTTTGTGGATCTCCCCACTCTATATGCATGCTGACTATCGTGCAGTGGTTTAACCTTTGTTTGCCAGCGAACCTTTATGATGGACAAAATTTGGCCTGTAGCCAGTAGCTTACTTGGAAGAACTAACTGACCTACAGTACGTCTGTCCGTTCTGTAGCTACGGGGTATCCGTGAGAGGGGAAACGATATCCTCTCGATGTTTTTCGTAAAAAATTAGACGACGCGTCCCATCAATAAAAATGCGACAAATTTGCAAGCATTCAATAAAATGAGTGGGCGGAGCGATTTGCGGTGATGTACTCGTCAAGTCGACGCGCGACGTATAAAATATATTGCTGTTTATTTAAATGTTTTTTGTCCGCATTCCTTTCATAGACACAGATCCAGCAGACGTACTGTATATCTTCGTATTCTACGCATTTCAAGTAATAAATGACCGCAATTTTATCAAAATCGGTTGCTACGTTTTCGTGCTCTACGTCTTGCAATGATACTTATAAGCTCTGGTGAAGTTCTTGCGAAGTAAACCTAGTTACCAGACAAATGCCAAACGAAGGAATAAATGTAGAATTGCCGGCGGACATCTTAATCGTTGTCCGAGCTACTTTCTTCGTCGCGATATCGGCAAAAATCGGCCAAGCTCGATGCGATTTTAATTAAATTAGACAGGATGTGCGCCCGAGACCGCTTTTGCGTAAAATTTTTTTAATCCGCCATCACTGGCGAAGTGGACCGGCGCGAGTACGACTTTGCGTCAGTCGATTATGAGCTAGATGAATGGCTTTTTTATGAGCGCCAATATTTCTCCACGAAAGTCAAATCGGCCCAGCGATATAGGCTTGGTGCATTCACCGCCGGTGCTGCACCATCAAGCAACTCTGCGCCGCGCCGCCGCCGCGCCGCATATGCTGCCTTTACGCACTGCTGCTGCTGCTACTGCCTGCTGCTGCTGCTGCGCCTATGCTGCTGCTGCTGCTGCTTAGCCTGCTTATATATATATATATATATATATATAAATACACGGGTTTAAATAACGCGAGTATAAGAAAAATTTAAGAAAAGTTTAATCACATGAGTGAGGGGCGATGCGGCTATTTCGTACCTCAACGAAACTTTTT
Organism: Sitophilus oryzae; assembly: GCF_002938485.1. NCBI lineage: Eukaryota > Metazoa > Arthropoda > Insecta > Coleoptera > Curculionidae > Sitophilus > Sitophilus oryzae. Next base: position 28,151 of record NW_022146335.1, on the reverse strand, counting down.
TTAAAGATACATACATACACAATTATAATTTTAGAAGATGTTCACTTATAAAACATTTAATCACGCTAGTTTGGAATTAAAAAAGTACCGTAATATTACAAATTATATTTTTATCCTCTTATGAAGGCAATATGTCAATTTATTTTTTGGATTACGTGTAACGAGGCCCTTTATTTACTCACTTATCTCGTCGAACTGCTTGAATCCATCTTTGCTTTTTGTGTGGTCAAATCGGTGTGAGAAACTATGAAGCTGTAAAATACTGATCAGCGATTAACTTTTTTTGACGAAATTTATTAACATTGAAATTAACCTAACTGATACCTAGTTCGAATTCTTTTATTCCAAGCCTATAATGGATTTTGTTCTGATACATAAACAAACACGAATATAATGAATATATTTAAGAACACGGAGGAGGTGCATCAGATTGCGGAAACTACTGGGCATTTCCCTACTGGCTGGCATATTTACGGAGCAGAAATAGAGTATCACTGGTATTATATGTCTGCGGCACTCGCAAGCAAAACTTGCATAATGTAAACAGTATCCGAAAGCACTCTCCAAGCAGAAGTCACAAACCAATGACTAAAGAATCCAGGACAAATAACACCCGAAACCAAATTGTTACAATGACGCAATCGGTGCCAGTAACATATATTTTTCTTAACCCAGCTGTTTGAAGCAATATTTATATTTTTAGGTAATTGTTTGACCCCACGCCTATGGTGTGTCATTCTAATCTAGACTTAAAAGTCATAGACTACACTATTTACATTTAAGCGCGGTCCAATATTAATTTTGTAAACATGTTTGCCTCCTGGGTGCGAAAGCAGGCTTTCCTCGGCCGTCTGAGTTTTTCGCCTCCAGCCTATGTTGTCACGTCTAAAATGTATTAATATTTTTTTGTTGTTATACACATATATTGAGATATTAAAACTGTATTTTAATAAAAGTAGAATATTTAGTAGAAAGATGTATTAAATAGTCCCTATACTACTAAATTATAAGTCGGAGCTTATTTAAAAATGACAAATTCTTTACAATTTGGCAACACCCATCCGCCGAGATTCGCCTGTTGTTGTTCTTTGATACTCGTAGTAAGAGGAGACCATAGTAGAGTAAAGCTTGCGATCGTAAAACTTACTGTTGTCTGGTTTCGCCATAGCTATTTTATTGTTTTTATTGGATGTTTTGATTTTGTATTTTTTTGGATTCGATTTTCTTAGTTTGTAGTGTCGGTTTAGTGTTTATTTTTGATTACTTTTATTTAAAAACTATAAAACATGGTTCGTCAGTGCCAAATTTGTAAGAAATTGGACTATTTAAGTCTTGAAACGACTTTTGACTGTTAGGCAACTCTCAATTTACTATTTTGGCGTCAGTGGCGTTGTAGAAAGGCGCTTACTGAATAAATAATTTAGTGATGTAAACCCTGGAAAATCTGTATTTTTTTTTTTTTTTTTTTTTTTTTTTTTTTTTTTTTTTTTTGTTAATTTTAGATACATTATTAAGTACATAAGCGTATTTTCTTGGGCAGTGATTTAATTTTAATGGCTTTTTTATGAAAAAATGTGTTTCTTTTTATTCTAAAATCATCCTTAGAATCTAAAATAACATACCAGACTTCCAGAATGATATTCCATTATGAAACCATAACAATTTTTAAGGCTTGGCCCATAAACTACGCAAACAATCGAGAAGGTCGAAAAAAATTACGAAGCTACCAAACACAAAAATACCTTCGCCTTTTTTTCAAGAGAGACTAAAATATTTACAAACATTACTTTTCCCTATAGTTTCACATCAGGTATAGAAATAACTACGTTTTTTATGATAGGGATTCACCATTATGATGATAACAAAATGACGAACAATGGTCCTGAAATGTAAACAAGTACATATTTTTTGTAAATACTTTCCTTTACCGCTTGCATTTTTGTCCATTATAATTTACAAAATTATACAGGTTAGCCATCCCAAACCAGGTAGATATTTCAGATTTTTTATGATAAAAACGAGGTAAAATAAATATGCCACTGGTGACAAATTTATCCGAGCGCCTGGGGTTTTCTTTTTTTCTCGACTTTGTTAAATCTTATTATTGTAATACCGTATGATCCGAAAAAACGGCGTCAGGTTGGCTTGGAAAAACATCACGACCACATGCATATATTGACAGCGATCTTCATTTCGCCATCTACAGCAGACGCCGTTTTTCGTTATAAGGGTATAATTTTCAAAATTTTTTTTCTTTTATAATATTATATTAAAAAAATAATTCTTGTTCCTTTTTTCATTCAAATATGTATTCATGAATATAAAAATCTTTAATAAAACAATCTTTTATTATTTGCCATATATGTGGCAATAGTATCCAAGAGAAATAATTTACATATTGTAACCCTTTCCTCTTGTTTTACTGTTTTTATCTTTATTGAAACTCAAATGTTGCATTGGCTTTTTCAGAAAAAATGAACTTGTAAGTTTTTAAAATGCTTCGTTTCGTTTTTTTTTTTTAAAAGTTTCATTTTATTTCGATTTTTTTTTCAAATAATTTCAATATTTGGATGAAAAATGGAGTCCGGGAAATTTTGACATGAAAAATTAGATTTAGATGTCAATATGACTCATATTTGTAGGGGGAACCACCTACATGTATTTTGCAAGTATTTGAGAAGAGTAATACTTTTTTGTCTGTATCTATACTCAAAAACTACTGAGAAAAAATTTACATTTCCGTTTTTTATAAGGTCTCTTGTTGACACTCGCCACAAGTATAGTTCTCAAGACATTTGGAAGCAATTAATCAATACTATTTCGCCGAGGTATTTGGAGAAAAAAGCGAAAAATAAAAATGAAATTTCACACTTCATGTCTTTCTGAAACGAAGCATTTTAGAGTTTATAAATTTATTCTATTTTTTTACTGATTTTATTTGCAGATTATGCTGCCAAAGTTTTCACCACCTGAGCACAATTCCGACCCTCTGTATATCGAATCCCCAGCCACATTTATGTTTTTTCTTAATAATTTTCTATACGTTTTCCAACGCCAAGATGTGCTTATACAAATAGTCCAGCTTCAAGTAAGCTTGCGTTGATAATATTACGGCTATTATATTAATGTAATATTTTTTAATGTTCAATATTACTGTAGTACTACTGTTTATACTCATGCCTTTTATATTTGTTTGAATTTATTTTCCGTGAATAAAAACAATGCCGCCGCATTATACTTACTCTATAATAAGACAGTAACGAGTTAAATAAATGTTACGTTTTCATTTTATTCACTTCTAAAAGCGCTTTTAATGGAACAATTCCTGTTTTCTAATTTATAATAAGACATCACTTTTTACCGAGGAAAAAAAAAATTAAACAATTATAAGTTTTCTCTTTCACAATTTCTATTATATCTATAGAATATATCCTGTTTTGATTAATATTAGAGTTGTAAATGTTTGACTAAAATTAATATTTTATTAAATTAATAATTTATCATCAATTTCAAAAAATTAAACTCGATTATTAAAATTTCTTCAAAAAAAAAAAAACTTTATTATTTTTATCGTTTTTAGACTCTAAGACGTATTTTTTTCTAAGTCCTAAACTTTGCCTTATATTAAACTATTTTCTTTATCCTAAATCTTAATAATATAAAAAAGTTTAAATACGATATATTTTTAATTGAGTTATAGCTTCATTAAAATTAAAAATACCACCCTTATGATACGGAGGGTTTTCGAAGAAGCTTGGGCTGTGGTGTTGCGTTGGGCGGCAAGAGCAATCCGGGAACGTTCGTTACGACAGAGACAAGCTATCTATCGCTCGTGTCGCACTCGTTAGAGCCTAAAACAATAACACAACAATAACAAGACGTTGTCTGTCCGCATCTTCCAGCTATTTATGACGGGGATAACTTTCCAGTCTACATTTTTATTCTAAGTCTATGATTCTAATTAATTACGAAAAAAACGTATTAAATGTTAACAAAAGAGATTTCAGAAAGCTAGTATCGACGATTAGCGTATATCAAGTACATATAGATGTTAATTTAAATTGAAGAATAATTATCGGATTCAATAAGAAAACTTAAGAGAACGCTAAAAAGGTGGTGTGAACTGTTTATTTACCTATGAAGCGTAACTCCTGGCTCTTTACACTTGAAAGCTTACACTTCCATCAAACAAACCGAAAACTACAATTACATTTAGGCACACAATCCTTTTTCAGTAATAATTAGGCTGATATAAAACAAACCGCACTACGTTATTCTTTACAGGTATAATAATATAATAATTATTGTACGGGTTAATTTGGAATTTATTTAGTTACAAATATGTTTAGGCGACCTAACACTCAGCAGATTATATCTTTTTCACGGTAAAAGTATCATATCGGTAGACTTTTTCCATAAGCACACTTATTTTAAACGAATCTGTGAGCAATATTAGCAAAGATAAGAAATTTTTTTTTTATATGTTAAAAAAAAAAAAAAAAAAAAAAAAAAAAAAAAAAAAAAAAAAAAAAAAGTAAAACTGTTGGTTTAACTAAAAATTATGTCCAACTAGATGGTCGTCAAGAGCCGAAAGCATACTATTGATAAAAACTAATTTTTTTTTTAATAAGAATAAGTTACTTTAAATGCGACGTATTTTAATACTGAAAAAACGTATTGATAGAAATGAGACCAAGATGTTACAAGATAAAATAAGGAAATTTCAGGGTACATTTTTCTTACCAAATTTTGCAAAGATTTACAATGTTTGGAAAAATACTTAACTAGCAAAAATGCTTACAAAAAATTATATTGACTTGGGACTGCCACAGAGATCTAATATCAGGGAGTTCTTGTTAAAATAGAAAATCTTAGAGACAATTTTGAATGAGAACGTGTTTCTATGGTAATGCAATTTCAATTGCAGAAATCTTGAATATTGAACCTCAGTTAAAAAAAAAAAAAAAAAAAAAAAAAAAAAAAAAAAAACTTTTTTTGATAAAACAGCAGCCCCGATCGAGCCCATTGAAAATCCTAAAAGTCGTTTAATAGTCACAGTTTTTTATGCTTACGTTTTGGATATAATAATAACTCAGTTTAGAATCAGGTATGACAGCGCATTTCAAAAATATTTATTCAAATTTGAGAATTTTATACTAAAACACTGTTAAAATCCCAGGAATCTGATATCTTATAGCTAATGCCAAAGTATTAGTAGACAAATATTCTAACGACCTAACACCAAAAATCTAGCATCGGGTTAATGTCAGAAAAAATTTGCATGAAAAATCAAAAGAATTTTTCACGGTATCAGAAGAGTTTTTCAGAGATTTTATTTTGAGAAAAAAAAACAATTACTAGCAGTATACCTGAGATTTACGCATATTCCCAGTTTTTAAAGGGGTAGATTTGGACTGACCTCGTAGCTTGTGTTCCTTTTGTTAAGGTCGAGGGAAAAAGGAATATTACTTTCTAATATACCATAGGGTATTTCATAAATATTTAAATGTCTTCGATTTCACATTGGCATTTTTAGTTATTAGTAGTTAAATGTTGAGTTTTTTAATAAATCTTTTTTTTTCTAAATTTATTATTTTTTAATAATTTCTAAACGATTAATTAGAAGCATAAATGTTTGTTTCTAGTTTAAGTATTTTAAGAGTAGGTACTATAATAATAAATAAATGTTGAAACAATTATCAAAATATAAAAAAAAAATAGCACATTATTGGCTCAAATATGTTTCAAGCAGATATGACAATAATGATAATGATGTATTTGAGAAGAATTTTGAGTATACCCGGGGGGAGCCCCTAATAAAGTTTGGGGGAGCCGCAGTCACTTACTGGGGAATTATGGATTCAGGAAGGTGCCCAACAAATTTCTTATAATTAATAATAGCCATAACAACAACAAGTCTAGAGTATCACAACATGGATCTTGGGCTTCCCCTTCCTGATAAATACAGGAGTTAGGCAGGGATGGGTCTTCTTTGGCTATATTGTCTTTTCTTATTAAGTCTGCCATCAATTTTGGAGAATGTTCTACTTTCAACTTTACTTGTCTTCTTCTCATCCTTAGATTGCTTTTCTCCAGAGGCTATCCTTCTTAATAAGTTTAGCAACTTGGAGGCTGAACCCTCCATGTAGCTCTCTGTCAATGACCTATCATTGTCTAATACAAAGAACCGCGTATTTGCCAGACTGTCGCCTATTAACAGAAACTGCATATGTCCTCGTTCGTGAATCCCATTAGGTTTAGTTTAGGCTCAGGTTTAGTTACTCAGCTTACAATGCTATATTAGTAGCCCCTCCACAGCTTTGACTGTTCCGTCTTTGCTTAGGTTAGATTAGATGAGTTGCTACAGGGGTTTTTGGGATCATGTTTAATCCCTCACTCGAAGGCCTTAGGCCCATGCATCTGTATTGTACCAGGAGCAACTACTACTCGCAAAGTTTCCACGGCTTACCCTGTATTGTACCAGACACCATTTGCAAAGTTTTTTTGTGTCATGATGTTGGCTTTCATCCCTCAAAAAACCTTGCCCTAAAGTTCTAAAGCGTCGGTATTCCAGTGCCGGACAGTGGCACGGCAGGTGCTCTATGGTTTTCTTCTTCCTCTCACGGTATTCTCTGCACTAGTCGTCGTCGGAAACTTTCCATTTCATGAGGTTTACCCACGTGGGTTGGTTTCCATTGACAATTACATGCCTACGTACTACCTTTTTGTTTTAGTGGAAGCTTAATGTGTTTAAGATGCTTTGCTTGTGTTCTACTATAACTTTTGCACTTACCTGCCCCTTGGTGAATTTCTCATCATTCTAAGCGGCCGCAAATTTAAATGCATTCTCGTCGATTTTGCAGCACCGCAGAAGAGTTCTGGACCTATGAATGGCACTGATAAGCCTTGCTTGGCTATTTAATCTGCCTTTTCTTTACCCTCGTGCTATGATACCCAGGCTAACGCACGCTTATGTTGATGCCCAAATGGCTGCAATCACTGGTAGCCGCCAAAAATATATTAAGAAATAGCACACACCACGTTTCGCTAGCTAGCAAAAAAGGATGCGAAAAACTGGCTACCACTAATATTTCTGTCGTCGGACAAGTTAAAGTTGTTCGTAAAAGGTTCGGTGCGACGGGTGAAAAAGAAACGGAATTCCGATAAAAGGAGAGAGAGAGAGGGATTAAAAAACGACAGCATCCTTTGCCTGCAGACGTAATTAAAGCGTCTGTGTCCGATAAGAGAAACAAAATGACGACGGCGGCAGTGGACAAAGGGCAAAATGCATTTCTGCATGCGAGAAAACCAAAAGAAGCCAAAGAAATTTAAAGCATTTTCTAAAATTCCATGTGTCTGTTTTAGTTATAAGATCAGTAGCGTATTAGTAATTCGCCCCACAAACTTTTTATGGGGGGCCTCCCTAATATCAAAAAGAAATTCCTTCAAATTCATCATTATTGTGATATCTGCTTGAAACATATTTTTTTAACAAGAGCCACAGTATTTTTTTTTTATATTTTGATAATCTTTGTTTACAACATTTATTGTTATTTATTATAGTACTCTTAAAATAGAGAAAGCAAAATTTTATGCTTCTAATTAATCAATAGTTTATTAAAAACTGGGAGATTAGCTACTAATAACTTGAACACAAATGTGGCCAAATGTTTAAATATTGAAGTACCCTATGGTATATTAGAAACTCTATTCCATTTTCCTCGACCTTAACAAAAAGAACTTGTTTACGAGGCATACATGCCAGCTTCATACAAAAAGTCATATTCACTGCTAATAAATCAATATACTATTTTTTATTTTTACAAGTATTTCAGTATTAAAATCATATTAAAATGACAGACACAACTGTGTGTCATTCGGGTACCACTGAATTACACAGAAACAAACTGTAGGTTTTATTCTAACAACGAAATCTAACAAAGTAAAAAAAAAAAATAAAAAACTTTTTTTTTTTTTTTTTTTAAGTTTATTTATTTATACGTATATAAGGTTTACAGACTGAAAAACAACATTTATACATAATTATACATATATACATGGCTAAAAAATACAGTAATAGTTTCCTCTGCCAGCGCTATTGTTTGTTGCAAAGCTGCTCACGCCCCAACAGAAGCTTTAATATAAATGTAAAAACAGAGAGCAAAATCTGGTCTGCGTATTTTTACATAATTATTGTTTCACGCTATACAAGTTAATCTATAGAAATATATAAAACTCTCCATTTACGGTACACAACCACAGGGTCTTTAGAGAGTCTTGCGTGTTAATATAACAAGGTTAAATATGAATAAAATTGAATTTTAAAAAAATAAAAAAAAAAAAAAGTAATTATATATAATTTAGCACCATATAATAATCAGAACTTAAATATTATACTACCACAAGTTTATTCCACAATCAGTCGTATATATTTGAACTCAGGCACGGCACACGAAAAAAAATAAGCAAGCAAAATTTTTGACGTACTCGCTTTTAAAGTATATTTTTATCTGTCAGGTAGACATTTTTGAAGTAATATTTAGCTAAATTACACAGCTTTTTTTAGTGTCTCTTTCCGAGAAATTAATAATGAGAGTTCGCTCTGTCAATTATACGAGGAAAAGCAAAATGTCGATGTTACGAGGTGAGAAAGTTTGAAATACCACAATGGACAAAGGCGGCAATTTAAAAAGTATTTATCAAGATACCATCCCCTTTCTGGATAGTTAGCACGGTTCATCTAAATATCTTAGTTTTTGTTGGAGATATTAACTTTCAAGAAGACACTAACATTTTTTTGTAATTTTTGCATTAAATATGCCTTGCTTTTTGGTCCTGGTCAACAGATCTATTAAGTTGTGGTCCCGAAGCAGGCCTTTGTGACATAAGATTTGCTTCAATTAATCTTCTTGCAGCCGGTTGGGCACCCCATATATGTTTCCTTAAGTTACCCAGTTCATTACAAGCCGTCAGTGTCTCTATTCGCGTCCTGATACGAAGGTTCTGGACGTCGCGCGCGACACTTTCGAGGAAGAGGAAATGCACTTATATTTCGTGTCCATCTAAATCTGTTAGCAACATAATTTTGATCGCTATGATCTTCAATAAAAGCAACTATAGCGGAAACAACTATACTCGACAAAAAGCTAGAATATTGACTGCCCCAACAGACAATAATAACATGATTTTTCAATAACGGTGACATTACATAAATTATAAACACTATTTCATAGGTTTGTTAATTTTGGGCCAAAAATTGGCGGAATAGTGGGGGTCAGGGCGAGTACCCTATCTGGCGCCCCTGGATTTATAAAACTAAATGAATTATTATAACTCTCTCTTTCCTTCAATGCTATACTTTAACTACAACTAAAATATTTATGTAGTAAAACTACTTGGGATAACAATATATTTTCACTTAAAGATTCTTCAAAATTCTCCTCTTCGTTCTATCTTATTCTGCGGTTGTTGTTTTTTTTTTCACATTTTTATATTTTTTTATCATGTTTACTACAATTTTTATTATTTTAGATAAAAAAACAAGATTTGGTATGTGAGTATATGAGCATAAATTAGGATTGATTGACGGGTTCAGTTGTTTTTGGTCCCTTCCTGTTTGCAAATGACTAAAACTTTTGATTGCAAAGCAGCATCCCTCAGTATATTTCTACTTTATTTCCGATAAAAATGACATTCTGGTAGAATGGTATATCATATGTCACATTTTCACTTAAAATCGTATTTTAAATTCCAATCTAGGTGCATGGCTGTCTTAAAACTAATGTTTAAAAAGGGAACTTGGAAAATAAGTTTGATAGTTTAATATTTTTCGTGGCTTGTTCTGGCCGGTTAAAAGATGCTCAAAATCCCGGTATTTTTAATCATATATCAATTTTTCAAACATGAATAAGGGGTGGCTCATTAGCATATTTGGAAAAGCATTTTTTTTACAGATAATTTGATACACACACTTGGTATTTCAGGTCAAATTGTTTATGAACCGCATGTTACAATTTCAAATAAACCATAATATGGTTTATTATTTATATACTTCATATAATATGTCATTTCTATTCAGGTGTCATTTTTCTATAAAATAGAAATATACCGAGAGTGCCATTTAAAGAATCAAAGTTGTGGTAATTTCCGGTGAGCAAGGAAGTGAAAATAAATGAATATGTCAATTAATCTAATATCATATAACATGCAAGGAATCTTTCATTTTCTTCCGAAAATAAACAATTTATAGAGTGCGACACTTTGAACGCACTTAATATATAGAGCTATAAGAAATAGAATTTCAACTTCGGCAGTCTCGTTCTGGTATAAGTGCTCTTTGAAAACATTAGTATTTAGTTGCAAGCAGTTGCATTATTTTTCTATATGAACTTTTCTTTTCTTTTTCACAATCAATTATTTCGTGCAGAATCAGTATATAATCATATACAGTTTTTTCGGCTTCAAAATGAGGATCAGCCAGTGTTTGAGATGCATTTCTTTGTGATTTTTTTTGTCTGATTCCTTTAATGAGAAAATTCTACGATTCTGCTACCATTTTCCGTGTATTATTACATATTCAATCCGGAACAATCAAAATCACCAAAAGATTGATATCTTTCCCACTACTGTGAATAAATTAATTTAATTAATGAGGCAAGCTTTTTTTGATAATAAGGATATCGGGATCCTCTTCAGCTTCTTGCGAATGAATATTTGCCTCATATAATTTTACGGCATATCAACGATTAATAACAAATAAAAGGTGTAGGTAGTAGAAAGTAGAAAAAGTACCGATTTTGAGCGGAAAACAAGAATTATAGAAAGAAGAGTTATTTACAAAAAGTTCTTAGCTTTTCAGTTATAACCAAAATACCACGAACAAATCAGATATGTTTTTATTTTATTTTGTTTAATATTCTTCCATGAAAAAATAGAACACCCAAAAACATATAGAATAGAAGAAATCAAAACTATGACAAAGCTTTCGTGCCAAGGATTTTTTGAGCATAATTTCAGTAAACTATAATAGGATATGTCTAGGATATAGTAGTGTTTATAATGTTTAGTCAGATATTTCTTCCCTATGTGGTGTGGTAATTGCTATTATTTTAATATGGAAATTGATAGTATCAATTAATTATTGATCTGGTTATTCGTTACTACTTGTTCAGATTACTGTTTTTAAATATATTAGTTATTGTCGTGGCGCCCCTCGCATCCGGCGCCCCGGGCGGCCGCCCGGGTCGCCCGTCCCTTCCGCCAGCCCTGGTTTTAATGAAAAATTTCGAAAAAATGTGTCTTTTTCAAAATCGAATATCTCCAAAAAAAATAAAGCTATTGAGATGAACCAAAAAATAAACTATCGAGAAAAGATGCCAATAGATGATAAAAGGATTTTCTTGCTTTGTTGACATATTCCACAGGGTGTTCCAAACTTTCACTAAAATAACAACATTTTATGTTCCCTCGTATAATTCACAGATGGTAGCTTTCATTTTTAATTTAGAAAGAGATACTAAAAAGTTACATAATTCAGCTACAAACTGCTTAAAAGATCATCAAAATCGGTGAACTAGGACACAATATATAAAACTTTAAAATACATGAAAATTTTAAGGTGCCCGTTTTTCGTGCCGGTGAGTGTATATAGTTATTAATAAAAAATGTTATCATTTTTTTACGAATCTATAACAATTCTTATAATTTTTTGGATGACCAATATTCCAGAGTTCATATAAATTTAAATTTTTAATTAAAAACCACACAATGAAATATACAAAATTCATATTTTCTAAACAAAAATATGAAATTAGATTTATAAATTAATATCTTTTTTTTGAAAGAATAACATTAATATGAACAAAGATATTTATCATCAAAGTTACAAAAAATATAAAAAAATCTCGGAAGCTTTTGACTCTACCTACGTTTTGAAAAGGAAAAGTTGCATTAAATTAATGAATGACAGTCAATCAAAAGCTTCGAGCCAACAAAAGAAATTCCATTCACGACGCAACAACAAAATGTAGCTTTGTAACGATCTATCCTAAACAAAAAGAAGGCAATATTCATGGTAATGGAATAATCAGTTCAAAAATACGGCACAATACAATTTTTCAAAATAATAACACTAACTTTACGGAATTTACCGCCCAAAAAAAATTATCGAGCAATAACGAAATTATGGTCGAGTCACGACTTACATTTTCGATACGTGTTTTAACGTTCATTTCATTAATAAGAAGTAGGGATGTGGAAAAATATCGATTTATAAAAATATCGATATTCTTCAATATTAGAATCGTTTTTTTTTAAATATCGATTCGATGGAAAAAATTTTATAGTAAAGCTTCATGGAGAATCTCGAAATTAGTGGAATTAATTAATGGTTTCAATTATACTCTATACTTAAAAGTTTACGATTATTCACAATATCTAAAAATACAATTAAAATTAATAGAATATTCTAGCAACAGCTTGCGGTAGTCAGTTGTATCCGTAGAGAAAGCCTAATAATTAGCTTATAAAACAATAAACTTTTTATTTATAAAGACAAATTCTCTTGACGGATGATAATCAATGGCCAAAATGACATTAGTCGCAAATTTTGATGTATAGTTAAGTTAGTGGTAAAAGTTAAAAGTTTGTTAATATCTTCTACTAATTGAAAATTACCACCACTAATTTTGGCGTTCTAAATGCTTATACTAAAATTAGATAAACAAACGTCTTCTCTAATTGAAACCACTAATTTATTCCACCAATTGCAAAGTTCTTAAACTTTTTGATAATTGACATTATTTTGATTAATGAAGGCTATTTTAATTGTATCAACTTTGAACATAATAACTACAACTTTGAACATAATAACTACTACTTTAATTGTATCAACTTTGAACATAACTCCATTATGATATTATTAAAATGATTTAAATTCGGTATATCGAAATATAAATCGAAGATGCCGAGAACGATTCCCTTTACCAATCGACATTTTTTCTTTAAATGCACATCCCTACTAAAAAGAGATCGTAAAGACGTTAATAAGATTGGAATTTATAAAATTGATACCTAAGGAAGACGGATGAGAGCAAACTGGTCCATATTTAGGTTGAAAATTTTAGTCAATTATTACTAGAAATAGGTACGTTCTGCAATAACTTGTTTTTTCTATTAATATGTATGCTTAGATACTTACGAAAATATATCAGCTCATATCCAACAAAAAATAACTTAAACACAATAAATATTAATAAGAAAAATGTTAAAACATGCAATTTCATGCTCTAGTTGTAAAGTTTATTAAAGATCGTACTGTATTTAACATAACATGTAGTACTGAAATATTCTATTAATGGAACTATTACAGATTTCTTGTGTTGTAGCAAATAAGCTTCCTAAAGAAGTTATTACAGTGCTCGATAGAGTAAATAAAAATATTATTTTTTTTTTGTTTTTAAGAACTTTGGTAAACCGTTTTACTTGAAATTTTGTACTCTTACACTCTTAAGGTTGTAACTCACTATTAGCATTTAACTAAGGTTGTAACTCACTAGAGCATTTTGCTCCAGAACAGAACCAAACGAGCCGAGCGCGCAGAGCCAAATTCGGCAAGTGAATACGTGTTCGCGAGCAAAATTCCCTGAACTCGAGCGCGCCAAACATTTTCGCCGGCTTGTCGGTTCACATTTTGCTCAAAGAGGATGCGTTGTTCAGTGCTATTCAGACATTCGCGGGTAAACATTTTCATTGTTTTGATTTTCTTTGCTCAAACGAAATGGAGTGGAATAGAGAAAAGTGCCTTCAGTTAATAGACATTTATGAACAATATTCAATGCTTTGTGATGGATTATACTATAATAAAGTTAAGAAGTTTGATGCGTGAAGGCAGATAGATGAGATCATGGGATGTGCTTCTGGAGAAGCAACGAAAAAAATTGAAAGTCTTCTGGCAAGTTTCAGAAGGCGAAAGGAAAAAAATCTATTGTAACGGGAAAATGTACATTTTCACCAATTATAACGAATATAACAATAAAGCTTGTTTTTTTTTAACGGAAAGATTTGGCAAATATCACATGATTTCTAACCTAGCTGTAAAGAAGCAATCACGTGAAAAATCTACATTTAGAGATTCAAAGCGCGAATAAAAATTAAATACAACTGAACGTGGGAACACAGCGAACGCAACAAGCACTCTGAACATCGCGATCTTTTCCTTATTGAGTTCGTTCGGGCGCGCTCGGCTCGCTTGGTTCGTTCGGACCAAAATGCTCTAGTGAGTACGCACCTTTACACACATTTTAGTGCCAAAGCGAATGGCGATAGTGTAAAATTGTAACAGCCCTGAAAGTGTATTTTTCATTAGAATAGAGAGTACTACTTGTGGTACTTCCTTTATCCTTATAGGTACAGTCAGAGCTGCAAAAAAAAATTTGCGTTTAAAGGTTAAAATGCGTTGGTTTTAGTATTAGAGGGGTATTAGCAAAATGATAAAATGTAAAGAAATTATAAATAAATTATTAATTTCAATATTTCGCTAGTACTAAAATGGACGCGTCGTAACCGTTAAACGCAGATATCTTGAAAACCGTTCACCGTTTCGAACTAAACGAAGAGCACCTTTCTAAAGTCCGAGCTTTTTATGTCACTTGTTGAAATTACTGTATGTATAAGGATAAAAAAGTACCAGTAGTAGTACTCTCTACCCTAAAGGAAAGTGTCCTTTCAGCTTTCAGGGAAAGTTACGGAATTCTGTTACGGAATTCTACACTATCTCAATTCGCTTTGGCATTAAACATTTCTCTAATGGTACCAAATTTCAAGATAAACTGTTCATTAATGTTTTCAATAATAAACAATATACAGGGTTGTTCACCACATACGACACGGAGTATTGTAGCTAAACGATTACATTTTTACAAATTGTAAGTTTTGGGTTCGTTGAAGGACTATTAGAGCTACAATTTAACAATATTTTTACAAGATACAGAGTGTCCCAAATAAATAAAAAATATCAAAGTTGTATTTTTTTTAAATGGAACACCCTATACATTATTACATTTTTAGTTTCTACGATTAAAATAAAGGTAAATTTGATTAAGGTTTATTACACAAACCTTACCGTTTTTGAAATATTTTCAATTTTGCGAAATTGCAGTATAAATTTTAAGGCTTCATTTCTCGGAGGATATCAAAGTTTTTAATACTAAATATTTACTGAAGTTTATTTATTGATCAGTTATTGTGTTGCAATAATAAAAATTATACTACCTTATACAGAGTGTCTAAAATTTATTTTAAATAATTACTAGTTTTAAATGGCAATAACTTATTTAATGTAAATATAACACCCTGTATATTTTAGGAGAATCAGATGCACAATTTAATTGTCTATCAAATTGTATTATACCACTTCTTACCTATTCCTTCAAGTTTTCGTAGAAAATGCATTTTCTTATAATTTAGACCTCATTTATTTTATCAATATACCCATGGAATATTGACATTTTTAGATTGTTTTAAAACAACAAATGTACAAAATGTACAGAATAGTAATATTATTGTTTTTAGTAAAACGATAATATTACTAGCCATTGTATGCAAGAAAACTATTTAAATCTTTATAAAAGAGTATACCATTAATTAAATATACCACCAGTATTTCCTTAAAATACTAATTAACTACATACTTAATTGTGTTCGTTAATAAATTATTCTAAATAAATGTGGATTTGAATCAGAAATCAATATAATAAAATAAGTTATAAAAATGAACGTCTCTGTTGTTATAAATAAGCATTTGTCAAAAAATTAAATATCATTTTTAAGCTGTTACTTTTTACCACGCTGTCTAATACACATACATAATTCTGTTTTTTAGTATTTGGAGCAATTATTATTAATCAACGCAAACAGTCAATTAATGTAGTTTGAATACTGGAATCATACGTATTAACTGGTCCTCTTTAACAAATAGTTAAACAGTTGTTTTTTTTTATTTTTTATTGAAATAAACGAACTATATCGACAATATTAGTATCTGTACTCTTTAAAAATTTGGTATATCTTTAAAAATAAAATCTAAAATGTCAGTATTCCATGGATATATTGATAAATGAGTTCTAAATTACAAGAAAATGCATTTTCTACGGAAACTTGAAGAGACAGGTAAAAAATGGTATAATACAATTTGATAGACAATTAAATTGTGCATCTGATTCTCATAAAATATATAGGGTGTTCCATTTAAATTAAACACGTTATTGCCTTTTAAAGCTAGTAATTATTTAAAATAATTTTTTAGACACTCTGTATAAGGTATTAAAGTTTTTATTATTGCAACACAATAACTGATCAATAGATAAACTTCAGTAAATATTTAGTATTAAAAACTCTGATACCCTCGGAGAAATGAAGCCTTAAAATTTATACTGCAATTTCACAAAAGTGAAAATATTCAAAAACAGTAATTTAAGTGTAATAAACCTTAATCAAATTTACCTTTGCTTTTAATCGTAGAAACTAAAATGCTAATGTATAGTGTTCCATTTAAAAAATACAACTTTGATATTTTTTTATTTATTTGGGACACTCTGTATCTTAAATAAAAATATTTTTAAATTGTAACCCTGTATATTATTTTTAATTGAACTTTCGAGGGAACTGTAACTTCTTAGGGCATATTATGTTCATAGGAACGTTTTGTTTTATTTTTATATTATGTAGAATCACTCACCGAAGTAAGATACACTATTTCTTTGACATTTTGTATACACAAAGAAGCAGCAATAAAGCAAAAGATGTAATACTATTGATTTTGATCTTAAAACGTACAGATCTGATTGTGGACCAGTTTGCTCACTCCCGAAATATTTGATACGCTTCCATCCGTTGCTCTGGTTATAAATTTGGAGATAAATTCACTTTCACCATTCACATTCGTGATGATCGAAAACCAAACGCCAAAACCCGATCTATTTCCTTTTCAAACAACTTGAACCGTGTTATATGCACTGAAAGTCACCTTTTTCTCGTTCTTTTTCTTCGAACCGCCTTCCCCACTCTTTATGCTACTCTTCAGGTTATTTTTATCGTTACTGAGAAACGTTAAGTCGCTAGCACTTCCCCATTTGTTGCCCAGCCTGGCAACACTGTCACCCTTACTGAAATCCTTCAGTTTAGGCGTCAGACCAAAAATCCTATTACCCATGTTGTTCTCTTGGTGTTTGGGCAAGCTGGTAACGTTATACGCGTAAGAAATACGTGGTTGTGTCTCAATGTTGTGAGGTTTACGTTGTAAAGTCTCCGTGCTGTGAGGTTTAGGCTTGAGACCTGTAGCGGTAAGGAACATGGCGTTGTTTTGCATGGAGGTGTTGTAAGGGTAGTCCATGGTAGTATCAATATACCTATAGGCCATAGGTTGAAAGTTCTGAGGCGAGTTTCTAGTCTCGCTCTTACTTCGAGAAGTTTTCTTTAAGATTCTCGGTACTGAATTGGTCCAAGAGTTATTTTTCTCGTACAGTGGCGTTCGTGTTGGTCTATTCAACGTCGCATTGTCCTGGTGGTACCTCAGAACCTGACCAGTGGCTTTCGGTTCGATTTTCGATTTGAGGAATGAAGTGAAATTGTTTTTAGAACTGAGGATGTTGAAGTTTTGGCCGAGTTTTTTGGGATGAGGTTCGTTAGCACTGCTTTTGACTACCAGTCGGTTTTTGTCGACCAAGTCTTTGACTAGATGGACGTTGACTCGGACGAATTGTCCGCTGAAGACATCCTCGACTTTTTCAGGTTTTGCGATGGGTGGTGGGGGTGCAGGTTTCTTTTTTCTCCGGCGTTCAGGTCTTCGAGGATTATCGGAATCTGGAACAATAAAAAATGATAATTAGCATTAGGTTATTATTCCAATATATACAGGGTGTGAAGTATTGAGGGTGTCGGAATTGTATTCGGTAAACTTCGGCAATATATTCTACCGATGAAAATAAGTAAAAAAGTTCATATAAATTTATGTCCTAAAGTACTTCGTTTCGGGGATACAGGGTATAGAAGTTTCATTTTTTTTTCGATTTTTTCCAAATAATTTCTGAATTAACCTCGACATTTGGATGAAAATTCTTGTCTGGATGTTTTTTATTAGATATATTTCCCTAAACACCAAGGATAACAGAAAAAATCCGTGAATAAAAACTCACATCTCATACAAGGTATTTTTTTGCGTGGACAACATTGCAATATTTAAAATCATGTATCTCAATGTTTTGTATGCAACACCTTAATGTAAGTGTAATAGTATTTTTCTTCTAGGCGCAGAATTAAAAAACGAACAGTTATAAAAGTAAACGTTCCCTAACCCAGTGTGAGTACATATTATCAAAGCAAACGTTTGAAGGAGGGTAAAAGGACAATAACTCACAATCTTTAAGTTGTTTAATTTAAATTTTAATGCTTAAAAAACCAAGGGGGGGCGACATGTTTCGGGAATTTAAAATATTCCCATCTTCAGGCCTAAAGCTAAAAACAATTACAGAGGTCAAATTTATAAAAGACAATCACAAACAAGTTAAAAAGTCAAAATTTTTTTTAATTTTTTTTACAAAGTCAAAACATTATATCTCGCATTATATCTATCACAAAAATTGTTCAATCACAGATAACAATATGGTATGTTAAATTTGAAAAATTATGATTGATTTTAGTCTAGTTGTTTTTTCAAGTCACTTTTACTCCGAATAGAACATGCCATTTTTTTTCAAATGCCACAAATAATTTTTGAAACAATTTCAAACGTTCCAAATATTACAAAAAGATTTGAAAGTCATACTTTGTATGTAATTATACAGGGTGGTCCGAATTGTATTCCGGAAACTTCGGTAGCACATTCTGCAGATAAAAGTAAGTAAAAAAGTTTATATAAAATAAATGTATGTCCTAAAATGCTTAGTTTTGGAGATACAGGGTGTAGAAATTTCATTTTTATTTTGATTTTTTCCAAATAATTTCTGAACTAAAGTCAATATTTGGATGAAAATTGATGTCTGGGAGATTTTTGATATGAGAAATTTGATTTTGATACCTATATATAACTCCTACTTGAAGAGGGCGCCACTTACATATTTTTTAACTGGTTTGAAGAGAAATAAGTTTTCGTCCGTTCCTGTATGGAACTACTGAGAAAAAAATATACATTTATTGCGTTTTTTACGTAAAATAGGTCTCTTTGTGATGATCAGTACAAGTAATGGTTCTCGAGATATTTGGAATCTTAATTGTCAACACCGGTCATCATCTACTGGTGCTATTAGATTATTCAAAGGCTTTTGACAGAATAAGTCATAAACTACTTCTATCTATATTACATTATGTAGGCTTCTCAGAAAATGCAGTCGGTCTAATTGAAAATTATTTAAATAATAGAATGCAATTTGTAAAAACTACTACAGGGTAATCTCCGAGGGAAGTTATTAGTTGTGGAGTTCCACAGGCATCTATCTTGGGACCCTTACTTTTTACAATATATACAAGTAATATTTCTACATACCTAGATAATGTTAATGCACACTGCTACGCAGACGATACACAACTTTTCTTTTCGTTTAATTTCGATGACTGGACATTAGCTCAAACGTTAATAAATGACGATTTAAATAAATTAGTACAAGTCTCAAATCATCGCGGCCTGGCAATAAATCCAGATAAATCATCTTGTTATGATATCTGGAAAACACCGGGATTTTCTATCTAACGTAATGTCAATAAGTTTAGCTGAACAAAAATTACAATTTACTAAATCTGCCAAGAATTTGGGATTAATTATAGATTATAATCTTCGCTTTAAGGAACATGTCTCTCAATGTATCAGAAGGTCTTACATCTCTTTAAAAATGTTATATCCGCATCGAAAGTTACTTTCGGAAACTTTAAAGATAAAGTTAGCTGAAATAGTTGTCTTATCCCATTTCAACTACTGTGACGTTATATATGGACCATGTCTGGAAAAAATTGACATTAACAGAATAGAGAAGCTTCAAAAAAGCTGCCTACGTTTTATTTATAGTATAAGAAAATATGATCCCATTTCGCATAAGTTAAAAGAAGCTAAGTGGTTGAATATGGAAAACAGACGTAAGATGCATTCATTGGTTTTATTTCATGGAGTTATTTCTAAGAAGTGTCCTCCATACTTGGTGAATAAAATAAAATTCAGAACAGATGTGCACAACTTAAACCTTAGATTTAAGGGACTTATTACTCCATCACCTGACAAAACAGCATTGTTCACTAGATGTTTCTCATTTAATATTTCCAAGCTTTACCAGCTTTGTTGTTTACCAGCAGAAATGATAAACTTTCAGAGTGCTGCATTTAAAAATAAACTTAAAAACCATTTTCTGGATAGTTCTCTTCCCTCTTAGTTTTTTTTACCTCAGAATTATTTTAGTATAAAATACTTTTCTTTGTGTTTATTGCTTTGAATTTCATATTAAATTTTCTTAGTCATAGGATTACTATATAATTTACTTATATTTGTAGATAAGTTACAGTAAAATAATTTAGCTACATAACACACATTTATACTAGCTGATATTGTGATCTGACGGGAACTGAATTTAAACCAATGTTTTTTTTTATTGTTATTTTTTTTATTGTATTTGTAAATTACATTTGTTGTAAATGATATATATTATTATTATTATTATTATTGACATAAATTAAACATGTTGACTAAAGAGTCATTAGACTGAAATCATAAATTTGAAATGTTTTTATGCCCAAAGTTCAACAGAAACTGTTTATCATTATTTCTTCAAAGAAAAATTTATGATAAAGAATAATTTAAAAAAAAAAAAGTTCTCAAATTTATCATTTCAGTCAAATAACTATCTACTCATAACATGTTGATTTTTTGTCAAATAATGACATGTATTGTAAAAAATCACGGAAATGTATATTTTTCACTCAGTAGTCAGTAGTTTTATACAGGTACGGACAAAAAGTTATTACTTTTCAAAACAGTTAAAACACATGTATGTGGCGTCCCCTAAAAATAGGGGTCATATTGACATCAAAATCTAATTTCTCTTTCTAAACATATATTTTAAATGAGACGATTTGTTGTTGTATATTAAAGGAATAATGTTAGTAAAAATGTTTTAAACAGAATAAAAATAAACTCACCTAACAAATCCTCTGCGGAATTCCACACCTTCCTCAATGTACCAACTACACCATCATCTTTGACTAGATTGCTTTCCTTATTATCTACATTTAAAATATTCTCTATGGAACTCCTCACCATCATCTTCTTACCTCCCACCTTATTGTTGATCGTGTTGAACTTGGCATCGTTCAACAACCTCATATCGGTGATCAGCTTACTCTCGGCCCTTTGACGCAAGTTTACGTCTTTCAGCTTGTTTGATTTGGAATCTTCAACTTCAAACAGTTTCCTATTTGATATCGTCCCATCAGGTGTATCAATAGATATAATATTAGAATGACCGCTGTTCGAAGAATTCTGAGGCTTGTTATTAGCGTTCTGTTTCTTGATTTCAATGTGTGTAACACCATTGTGATCTGTTCTGTGCAGTAAGTTATATTTCGTTGCAACATTCTTACTCAAATTGTAAGCTTTCTGATTGGTCACGGCTTTCAAAGTTGTAAAATTCGTGTAGAATGTTTGTAATTTTTGAAGGCTTTCAAACCTGAACACTAGAGCCTCGCTTTTTATGACGAATATCAAAACGTCAGGGTATGTCACATCGGAATAACAAACGCAGTCGACTAGATCAAAAGTTTCCTTAGCTTGGTGTAAAAACAGTTGCTTGTCCAGGCCCTCTTTAATTGTGTTGGCATTTTTCGGAGTCAATGTACTAGTTTTCTCCGCTTCCGTTTCACTTTCTGTACCCGACCCTCCATTGGCACTATCCGTTTCAGCCAGAACAGGTTTCTGTCCAACTTTGTCAACAGCAAACGACTCATTTTCACTGCTCACTATAGAGATAGTATCGATATCGCTTTCAAATCCTTCGTCAGGTGACAGTTTTAAATGTGTTAAAGGTTTAGATAGTTCTAGAGGTACTTTCGATGGGTTAGGTACGTGTTCTGGAGGCCTGGAGAGTAGAACAAGGTCGAGCTGGTTGTTTTAAGTTGGAGGTCGTAGCCTAAGTGGGTATGGCTCGGCTGACGTTGGGATTTCTCCACGATGGCCGCCAAGGAAGTGTTGGACGGTTGCCTTAGAAGTAGGATGGGCATCTTGGCAGGTCATGATCTGAAACAAAAAATATATATTAGAAATATGTCATATAATAACCTTAGTAACAAGTTTTGTGTATTCTGACTTTAGCAACTAAAGTGTCATATTACCGGGAGTAAGTGTCATATGCGCGAAAGAAAACAATAGGAGAGTTTACTACGAAAAGCTCATCAATGTATGGTCAGACCGACAAGCACTTAAAACGTCATGAGCCTAAAGATCTTGTCGAGATTCGAAAAAGCTACGGTATGTAGGGTCTATATGCCAGTGGTCGGACAAAACGTATTTATTAGAAAATAAGTTAAATATGGCTTAGTATTGCCTTCTAATACTTAAAAACCCAATTCTACCAATTCTTTCGCTTTGTTATATTACATTTTCTTTGCCTAAATTGTCACCCTAAAAACGTGAAAAATTCGGGAAAGTAACCACACGTTTGTGCTTCCTAATTTTTGCCTGTTAAAGGTGGAGTTGGGATAGTTTGTAAGGTAAGTTAAACATTTTGTATTTAATTTATGAAGTACCTATAACTTTACGTGTATGCAGAATAGTCTAAACTATTATTTCAAATAACAAAAAAGATACTTTTCATAATTTTAATGTTAAATTTAGGTGTCCAATAAACTCGTATATAATTTTGTTTTAAGTCCAGTTAGAAGACCAGGAAAAAGGACTCTTTTGTTTTAGCCTTTTTCTTGATAATTTATATGTAATAACTACTGTTCGTTTGAAATATAATTAAACATGAGTTTTTGGTAGTGTTTAGTTGTCGGACAGCAAAAACACAACACAAACACAGATCAAAGGAAATAAAAGCTGTCCGACCACCAGTCAACGCTTAATTTAATATATTTGGGAGGTTGGACCCTTTTTCGACGTCATATTGCGGTTTTCAGACTGATTTTTGTGAGATTTTGGTTATTTTCAAACATGAATCCTAAAGTAAAAGGGAATTTTCATCAATACAACAAAGATGCATTATAAAAAACAGTCCAAACTGTCCGAAGGAACAGGGAAAATTGCGTAAAACATGCAACGTCAGTACAAGATTCCAAGTCAACATGGTGTGTCAGCACAGGACCGTATTTTAAAGATAAATAAGCGACGTTTGCAAACGAATGGAACCAGCACTTGTTTTAACCAGAGAAATTGAAAAAAAATGTTACCTGGATTGAAAACTAACTGTTTGCGTATTTCCAATAAAAAAAAACAGGTGTTACTTAATACAGTTGAAAAAATTGTATCTAGAAGAAGAAAAATTGAAAATGCTGTTTACTAATGGAAGCATGGTTTTATGAACAGCATTGCATGGTATCGATGATCGTTTAAAGATGGTTTTTCCATATATGCAGATATCAAACAACAAGAAACGGTATATAATTAAAAAAGGCGTCCATTGATCCCATAGAGACCTTGTTTTTAATACAAAAGCCAAAGAATCTTATTACTTTGGCTTTTGTATTACGGTATATAATGTTAAATATTAAATTTGCGCTTTAAAATATACATAATATATTAAATACGGGACTGTACAGAATCAGCCAATCACAAAGTGTCCGACTTATGGTGACTACCCGGCCGGACACTGGCAAGCACTGTCCGACTACTGGCTAAAACAGCACTTTTATCACTTAAAAAAAAATAATTAAAATCATTGGTAGGATTATGAAAAAAAGTTTTCAGTAAGAAAACTAAAGTTATTTTACTGATTTGTTTTGATTGAAAATGAGTAAATTGTGATAAAAGAAGCGAACAATCGACATTTTCTTATTAAATAAGTATTATTTTTTAGATGTACTCATATAAGGCAAAGGAAAAATGATTGCAACAGCTCATGCAAGACTGTTTGAACAAGATGACGAATTGACTACTGAACATGACCATGAAAAGGAAGAAGAAGAAGTGGATATTATAGAAGGACCCGAAATAAATTCTGATACAGAAAAATAAATTTCAGATTCTGAAGCGCTGAATACAGTATTGCTAGAGGATCGGCACAGCATTGTGATAGGTTAACAGCATTGTGAACTCGTTACTCTTATGTACAGTGTCACAATTTCGTATGTTTGGAGCACACACAAATGTTCTATAATCACAAATGTTCTCTAATCACTTTTCTAAGGATTGACTTTTTCATTATTATTTATTTTTCTTTTTAAACAATATTTATTAGTTTGTATTTCTACGTAATTTATGTTATATATTTTATGTTTATCTTTGCTTTTTGTGATGAAGCAAGTCCAATAAAGAGTTTTTAATTTGATTATCATATTATTTTATGTCTTACACCACTAGCAACGCTTAAGACTTCTTGAATTTAGCAGGCAGACGGTTCATGTAAAAAATGAAGCGCGACCACCAAAAGGTTAAAGCTTAAATTTCCTCACGCCACTGTGTTTCTATTTTCTATTCGTTATCGGCCAATCGGATCACAGAAGCCCGTTGTTTTTCCTTCTTCTTTCTAAATCCCAGGTGCCGTATCTGCATTATCCAGCAGGTATGCGCCGATAGAATCGATTATACGGGAACACACGACTAACTGTATCGCGTTGTTACGAATGGCACACACACAGAAGAGAAAGATAAAGATAGAAAGATAACGGAGACTTATCCATGGTCGACATACGTGAGAGAGAGAAGAAAGCAACGTGTAGATGGGGCAGAAGAGGAATGAAACGGAGATAATAGAGTTGTTTTAGCGGAGATAGTCGATAGGTCGTCGGGTAATCTCGGCAGGATCTGCGCGGGAATTCGCCGCCTTGGGTCACAATTAAAAAATAATTGTGATTTATGTCGATGCAGTGGAACTATGGTGCTATTAGGGCACTCGGCGATTGTGATATTATGGAGAAAGGCTTTTACTGTAACCGTTTGTCTATAATTTTTGATATTTTATTTTTGTCTTTTACTATCGTTTTTTATTTGAAAAAATAAAAATTATAGGCTCGGTGCATTTCAGTTGATTTCAACAAATTTCGACCGCAGCTCTTCAACGGCAAAAATCTGGAATTATCAGTATGTATTTTACGCCGCCGTCATGTTGATCGCATTAAAATCATATTGAAATCGTGGTTTTGTCATAATATTTAAGCATTTTAGTTTTTTGCTAGTGCAGTTATTGAGACTATAAATTACTCAGGTGCGAGGTTTGTGTGATGTAACGCTGTTTCGGGTAGTAAAAAATAAGTGAAAAAGAATTCGAACTAGGCGTCTTGTTGTGTTGTGACAATTTCAAATGTTGATAAAATGCCAAAAAAATGTTAACGCGTAAAGGAGAGCGTAATTAGGGCGTTGTTCAGTGCAATAACATTCAATAACTCAACTTTCCCGGACATTCAAACCAAACCAAACCAAACATTTTATAGCTTCATAGTTTCTCACACCGATTTGATCAAAAGCAAAACGAATTCAAGCAGTTCGACGAAACAAGTGAGTAAACAAAGTGCTCGTTATAGAATCAAAAAATTAAATAGACATATACTATGAGAGGATAAAATATAATTTGTAATATTAATGGTATACATTTTTTAATCAACTAGTGATTAAATGATTTATGAACATCTCCTAAAATTATAATTATGTATCTTTAAAAAATTACGTTATAGCCGAAATAGCCCCAATTATACGCCACTGGCAAAACCGGTAATTAAAACTATGCTCGCTACCTTAGTTGAACTCATCTAAAAAGTTTTTTTAACTGGAATAATAAATTATAATACAAGTTAGACCTAAAGATAACTTATACTTCCTTACACTTTTAGAATAATTAATATACTAGTTGTTTTCGTTATTCTGTGATAGTGGCAGCACCGTCGGAGAATGCACCAAGCCTACAAGGGTGAGCCACTTTTGAAAAACACCCGGTATATTTCCGGTTTTCATATAGATTGTCAAGTAACCTCCCTACTAACATACTTTCTATTACAGATTGAATATAAATATAAATTTTAGATTCTAAAGATATAGAAGAGTGGGTTCCTTTATTGAAATACGATCCAGAAATTTAGTTAGGAACTAAAGAAAACATGAAACATAACCATAAAAAATTTGTATTATATTTTAATAAAATAATTTATCTAATATTTTTTCGAATTCTTACTGTGTTAAAGAGAAAATGTCACAAATGCCAACTTCAATTTTGACAACAACTTATCAATTTTTGAACCTAGTAAACTTCATTTTTTACAGCCTAGTATAATACACTTAATTTACACACAACCGGTATTCTATACACAGAACAAAAGCCTTTTACTCAGTGCATGTGATTATACAGACCGGACCACCGTAGTAGTAACATAGGCAGAACCGGACGAATTAGCGTATACCCGTCCGCCGGATAAAAGCAGGCGAGAAAATGCGATAAAATAAAAATAGGTAGATATGTGATAAGAATGTTTCAGAATTTGTATTTATTCGTGTTTTAATAGCTTTTTTCGTTTTCCTGTTATTACCGATTCTGAACCGTCCTAGAATTGTGATGCGTATGCGCAGAAGGAAATATGAAGACATTATTTCATTTGCGCATGCGCTGGAGAGTTCTAGGACGATTCAGAATCGATAACTAGGAAAACGAAACTGAACTAATAGCTAAAACGAATACATAGATTCTCGCGACAGTTCTCGTGTAAAATTTATTTTTTAAGTAAAATAATGGATGTTTACGAAGTTCGTGAGCAAATTCAAATTGTAAAATGGTATTTCCAAAATAGATCTTATCGGGATATACAAACATTTGTGGTACCGCGGATCAAAATCCCACCTTTTCAAGTAATCAAATTGCTGAGGTGGTTGCCCTGCCCACAATGCCCGTATTGTTCAAGAATATTTGAACAATACTTTTCCCAGGATATGGAACTATTTTGTGGCCCGCTAGATCACCAGATCTTTCTCCCAATGATTTCTTTTTGTGGGGTTATGTAAAATCCAAAGTGTATGGTCATAATAGGGCTAATAATCTGGATGAGCTTCAAGTAAAAATACGAGAGGCTTTCCAAACTATTAGCCCTAATATGTTAGCCAATGTCAGACGGGGATTTTACGACCCCCTAGGCTTCTGTCTACCACAAGAAGGTGGTCTTTTTGAACACTTGTTATAACTTTTTTTATTTAGAGTAATATTTTAGTTTTTTTGGGGTTTGGAGAATTTATTTATTTTTAGTTTTGGCTTGTAAACACACTCAAATAATAAATATTCAAGTATTTTTATTTTAAATGTTACCTTAAGTGAAGGTAAACACTTAAAATGAAAAATAGTAAATACTCGGCACTTCTCGCGTCGTATTCCTAGTCTGTCACGACCAACTACTTACTGCCTGACCAGCCGACTAGCCGGCAATGAACCTCGAGTACGAACGCAAATCGGGTAAACGTAAATTAGTCCGGCAACTTGCTATGTTACTAGTAGCCTGGTCTTCTCTGTATACCGGTTGTGTATCGTAGAAAAGTGAGGTTATAACGTCATCGATTTTTCTTATTCTGTAGCTGGAACTGTCCAGGCACGTCAAACCAATTCTACCGACCCATTGGCCGTGGATAAGAGCACTGAAAATTTGTAAACACGTATGTTTTTCGTGAGAAAACAGTTTTTTGGGTTGGTAACAAAATAAAATATATACAATATCTAAATTTCATGTAGGAAGTTTACTAGACATTAAATTAGACGAAACTGTATATATTTTATTTTGTATTCTTACAGTGGCGGCTAACAAATTATTTTTCTAAGAGGGCTCAATTTTTCCTATCTAAAAAAATACTGAACAGATTTTATTTTTATTTAAAAGTGATTTTGTCTCTCTTAGTATGTAATAGCCGCTACTGTATTCTAATAGGGCACATTCTAAAACAGGCATTGGTCATATTAACCACATCTAGAATAATTCACCACAATTTAAAATATACC